>NC_089875.1:4155000-4458125 GCF_040182565.1 Anser cygnoides | reverse complement strand
TTAAGAAAAATTAAATGAAAAATCCAGGATGGACTCTTTCTGTTTCGTGTTCAGGAAAAAGCTTAGTTTGGAAAATGTAATCCAGAAAGATGAAAGCTTTGAAAAGCTCTTGGAGTTTTATTAAAAGCTGGTTGTTATACTCAGAGAACCAAACAAGAATAAATGATCAGAGACAAAGCTTTCTTCCTGGAGACCTCATTGTCTAAATAGAAAAACTGGGGTAGGAGGAAAAAGTTTTGCTGCCATCACCGTTGCATCAAATTCAAGGTTAATATTCTGCAAAGGAATCACAATAGTAAGGAAAACTTAAGTTTTCATCCCAAAGCAAGGAAATTAGTCAACTAAGAATACAGAAACACTAAATGTTCCATATCAGATAGACCTATGGATTTTTTAATTCAGTATCCTCTCTTTTAGCAGAGCTAATTCCAGCTATGTCAAAGATGGTTTAAGAAATTTCACAGTAGGCAACTTATAGAAAAATGTGCCTGCATAGATTTTCTGGCCCTCATTGTTTAGAGCTTGCTTTCTGCTATTCTACCTGTTATATTAAATATGTACTCATGTGTGAGTACAAACAAAAACCCCTGTAGGTGTTTTGTTTTGCGACACTTTTTTTTTTTTTTTTTCTTTTTCACACTTGTTTTGGAGGCCTGCTCTGCTGCTGACCCAATTGCTACTTTTTGGCATAAACTCCTCAGGCAAATAATGCACTATTGAAGAGAGCCTCTCTTCCAGTTGCCTGATTTAAAAATGAATGAATTTAGTTGCCTAAATTAATTTTACTGTTTTCTAGTTGTTATAGTAAAAGTTGAGTAGAGATGCTCATGTAACCTTCATGAAATTTGCATTTTTTGCTTCTATTTCCAAACTATTGTAAGAAACCTATCCTTAATTTAATTTTTTCACTTTAACTTTTTTTGTCTTGAATATTTCAACAGCTGACTGAAATTTTACTGAGAGGCATAGAGAGAAGAAAACCAAAGTCAGCCGTATCAGAGGGAAGCAAGTCCATTTTTCCCCACTAAAGAACTATCTCCCAGCTCACACCTGGTGGAAAGATTGTGAGTTTCAGCGCTGCAGATGAATGTTTCTGGCCCGGAATGATTTCACCTATCTGAAAAGGGAGTTAAGTGTTCGTCAATTTTGTCTAAACTGCCAGGTTTTCCTAGAAATAGTGTTCCAGGTTTTCATAAGCCTGGAGACATTTTTGTCATTTCAACCTCGTTTAGTTTATTATATCCTGCCAGCCATGTCTAGATAAACTGTAATGAAGGCTGCTGCCTCCATTATAAACCCACATCTACTCTATCAACAAGCTTTCAGTACCATGACCATTATAAAAACTCTAAAATTTGATCTGCCATTGATGATAGGCAAGTTTCAATTTGTGGCTACTAGCCTGCACAAAATGATCTACAAATGGCACGTTGCAGGCTGTTATTTTGTATCCTGCAGGATGGTGTGAAAGTCCTCTCCCTTCCCTTCAAGGTGAAGGTCATTTCACCAGATCAGAAATTGCTATTGCTCTAACTGACATGGGGAACTATACCAGAAGCTTAATTTAAAATAAAAATAGAGGCAGTAGAATAATGCTGCATGCCCATTACTTTCCTGTCATTTGACAAAAACATTAATTTTTCACTGAGCTAGAAACCAAGACCAGTTCTTAAGAGAGCAACACATTTGAGAATGTGCTTCTTTATTGTTCAAACTGGTGGATCAGTCCTCAGACAACTCCTCCTTTGTTTTTTATAAGAAATATTTTCTCCTTTTTTCCACTCCTGCTTTGCCATGTTTAAAGCAGCAAAGTGCTTACGGCCCACCTTTGTACAGCTTTTACTTTCACCGGGCTTTCCTGAGACTGTAACCGCTCAATATTACAAATCCATGAATCCTAATATTGATGAATCTGGTTCTTGAAAAGCATGAGTTGCAATGGTTAGCTAGCTGATTAAACCAAAATAAAGTGCTACCTTGAGGGCTTGAAACAAGTGCCCTTTGGAAGATTTAATTTCATGATCTCACTAATGGGTGTTTTGTAAGTTCAGTGTACATCCTATGCACGTATCTTTTAAATCACTGCAGATTGCATATTGGTTTATATTGTTATCACAAATTAGCTCTACGATATCAATTTCTTTGATGCAGGAAACTCTGAACAGGAATCGTTTGCATTTCTATTTGAGTGTCCTGGAGACAAATATAATGAAATGAATAGCCTTTTAATTTAATTGGCTTCCAATGTGAGTCTGAGAATAGAAAGCACAATACATTGCACAGTTACTGTAGAAACGGTTGAGGTCAAAAGCTCAGCATGCAGACCCTACATCAGTCACCACTGCTCTTGTGCAGTAATTTTTTTTAATTTTCACTGCATCTCCATCAGACCCCAGGAAGCCAGATAATTCAGCTTTAGTATTCCAAGTGGAAGTCCTGGGTCGTTTGTCACCGGTCAGATCATGCTATGGAATCCATTTAAAAAAAAAAAGCTGCCAAAATGAAAAACTACGTTGTATCAGTGCTCTTGTATATCACCAACAAGAATACAATCAGGGAAAAAAAAAAGTGAAGAGGAAAAATCTGTTTTCTTCTCATAGAAGAAAAGAGGACAGAACAAGGCAAGAAAAAGCGGTACGAAATGGATAATAGTCTGCCAAGAAATCCTTTTTCAAAAATGTCTTTCTATTACAGATTACAGACAGTTAAGATTTATGTGCTATTTATTGGAGCCAGCCTTACTGAAAGCAATGCAAGCAAAAATGGAGATAATATCTTAGTAATATTCAGAACTCCTACATCCTTTTGAGTGTAGAAAGAAAGAGATACAGCTCTTGGAAAACTTTAGGTAGCCAGGGAGCTCCTCAATGAACACATAAACCCTTCCACACAGTGCTAAATGTAGAAAAGGGACTTCACTATTTTGGGACTGGCTAGTGTGAGATCTGTGCTCCTTTTTCAGCCTGAATTCATTCACCTGTATGCAAAAAAGTTCAGAACTTCTCATCTGTGAGCCCATATGCTTATGTTGGTACATAAATAAATAAAAGGGATCATGTTAACCTCTCTTTTAATTTTTGGACTGTTGATTTTTTAAAACCACAACAACTCTTTTTCAGAACTCATCCATGAAAAGGTTTTGGCACTTTTGATGTTTCCTGTTACAGCACTAACCTATTACAGGTTACTGTATTATTATTGACTCATACTGTTTCACATTCGTGATTTAAACCCATAACTGCTTTGCCAGATTGTGTAAGCACGGAGAGCCCTCTCTTGTACAACAAAGTTTTCAGCTGCTGTGGAAAGCAGCAGCAGTAACGTGTTAAGGTGCCTGAAGGGAGATGCTTACCACACCTTTCAAACCCTTGTGTTTCCCATCATGCTAACAATGTAGGTGCCTCAGAAAAGCATTGATTTCGATATTAACATGAAAGAATCTATGCAAATGGTTTTCAGGCTTTCCCAGCAGCAAGGCTCCTCGCTACCTGTCTTTGCTTCCTGCAGAATTTAGGTGGGACATGCTAGCAGAGAGAACTTCAGACTTGATCCTCTGAAAGATGTGCTTCAGGAGCAGCATGTTAGCTGTGCTCCCAGGCAGCAGCGTAGGCATCCCATGAGCAGTCTGCTTATTTTGGCTGTATTAATTAGCACTAAGAGAGATGCAGTCTTGTGACCAGAGGCTGAAAGCCAAGTTCCCCAGGTAGAGACACGGTGGTTGGGACGTTTGTAACAGGGCTGCCTCCCAAGAGCGGCTACAGTAGGCAGGGATGAGCCTCTGCAGAGAAGGCAAAAAGGGGAAATGTTTGAAAGAAGTTTTTTATGATTATCTCTAGTGACGGAGTGTCTTGGAGCAGATGTGCAGAAGAGGTCTAATCTAAATATAATACTGCATTTGGTTTGATTTAGGCATAGAAGTATTTGACGTGCTTGCCTGCATTGAGGTGAACAAGCCAGTACTTGGGGTTTTTTGTGTCATCACAGCGAGGTTGTCCTGAGCCAACACACTATTGCAGGTTACACGGAAGTTTGACAGCTAATGCACTCAGACACATTGGGTGCACCCAACTCACACAGCCTACATTGTCTGCTGTGGAAACAAACTATTTAATTGCCTTCAGGCTGCTGTAAATGTGAATGGGTAGCCATAATGTGGACTCCTGCAGGCTGAGTCCTCTGCCTTGAATTTACACCCTTAATTAATTTGAATTGATTTCTCTCAAGTACTCTCATGTAGACAACCCTCAAATCAAAGATTTTAGCCTCCAGTTTAACTCCATTTAAAAAGGTAACTGGGGAGAAAATGAAAGGAAAGCATGACAAAGGGGATTTTTAAGGCAAAAACCTTCAGTGCTCTGCTGAAAAAGTGTAATCACTAGGGTGAACTTGAGACGGATGGGATGATACTGTGCCTGCAAGGTAACGTTGCGTAATGTTACCCACCTTTCAAATAGTTTCGAAGTCTGCTATGTTTAACCATGTCTGAAAAAAAAAAAAGTACTTGTCACTTTAAAACATATTAACACTACTGGTAAAACTGTGCTTTTCCCTTTAATAAGTGATATTCCTCAGACAGTACTGGAATGGGAAACAAAGATTTTTCTTTTTTCGATATTCAGTTCTAACTGTTGAGAAATTCTCATCTTCTGCTGATGAAGCCAAGCTTTGCTTAAGATTGTTTTCCCCAAACCTTGCTTAGTCCCCTATTTCTAAGTATTCAGCCTTTCAGAGGAAATCCTGGTGTAGTATCTTTGAATATTTACCAGGTGGCATCAAGTAACCCAGTGTTCTTGCCTACCTGTAGAGAAAAGCTCTCTGTGGAAGCAGGTTTAATAATTATACAGAAAAGAGAACATGTTTTCCTGCAATATGGAATGATTCACACCTGGCCTATCCTCTCTCTGCAGTATGCTAAATAATACATGCATTTTCTAAAGGACATTAAAACATAGCTGTAAAAAAATGAAACGGAGAGGAGCTTGTATAATGCACAACATCAGGGAAAAAAGTCGATAAGAGTAAATGGAGAAAATGGCTGTGTCATCTCTCATGGAAATAACGCATTTTCCTCATAATCTCCTGGTACATGGAACAGGCAGCTCCAAAGAGCAGCTGTCCTGATACTGGCTTGGAAAAGGTAAAGCCTGTAATCTGCACAATACCTAAGCACAAGGAGATTATTTCAAAGCATGAAAGGCAGCAGGGTGCATGCTAGGGAGGTGAAGCAGTCAGCAACCAGGCTGCACATGGCAATGCTGGCTCCAAGGCACCATGCAGGCCTGGGAAGGAGCCGACACCTCAAGGGTTAAGTGAGGAGCAGGCAGCACTACCAGGAGCTGCTGCAGGCTAAGGGGAAATTGGGCCAGGTGTAAATCTCACTTCATCACCACCTGAGAGGTGGAAGAGGGATTTTTTTCACTCCCCCCACCCCGTGCCTTTTAAGTTACAGTTTTTTTTAAGTCTTCTGATTTAAGGCTCTTGAAATCCAGCCAAACTACCTCTGCTGGGGAAAAAAAGAAAATAAGTGTGGGCAGAGAAATACATTCTTCTTCCAAAATCAGCTTTAAACCAGAAGACAGCACAACTCCTTTAATTTGGTAAGTCTCAAGACAACAGGTGGTGTGGTGAGAGCTGCAGTGTCATTTCTTTCAGGCAGGGTGATGCACACCTCTGAAATCTTTGCCTTGCATGCTGATGTTTATTTATTTTTTTCTTCTTGTTAGTGTTCCCCTCACCAAGTACCTCATTCTCTCAGTTTAGTAAATTTTGTTTTTTAGGATGTCTCTGCAGCTTTACGGACCTTGGGATGATTTGCCCCTTTCGTTTGCTAGGGATGAGGGGGTTCCCCAGACGGCTTTATGTCTCTGCAGCGAGTTTAACGTAGGCTGCCTGGCCTTGCTGGGAGGTGTTGTGATGGTACTGTTCAACTGCTGAGGACTGGGTGGTGAGAGGAGCAGCAGAGACTGTGATTGCTACATGAAAGTGGAGATGTAGCAGGAGAAAATATGATGAGGAGAGCTGGAGGGTGGGAAGGATGGAAAAAGTTTGCAAATAGGGTGATAGATTGGTGACTTTTGCTCAAGAGCATCTGTAGCTGGATCAATGGAGGTACTCGATAGCAGTTATGCATCTTTTATAAGTGATTCCTTCCAACTACTAAGTAGGTTCACCTTTTTAGGAAACAGGGTTATACTGACAGGCACTTCCATTTTACTTTATTTCACTTTTTTTTTTTTTATATAATTTGCCTGGAGCTGTTACAAAAAAAAAAAAAATCAGATCCTAACAGCTCATTCAGTAAGGTATTCCTGTCGTGCTGCCTCTCTCAGCAGTGAGAGGTGAGGAGGGACAATGAGAAGAAAAACAGGGCATCTCAGCCTCCAGACACGCCACCCTGAAACACTGAGGTTGCTTCTCACAATTTCGATGTTATTACTTTCCTAAAAGGATAAATTCTGCCTTCCTGTGTTCATTACCATTCTCGGGACCAGCTGCTGTTCTCTGTTGAATGCCCGTGGTCAAATCTGCAAAAGTGCCCCGTGCCCAGTACGGCGTCTATGCGTTGTGTAGATTTGATCCTGGAACGGAGGTGAAAAATGTAACGAGGTCTAGTGCATAGCGTAATCAAAGATTTATAAGCAGCCATGCATTTTTAATGCATATAAAGTAATAAGAGCCACTCAGTAAAAGCAGAAATGTGACATTAAATGGTTGCTACTGCCAGTTTTACACAAGGTATTATCAAAGCACCATTTCAGCAGCAGGACTGCATCCTCCCAAAAGGAAGACAATGATTTGATCAGATCCAGTTAAGACCATGAGCATCCTATCCTTGAGGGCCTGCCTGGCTTCCCTGGCAAAACTTTAAAAAAAAAAAGCTCCGCTGGTGAGGCCAAATGGCTAATCAAGAGACGTTTTGTAACACTTCCTTTTATCTTGTTCCCATAACAGACAACTTCAAAGCCAGTATTTAGAAATCAATAAAAAAAAAAATACAGGTGGTTGTGATCAAAGCAGGAAGGAAGCAAGGGCTGTTAGCACAGGACGGATCTGTAACCCTCTGGCCTGGGGTACTGCTTGGCAAGGAAGAAAATTTCTGCCTCTTCTTTTCATATAAATCTTCTGGTATATTAATCTTTTTTTTTTTCAGTGTTTTCTTTTTCCTGAGCATCCCACTTTCTCCTTCTGTGGTTAGCTGCCAGGGAGATGTATTTTTCCTTACTAGCTACTCCGAGAATTTCCTAAGGTTAGGGAAACGTGTGCTTCTGGGGAATAATTGGGTTCAAATTATTTGGTGATACCTCTTCCTGCTTTTGCAAGCCTTACAGGACAGCTAAGGCATATATTATCTCATTTTCTGGAACATGTAGGTCGTTGCTTTGTCTGTTAGGCTGGCAGTGTTTTATTTTCAAATTGTATTTGAACAAGTGTAAAGATCTGGGAGTATAATAAAATCAGTGTGAAAAGAGATTAAGGTTCATCACAGGATTCCTTGCAAGTTAATTGTTAGGAGCACTGGCATACAATCTGGCTTGGTTATCAGATTGATTAAAGTGGCTGGGGCAAGAGGCAGCATTGTATCTGAATTTGGTTAGTTTGTCTTAACGAAAAAGTTGTTTTATAAATGAAATGAGGAAAAAAATAAAGGCAAACAGCTGGCATCTTGCTTTTTCTTGACCTGCCTTAAATGATCTGTTGGAGAATCCTGTTGATGGGAAGGGTCTGGTAGGTGCTGCTCTGCTGGATGCTGGCTGGTGCATCGCTTGTGGTCCCTCCTGTGGCCTAAATGAAGTTTTGGTTCAGTGGTTATAATTTGGGGAACAAATGTTGATTATTCAGTGCCCCAAACATGCAGGATATTTTCTAGTTTTGCATTGATTTCTACTACTCTCCTATTGTTTGCCTTTATGTAGTCAGTGATGTGTGGCTTTGAGTAGCTGCAGAATCAAAATTGTTAATTTTCTGCCACTCATAACGTGAGCTGCTATGCCCTCCAGCTTTTCCTCTTTGGAGCCCTGGCATCCTGCTTCGGTCACGTGTTTCCTGGGAGAGAACTAAGCCTGCCTGCGTGGCCCTGGCTTGTTTCTATTTGGCCTGAGAAGCTAATCTTCACAATTATTGTCACCAATTCAAGCCCATCCAAGTAGCTGGCTTTGAGAATATTTGAAATACTGCTTTCACTGTTTCAGAGACCCAGATGTACTAGCTTGAAACATTTATGCTATTAAAAGAGCTGTGAGAAATTTTGGATGAGGCTCCTGTTGACTTTGCAGCCAAGATTTTACCCTTTCATTATAAGACTTTCTTTCAAACTTTTGATCAAACCATGGACTAACAGATTTATTTCCTCCCCACCCCCAAAATCTGATTTGCAAATATAATCTTCAACCTGAGACTCAGACTGCAATTGCCACTGATTGGAATCACGCAAGGGAAATCAGGCTGTACAACTCCTTATTTTATATCATTAAATGAAATGCTAGCATCAGTTAAAATATCCACCAAAATGTCACAGGTTTATACCTTAAGTGCATTATTCACTAATTGTTCTTTGGTATTTCCCCGAGGGTGGAAAGTATGTTAGTCAGAGGAGAAGAAACAATGGTCTGATCAATCACAGGCTCCTTGAATTGCAAATAAGAATCAGCAACCAGCTCAGCAAACATGTTCCCACCAGCCTCTGTGATGCTGAACTGTTGAGCTTTCTGCAGCTCTGTAATGTCATTCTCATGATTCTTTACAGAACGTACACGCTTAAATCTTTCTCACTTTTTTTTTTGATACTGCCAGTAAGAAAATGTAAGAACGTGTGAAATTGAGCGTAATGCGTCCTCAGCAAAATGGTGCTTTTTGAGTCGGAGAGGCTTTTGAAGTAGAGATGCTCTACCTTCACATGTGCACAGTGCCCATCACGTCAGCCAGGATGACAGGTCACTGACAGCAGCCCTGCCATTAACTTTCTAGTGCTCCTGAGTTACAAGCAGATTATTATCTTTTATATTATGATAAGACACTAGTGGCAGTCTAAGAGACGGTGTTAAGCTGCTGGTGTAGTCAGACACTTGGTGTTTTTACATCTCCTAAGAAAGTGAGCGTATAGCTGCTTGTTTTCCCCCCTCATCTGTGACTGGCGGCCACCAGTGCGATGAGCTGGGATCTTAATGCTTCAGTGCTATTGAGGCCTCTGTGACACAGCTGTCGTGTCAGGAGCTGCCAGAAGGGACTGCTTTTGCAGCTGCAAAGAGATGCTGCGGGGAGCATCTGCAGATCCCCACTGTCTCCTCTTCCATTATGGGCAAATCTCAGATGTTCCAGGCATGGTACGGCAACAAATAATGCCTTGATTCCCTCAGGTTTTCTTTTTGCCATCAGAGAAATTATTTAACAAGTTCCTGCCATGCATTTGAAACAAGCATTCAGTGAGTTATGTGAAAGTTCCCCTTTTTGTCTTGGTCTTGCCGTCAGATTGAGACTGAACGCCTTCTCTGGAAATACGCGTTAGACAAACAAAAGCATTGAAGTCCTACCTGGATTCCTGGTGGAAATATAAGAAGACTGGTGGAAATGTAAAGGACTGGGAGAGATGCAAAGACACGTAGGATAATGTAATCTTCTGTCTGTAAGCAAGTTATTATAATAATCAAAAAAATCAATGTAACATGGTGTGTATTAGTGTAGAAGGCAAGCTTTGCTCAGTGGCACTTTCTAGTACAGATGTGCTGCTGATGGCTTCAGTTCTGCTGAAATCTGGGTGTTGGAAAGGACTAAAATACTTTACTACTCTGGTCTTAGGTAAGGGAATGCCCAAATAGAAAGCTATTTGGGACAGGACTATTCCCCATCCTTTTTTTTTTTTTTTTTTTGCTTAAAATGTTTGCTAAAAATCCACTTTCTTCATCAACTGCTGAGTTAAGAATAATACGGTTAGATAGCAACAATCATGTTGTATGTAAAATGGTTGTAGTTGCTTATTTTTAAAACAGAAACATGTACGAAAACAGTTTACAATAATTTAGTTACATTATGCTTCCTGATCAGATTTTCCTAGAGATCTATGCTGTATGTAAACATGAAAGAACTTGGAAGCTGCTAGGCTTTCCGAAATGTTAATGTAAACATGTTGCATATGTAGGACTAGCGAGCATTTTCTAGGCCAAATGCGTATCAGAATGTGGTTAACTGATTAATTGGATAATAATTAATTGCTATTGGACTTGGGCGTGCCTGTGCCACGTGGGTTTGGTTTGCAGGGTTCATTAAGAGTGGTGCTTCTCCCTTCTGCAGCGGAGGTGTCTCCATCTGAGCAGCTGCTCTGTTTTCAGCAGTGAGCAATAACCACTTCTGAGGAACAATTCCCCTGACCTATTTTAGGCAATTACCACGGATAAAAAAAACAATAATAATTGATGATCTAGTAGCACCTAACCCTACATAAAGCAAACTCAGACTTTTGGTTCGTGTTTTGAAACCCACATGGATAAACTCGGCATTGCGGGACTGGTGAGACTGCAAAAGTAGAAGTAGCAGCCAAATGCACCTATTGGTAATATGAAAATTAAGAACACTTTTCTTCTCCTTGGTCTGGATGAATTCTCTTCTGAGACTTGATTTTAATCTCTTGCCCAGTAGCACAGGCACTTGCACCTTGGGAAGGCTTCTGCTGGAGTTGGGCTCATAAGGGATGTGGTTTTTATATCAAAATAGCAACAGTATTGGTGCCAGGAGGCATGTTTTGGACAGACTTAACTTACTTTCTTCCCTAGTTCATTTTTTCACGGCTGAGAATGAAAATGGTGATATCTGGGATGGTTTTGTACAGTTTCAACTTTGTCTCTCTTGCCCAGTTTTCTCCAGTATCAAGCTGTGCAGCAGTTCTTTCTTGGTGGGGGAAGTTAACAGGTTGTGTTGTATATAGCAAATGCTCAACAAGCAGCTCCTTGCTAAGTAATGCAATTAGCCATCACGAGCAAAGCCCAAGGCAGCTGCATTGGTATGTATTTATTTATTTGGTTTACTTCAGTGTTAGGTCAAATAATAAAAGGGTAATGTGCTATTAGAGAAATCATGTAAGCTGGCAGTCAATAATATTGCTCATACAGACTATGTTGTGACCTAAAATTACTCCATCATTTAGCAGGCCCAAATTATACTTTGAGTTTTACTTTAATGTTCCTCAACTTTCCTCTGTAAATACAGCCCTTAACAAAACACGCAAAAAAAGCACCATATTGAAAGAGGGTGGCTGAGACTTCCTCTTGATACCCAACTGTGGTACAATGTGGTGGGCTACTAACGCCACCTATGATTACGTAGTGTTGTCAGGGCCCTGGTGGATCTGGACGTAACAGTATGGTTTTTATAACCTTGTTATAAAAAGCAATTAGGGGCAACATCCACCTCTGCAGATATGCATCCCATGGAGATGCAAGGAGCTTCCAACAGTGAATTTAATTATCAGCAAATACAGAGTACTCAGTGACCTGCGGTGCAGGTAGCATGGGTCCCATCCAGCGATATTGGTCTCTTTCTATAAATGGTACATAAACTGCTCTGATGCTGGAGCCGTGCATAAGTGACAGACCACCAAAGGCCTGTGGTTGGAGGCTTCCAACCTGGAAGGCTGACTCAGGAAATGTAATGCCAGCAAATCCAGTCCTGTCCCCCCGCAAAAAAAAAGCATGGACAGCCTTGCAGTGCTGAGGAATAATCCAGAAGGAGATACGTGCTAACATCAGCAGTTACCAGCCATTTCTCAAGCATGTATAGAGCAGATTTTGATAACCAAATCCCTGCTGCAGGAAGTAACAAAATGAGCTGATGCCCCTTGTGCTTTAGTGCATAAGGGCAAGGAGAGCTTACATGGCTTATAGCCCTGTATGAAAGGGTCTTGAGGTCTTGTGAGCTGGCTGGGATGAGGTAATTCCTTATTTGACATTGAGGGGACATTAAAAATAAATTAAACCAGACCTGGTTTTGTTAAGGTTTGCAGTGCTAAATTCAGATCCTCTGGTTTCTGAGGTTACTGGAGAAAGCTTGTTAGCGACCTTGCACCTCTCTGAAGCCAAAAGAACTGCTAATTGGAGCCGTGCTCAGGTTGGGCTATAAACGAGGAGGAGGCAAGACACACAAAGTGGGGAAAAATGCAGTGGTGATGAAGTTTTGGAGTAGCTGGCCTTTACTGCAGGGGGAGAGCTGTAGCACTAAACACAACACCCTGACCTGGTGGATGTGGAATAGCCCCAAGCTTTTCCTAGCTGGGTGTCTCCAGCCAGCACAAGCTCCACTGAGGAGTCTCCATCTGGAGACACAGACCAGGCAGCTGCCTGCTGACATGGAGAGTCTCAGGACACACAGGTTGTTTATCTTTCCCCAGTG
Organism: Anser cygnoides; assembly: GCF_040182565.1. NCBI lineage: Eukaryota > Metazoa > Chordata > Aves > Anseriformes > Anatidae > Anser > Anser cygnoides. The sequence continues at coordinate 4,445,750 of NC_089875.1, read as the reverse complement.
AACTGCTTTATGGCTCTGGGGCTGCCTTGGAGAGCCTCGTTGTATCTCCACCATAAAGCAGCCCTACTGGTGGTCACCCTGCTGCTCTGCAAAGGGCTGGGCAACCGCTGAAGGAGATGTCTGCTTCGGTATTTCTGTAGTCCTGTGGAAGACCAACACCTATCACGACAAGGGCTCCTCTCATTTTGCTGCTGGCTTTCTCTCCTATTGTGCTTTATGTCTGTACCAAGTGCCAGCTGGGTTCCTCAGCACTGATGCAGTCGGGTTTTCTGCCTCTTTAAATGTGCTAATATCCATTTCTCAATGAGGCTATGCCTAGTGCCTGACTTACAGTGCCATCTCCACTGTGATCAGCCTGCTGAGACACTTGCAGGGGGTTACTCGCAGGTAGCTAACTTTATCTTGAGTTTGACCTAGAATAAGAGAGTTTTTAGGACTGTTCTCAAGCACAACCTGAAAGCAATAAGTGCAGAAGATGCTGTAACTGAGCTATATGAACAGAAACAAAAGGAAAAGGATTTCAAATAATTTATTATTTATCATTTAATAAATAAATTGTTAATGAGTGGCTTCTCTAATTCCCATCTAAGTTGATTCTCATCAAAGCCACTGCTGAGCGTGCCTCTTGGAAATGTAATCCAGCTCGTTCCCATCAGGGTGCACAGACTTTCTGAGGCTTGGGTCTCTCCAGCAGTCACGGAGCAGATAAGCCACGTTCAAGGCTGTAGCTATATCAGAACACTTCAATCAGTTCAGCTCCATCTTGTTGGCACCACCTCAGGAAAACAGAGCAATTGAAACCACCTCCGTGTTACTTCTATCTCTGCACTGCAGCAAGCGTGTGAAAAGCACGAGGCAGCCTCACAGAGTGCTCCTGGGCCCAAACTTTAAACTTGGGAGCTATGGACAGATAAATACAAGTAGCAGGATACTAGTAGGGCTACACAAGGTTTCTCTTCAAATCTTTGGCCTGATGCAGGTTCATTCTGTGACATTGGGTAACTTCATTTCTTTGGCTTCGTATCAACCTGTATGGGGACAGTCATGGGCCTTCATCTGCTTAGGGTGGCCAGTGTGAATAATTCCATTTTAAAAGCTTGCCCAGTGCCCTGACCCTCCCCTGGGGAGGATGTGTGCGCCTGACAGAGGAGAACTGGGCAGCGAGGCATTTCTTGTTTGGCTTCAGCAGCACTTGCCTGGATTCATCAGTCTCCCAGTGGCAGGAGGTGTTCGCAAATACATATGTGCGAGAGTGCTGGGATAAGGTGTGTCCTGCACCATACGGCATGTGCAGCTGCATGTTGGCAGGTGTGAACTGTGCAGCTCTATTTGTGTGCACTGAAGATGGCTTTGGAAGAAGGAAGAAGCTGCCGAGAACTCTGGCTAGGTACTTGCTTTCCTTGTAATGTATTACTTTAATTTAAATTCACTTTACAGTCAGTGCACATGAGAATTATTTTGAAGGTTTAATTTGCTAGCTGCTGAATGCAATAAGGTGGCTATCAACGGAGAAGAAATAGCTTGACTGTTTGTTAATGCTCTTGGGCCGTACTGTAAGTACTCCAGGCAGCCGTAATGGTAGAGTAGCAAATAAAGCACAGTTGCATTTGGAATCTGATAATTTATTGTATCAATAGTTCTCTTTCTAGATAGTTACATATACAGTATTTTCTGGGACAGATAGCTGAGGGACTCTCTGTCGGTTCTCAAAAACATCCAGACGGAAAAGCTGTTAAAGCATTTAGAAAGCACAATGTTTGCTCTCTTATTAGTAGCAAAAACTTCATTATATTTATTATATTTAGATTGGTGCTAATTTTCTGGCCATTTTGGTCAGCAGAAACTGTACTGAATTGCTTGGATTTGAACTGGGAATTTAATTTCTTAGGATGGCGAAATTTGATTTTATCTACCATAAGCAACCATCTGGAGTAAGTTTATTTGTGTTACGTGGCTTGCATGTATTTATACTTCAGACTGAGATCCCTTAAATTGAATTCTCTGAGTTTTTACATATCATATAAATGACATTTGCTTGCAACACAGTGGAGTGATTACAGTGAATACTAAAATGGCAACATTCTGCAGTAAAAAAATTACAATGTGAAATGAACATTCATTTACAACAGTGTGTAAATTTATACTATTTAATGAAATGCATTCACTGTGCAGTCAAATACTTCTTGTGCCTATAGAAATACAATTACAAAGCATTGAAACTTATAATACTTAGCACAGAGACATTCTGTTGCACAGTAAAAATTATGTCATGTTTGTTCAAATTATGTTTGATAGAGTGAAATAAACACACTGTGTGCATATGTTTATTTCTCTATATAGATAAAATTAAAAAAATATCATGGCATCAATCTGCTGTAGACCAGAAGTCCTACACATGGGCTCATTCGGTATCAGCCATGTTCCACCCCACAGCAGAGCATCGTTAGCTGCTTGCTTCTGGTTGGGAAAGGGCCTCCCTCAAAAGGGTTTTGAGGGGACACGACTTGTCACAGACCACGAGCTGGTACAAAAGCTCCTGGAGCAGGTCTCATGTGATGGATGAGCGAATGCTTTTAGCTGATATGTTAACCTTCTTCATCTGCAGGGGGCTGGTGAGGCTGGGAGACATCAAGGCATCTCTTACAAGGAGAAAGAGAGCTTGACCAAGGAGTTGGTTTGCAGGGAGAGTGGCCCCGTGTGAGTGGTTATGTACAAGCTGTCCCCAAGCGGTAACTGAGGTCTCTGGATAAACATTATTTTGCTAATATCCAAATACAGTGTTCATGGGTCTTGGGAATAAAACCTTATAGTCCGCATACCAAACTTCCTGCGGGGAGGCACTGCTGCAGTCCCTGCAGAAATGGCTGCAGCAAGGGCTGGTTGTGGTGACACTGTGATGTGGAGTTGTGCTGTTCACACAGGTGCTGGAGATAACTGAAGTGTAAAATGATTGAAGTATAAAGGCATCAGCTCTGAGCCCAGTGCCTTTCAGTGCACTGGGAGAGGGCTAATGATGCCTACAGAAAGCAGATTTGTGAGCATATACTGAGATGACGTGTAGCTTCAGACAGGTTCACAAATGTTTTTACAGTATATGCCTGGTGTTTGCACTGATTCAATAGGCTGTAATTGCACTAACAGAGTGCAGGATTTCTCGCTAGGCCTTTATGGGGGTTGTTCTGTTCGGACAGCATCAGCCATGCTATCAAAAGTCACTCTTCATTTGTTTGCAAGCATTCTCCCTTTGACAGCCCCTGGCTGTCCTGTAAAGCATAGGGCAAACCCTCCTGCAGGTAGCCCCGGCTGCAGGGCTGCACTTGCACCGAGCCCCGACACCCATCCCTTGCTGGGGCTGCTGCTGAGGCTTCCCAGAGGGACCTGCCCCATGTCGGGCTTCCAGGGGAGGCAGGAACTCCTGCATTTCAGGCTCCATCCAGATCTCCCAAGGGTGATTTAAGATCATGTCAACAGGTGGTGGTAGGCAGGCGTTGGCTCGTGAAGTTGGGGTGAATGTCGGTGCATTTGCATCACTGATGCCAAATTAACGTTTATTTGCTGTTACCAGTGTGGAGAGCTTTCCACATACGCCAAAAGACAGCCAGGCTCTTACTCCAAGAAAGCAGATTAAACACCCCATGTTATGATGCTGATCATCAAATAGTGTGGGATGCCTTTTACCAGTGCAGATTCTGACCCTCTTTCTCTCTGTAGATGGTGTAAAATTGCTGGCCGAAGATAGCCACTTATCATGGTTCACAGGCCTCTTTCTGTTCTGTAAATGCGAGGAGACTTGGTTCACTGGGGCTAATGACTCATCTGTCCCTTTCGGTCTTCATCTCGGCTGAGGAAGTTGTTAGGTAAAATAAATGTCGTAACGATGAAGCTGGTCATTTCCTCTCTCCTTTTCAAAGACCATCAGCTCGTTACAATACCAAATGAAATGTTAAGACTTGATATTCTGAAATGACAAACTCTGATTTACAGTTGCCCTTTTCACTCCAAAAGAGGAAACCTTGCTATTTATTCCAAACAAAGTGTTGTTTCAAATCGAACAGGCAAGAAGTTCATGAAGTTGCCTGGCTTAACTTGTGGATTTGCTGCTACTGATTTTCTCCAAATTGCCAGTACGTTGCATAAAGCAGCTTGCTGAGGCTTCCCCTTGTAGTCTTTAGGCCCAGATATACAAAGATATTTGCTCTCTGCTTCCAGTTAATTTTTCATTAGGGATAGAAAGGGTTGGGAACAAGGTGAGTAAAGGAGCTGTGCCCCAGGAGGAAGACAGAATAATTTAAAGACCATTTGTGGATGTGGCATTTCCAACCCTCATATCTGTGGTCAGCAGAAGCAACGATGCAGGAGGAGGGCAGGGTCCTGATGAAACCTTTTGTGGGGGCACTGGGAGGAGAGCAAACAGCCAGAGGGTTTTGCTCACCCTCTCTGGCTCTGCTGGTACCCTTTTTGCCCCAACCCTGCCTTACAGCTAAATTTGCCTTGCTCCTACGGCTGTTTCTGTACTGAACAAACTGGCTCAGTACAAATTAAGAGGACAAGATGTTCAGAAGTAGCAAATTCACACATTGGTGTTTTTTTTTTTTCTTTGTTTGTTTTCCTAGCACATGAAAGCAAATTTAGATTTTTGGGGGTAGGGCAACCAAGCTTGGGGGGGTGGGGGGAACTGCACAAAAAAGCATTTCAGGACTCAAAGAGCTGAGTGTAACATATCAAAGCAGCTTGTGAGTGAAGCTTTGAATTAACAAGATGAGTTGCAGTAGCACTGATGCTAATAATAAATGGCAAGTTTCTTCCCACAGAGACCTCGGCAAAACCACACTTTGTCTCGGGATAGGTCTATTTTTCTTAAGATTTCTGCTTCTGCAAACGCAGAACAAAATTTCCCAGTAGGATTTGATTACCATGTCCTCAGTTTCCCTGGGTCAGATGGCGTTTAGCATCCTCTGTGTATCCCTGTTGCTTTGGCCTTCTGTTGAAACGGGTTTTCTGGCGTGGGGTGGGGTAGGTGCCAAACAGAAGCAATACTGAGGATCAGCCAGGGAAGGCTGACAGCAATTCCAGGCTGGGTGCTCGCTTTTCAAACCAGGTACTGCTCAGTGCAGCTAGGAGCTGGCTCTCATTTGTGAGCGGTTCTGTGCAACAACAACAACAAAAAAATGTTCTTTAACGTGAGCTCTCCCCAGAGGAATGCCAAGAACGCATCTTGCTGTGTTCTGCAAGGCACCCAGATTTTTAAAGCTATGCAAGAGCCCAAAGATACAGATTGGAAAATCCCCTCCGGGCTGAAAGTACCCTGTTTCCCAACCCCTTGAGCCACGGGGACCTCCACACCTAGGTGCTGCTGCAAATTCAGACTTTAAGATCAGACTCGTGCAGCTCTGCCATAGCCGTGGAGGTGTCTGTGACCTCCGTCCCTTCTCTGTGGCTCAGAAAGGATTGCATTTTATTTTAGTGCAGTGGTTAACAACACAACCAGAGGGAAAAGGCACTTGAATATGCTACTGCCAATTGCTAGATTTAATAAAAAAATTTCTTTTGACCTTATTTTTCTGAGGAAAGTGGTTTTCCAGAGGAAATGCTTCAGAGTGGGCAAGGGGGGGGGAAAACAAACGAAACCTATTGACTGTGTCAAATCCAGGGAGGTTCACTGCAGAATGGAAAACAAATTAAAACACAACATTTCACATTTAAACTTAAAATTAAATGTTATTTAAACTAGAAGCACTACTTCTTTTCTCTGTTCCAAATGCACACAGGAGTTGACCTTGCACTGCCAGGGTGTTCTCCTGAGTTTCTCAGCCACCTCCAGCTGAACTGCTGCTCAGAAAAAAGGCAATGTGTTGGAAACCTGGATGTAGAATTTGAAGTCCATTCTTCAGTTTTTCCTTCCAAGGGAAATAGTGCTCATCAGTGATGTTCTTTCCTTGTGACCAGCAAAAATCTTTTGTCAATATGGTATGTGCAGAGATGCAATACATAGTCATAAATCCAGCCCAAGACTCTCTTGCAAAATAATTACACTTCAAGGGAATTTTAATCTCATGTTAACGAGACCCCCTGCAATCTTTGCTCTCTCAGTCATATTAGAAACTGATTTATAATTAATGACAACTGCAATGCCACTACCTTTGCATGAGAGATCTTTAGCTATCTCCTCAGAAGGGTTTGAAAAAATGGAAAATATGAGTGAAAGGTTTAATGATTGTATTTACAGCTGCTTTGCCATGTTAATAATAAAGATAACAAGTGGCTGTCACTCATAAGGACCTGGAAGCTTAGAACATGAGCAAGAAAATAATCTTTCCATATAGAGCATACAAATTCCAGTAGAAAAGATCTTATTTGCATGAAACAGAGTGTATTTCAGGTGGCATAATATTTAATAACTGTATTTTGTCTTTAGAGAGGTACTGGAGTTAATACTTTGACCAGCATTTGACAATTTACAGAGTTCATGTTCAGGATAAGGATGTTTGCAGGATGGATGCTGTTAAGAAGACTGTTAGATGTAGGCTAGTTTAACACTGAATGTTGTTGTTTTTCTTCTTGCCTTTTTCCTCCTTTTTTCCCTCTCTAGGATTTACCAAATAAATAGGTCCCTAATGTATCTGCATTCTTCAACAGCATTAAAAAATCTGGGTCTGATTAATTAAAATCTCATTATCCATCATAATTGCAGTAGGTATGCAAAAATATAAAGATTTATTATTCAAGGGATTAATGCATTTCTAGAACTCTTTGGGGTTCATACAAGAATTGGAAATGAGTGCTGTATAATAATTTGTTTCAGGAGAGCTAATTAAGTCAGTTCATTTATTCAGTTATCTAAGCCTGGTCTAATCCCATATACTGTTAAAACCTTGTGATGCTCCCAACTTCATTACTGACTTGAATTAATGTGAGGACACAAACAGAAAATGTTCCTTCCATTTAGTGATGCACAGGAGGTGCCAGGCCTGAGCGTCGCAGCATAAATCCACAGCCAGCCGAGCTGCCAGAGATCTGGACTCCTTTTTATAGGAAAATACCTTTGGTCCTGCTGGAGCCTCTAGATATCTACAGTTAAAGCTGCCTATATTGCATTTTGCTGTTGAACCCCAAAGGGCCTGGGAAGGATGGAGGAGGTGTGCAAACAAGCTGTGATCACAACTCATGCTAGAGCTGGCATTTGCTTTGCACAAAGGGGCTGTGTTATGGGAAAAGAAATGGATGGTCCTTGTGGTCACACTTAGCCCTTTCTGCCTCATGCCAAATACAGGTGAGTCTACACAAACGAAAATAATCCAGTTGTTAATAAACAAAGGGTGTTTGTTTAAGATGAGGGTTTGTTTTGGGTCCATCTGACAGCTCTCTGTTTGAGGATGCTTGCTGCGAGGAGGGGGAAAAGGCCATGAGCTTGACCTTCTGCTGTATCTCTTGCTGAAAAGGCTACTAGCTCCTTTTAAAGTATTAAACCAAAATGTTTTTTTAAAAATCAGCGGCAGTGAAACAAATAATTCTCATTGTCTTGCTTTGGGGAGATCCTTTTGCTTTACAAATATCATGAGACAATAAATTAGTGAAGATGAGAAGGTAACTTCTTGCTGTTTGCAAGACAAACTGTTATAAATTGCTGTTTTGCATTTGAGGCTGCAGATCTCTTTTCTGGTGAACTGGAAGAATAGACTCGTCAGACCGATGAAGTGATGATGGCCTTCTAAAATTCCTAGAGAGCAGGTTTTCTTGGCTGTGCACTTCATAAATTCTACATCCAGTCATCCAAGTTTTTTCCGTGGTCATGCAAAAAACTGCTTTTTATTAATGAGGGTTTGGGCTTTCTCTTCCACATTGTGAAGAATCTCCATTATTAGATGCTGACACCATTGATTATCCCACTTTATTGCATCTTAAGAACAGGTAGCCAATTAAACCCCTCTGCCTTTCTAAGGGTGAACAAGGCACGTAGACTCCTAATAGTCCCACCACAGCATGTTGTTCCTTTGTTACTAAGGCAGCAATTAACAAGTTTCTAATGGAACAAAAGCTTCGAGAGACAAGCGCAGCATGATAATAGGAAGGTGTCTACATTTTTTTTTTTTTATCTCAACATGGTAAGATCTTGTATAACCCTTCCCCCCTTGGGCTGAACAGCCCCGTCAAGGTGCTCGGTGTAGGATTTTTTTCCTTCGCTATCTGCTGCAGTGCATCTAAAAATAATGATATTTACACATGTTCAATTATTAAAGGGTTCTAAAACATAAATTTGAACTGCAGTCCTGTTAGAAGTGAGAGGTGTTTTAATGTCAGGAAAAGTGGAAAAATATCTTTTTTCTTCTTACCAGGATGATCTCCGTGGTGCAGTTGAATTCTGCACTGTCAGGTTTTGCTGATGGAGTAACTGTTTTTTAAAGCGATTTTTTCAGTTTTTAATGTCATGTTTATGCAAATTAAGACACAGCAAGAGAAAGGGAGGCCAAGAAGCAGACTTGTCATCTTTCCGAAATAATCTATATGATTATTTTTTTAAATAAAAGTCTCAGTTGGGAAATAATTGCCTCTGTGCATGAGATTAATAACCAAGTAATTTGCTATTGTTTTTCATTAAGAGAGTTGGTTTTCAGCTGAGCTATTTAAAAATCTGTAAAGGTACCTCCTGAATTTCTGTTTATTTTTAAAGCAAATGATACGTTCTGAAATCTAAAACACTCTTTGTTCTTTTTTTTTTTTTTCTCTCCAGTGAACTTGAACCTGTCTGGGCTTATTTTTGTGTTTTGGTGCACGTTAGTATTTTTAGATCTGCAAGGAGATGGACTGTTGCAGCTGCACTGGGGAGCCCTATCATTCCAACGTGCTCTTAAATTCCCCTTCCACATGGGGAGAGGATGGTCTAGTGGGTGGCTGGGAGAAGGGCTGGCACAGGGTTTGGTTCTCCAAAGTGATCGAGAAGCCGTGGGGTAGATCACTGACCTCCTCTATTTAGCTCATGAAAAATAAGTAATGTTGTTGTCCTTTATTTGTCTATCTTATATAAAATACAATCTTATAAAATATAAACTTCTGAAGGTTGGATCTGTCTCCCACTGAGTGGCTGGACATTGACTGCATTGTTCTCAGGAGGCAGGAGTGAGAAGGAGGAGAGCTTACCAGCCATGAGCAAAGGGATGTACTCATGGCCATTAACTTTCCTCATGGCAAGTAATGTTTCTGTGCAACAAAGTTCTGTGGTTTTAGTTTTTAAGGATAATATGTCACAGGAGATGTGTGGTATAGCCCCAAAACTGCATCCTTTGGATGCAGCCTGTAACTGTGAGAGACCTTCACTAAAACTGGAAATCACGTCAAATGTGACTAATTTCAGGCTGTGTTGTGAACCTGAATCATGTCTGGGAAGTTGTGAAGGGAATCTGTCCTGAGCTTTAAGAGGAAATTTCAAATTAAGTGTTTGCATGAACATATGCTCAGTTCATGCAACCCGAATTGTACCTGCATCTGAGAAGGGGCTGCTTTGGTTATTTCTGTTTTATTTTTCAAGGAAGTCCTGCAGGGGTCTCGTGCAGTTCCTCAATAGCTGTGTACCCATGATTTCTTTTTCTTTTTTAAAAATATTTTAAGCAAGTAAATAGTAATAGACTCGAGAATTTGGCGAAAACTTTGACCTTTAAACTTTGGTGAATTTATATTCCATACAGAAGCTTGTGACTAGGAACAGATTTCTAAAATTCATTGAAATGGTGCTGGTAGAGCTGGTATTTGTCAATGCAATTAGTTTGGTGTGGGTAGGAAACTGGGACTCGTTTATTTGGATAGTAGCATTCTCTGTATTTGGATTTCGGACTCTTTTCTTCATAAGTAAGTGCTTTATCAGTATGTAGGGTGTAAAAAAAGGTCTTCCACTTCGGTACTGTGACTGTGAAGAAATGCTTGAAATGCTTTTTGTAGTCATGTAGCAGCAGCAAACAAAATGTTAGTACAGCGAAAGACGAGAATAAAACATCAAATATAATCACCCACTTGTAACATAACAGATGATACATCTTCACTGGGGACTCTAGCTACATTATGTCCGAAATAGTACAATGCTACAGAATGAGAGAGGATCTGGAGAGGTGAATTTGATCTGGAAATTTCCTGCTTGTCCTTAGTCTTAGTGATGGAAAAGTTGAATTTAAGCAGTAGATGTATCAGAGGGGGTGTGTAGAAATGAGTGCTGGAGAAGGTGCGCTTCTGTGTGCCCTTGGTCATAAGGTGTTACAAGGGAGTCAGCTACGCTGGAGGACAACAAGTGGAAATTGGGAGGAACTGTCTGCACCATTAGCCAGTGTGACTGTGTACAGACCAGGACAGTGTATCCATATCTAGAGGGACTCTGAAGAGGAACAACCACCTACATAGGTGAGGAGATTTATCTGGCACTGAGCCCTGGTTCTGTAGGGGTGAATCACGCACCCAGAGACAAGGTTCAGGAGAAAATTCCTGTATAAGCTTACCATTTTGTGGCTGTGCATACCCATGCCTCACACCCCTGAGAACTCTACCTCCTTGCAGTAACCAGGCTGTGTTGTTCCTGCATGGGTTTGCAGCACAAAGTGGCAGAATAACCCCCAGACTATTACGATGGGGCAGGGAGAGCCTGTGGTCAGGCTAGCCTTCCCTGAAAGCTTGTGTGCAAAGTATGGATGTCAAGCATGCCAACCCACCACAAAATTTGTATGCAAACGCACAATCTGCAGCCTAAACATCTCCTGGATCGTTCCCTACCATGGTTTTTCCCCTGCCTCATGCGCAAGCAGAACTGAATTGAGTCAGAAATACAAAGACCAGCAGACCTTTGTTCTTGCACTGGCCCACTGAGTGCATGCAGGTGGGATCTGTGAGCCCATGGGTAATTTATATCAGATGTTTCCCTTGCAGGAACAGTATTTGGGGTCATTTCAATAACTTGATACACCTGCGTTTTTCTAATAGGCTGTTAAACCATTTTAAACTGTCCAAACCTCCCTCCTTACAATGGGATATACAAAATCATGGTAATGCCATTTCTGAGAGGAACAAACTGCTGTCAGATCCCCCTCCATATCCTCAAAGAGCAAGTGTAAAATTGCAAATCCATTGAACTGCACTCCATTATCTCTTATTAATGGGAAATTGTCCATAAATTGCTGAGGCGTGACTGGTTTCTTTTCCCCAACACAGCTGCAGTCTCTTTATCCTGCAATATTCCAGCCTCTCAAAAATGAAAAGAGAAAGTGGTGAGTGGGGGTGGGAGCGATGGGAGGAGGGTGGCTGGGAAACCACTTGCGGCAGCATCTTCCAGCAGCCCCATCTTCCAGCGGCAAGCAGGAAAAAGGAAAGAATTTGCTGTGGCATAGTGAATGTGAGTTAGCACGAGGAGAAACTGCCCCACTCACATCACTGTGACCACAAACAGTGGCAGGATGCCCTTTCAGTAACACAGCCGTCTCCTCCTCCTCCCAATAGCCTGTCTCTGCAGCAGAGGGATGGGTGTGGGTGAGCTCTGAGTGTGACCCAGCTCTCACTGAGGGCCATGGCAAGTTCCCTCTTAGCTTTTATGTCAGATTTTGTAGCAGCTGGAAAGGAGAAATCAGTCTGATGGCTGGGTTTTCAAAAGGACTCAGCACTCCTTGATACAGAACAAAAATCTGCTGCAAACATTACAGAAGGAGGTGCTGAAAGTATCTAAATCTGGCCCCAGGCTCTTGTTATCAATGGCTCTGTGCTGCTTGAAGGGGGAGGGATGGTGCAAAGTATGGTAGAGGGGGGCTGGACTCTTAAATCAGGACTCTGACACCAAGGTGTGTCAAAGTTTGGTCTAGCAGTGACCAGCTTTGCAACTCCTAGATCCTCATTTACATTCTGGATCCCCATGAGTTATCTGCCCGGGCGTTGTACATCTTTTCAAGCAGCGCACGTGCTCCTGGAACAGAGCTGCAGGTGTCAGGAGATGCAGAACGGGGCAGAGGTCCGGGCGCACTCAGTGGTCACCCCGTCCATGTGGTCCCTTTCCTCCTGCCTCGTCAGAACGAGGAAACGAGCCACCTTGTGTCACGAGTAACAAAAAGCCATACAGTTTTCCCTCTGTTAATTACACCACAGACCATTTAACTCTGTAAACGAGCTGCTTGGCAGGCTTTCAGAACAATTACACAACTCCCTGCCCCCCCCTCCCCACATTAGCATCGAGAGCAGGCCAGCTGCAAGGCCGATGAGCCTTGGCACCGTCCACCTCTTGGTGGACACCCAACAGGAGCCTCTGTCCTGCCAGAGGACAAAGCCACAGCCACCCTGGGGCACCCTGAGCTCCCGGCTGGCTGGACTGAACCAGGCGGGGAGGAGGGAGAAGACAGGGAGCTGCGTGGTGTAAGCCACAGCTGGGTTAGGGGAGAAATAAGATCGGATTTGTGAGATGTGCTGGATTTTGAAGCAGGAAGTTTAATTGGAGAAGGGCCCTGTCACTGCTATGGTTTTGGGGGGCAGATGTCTGGGTGATGGAGGGAGTTTGGCATCAGCCATCAGCACGTGGCAGGGCATGGGGCAAGCCACCTGTCTGTGGCTCCGTCTCTTCACCTGTTGAGTGGAAAGAATGACCCCAACCTTCTCTCAGAGTGCTTTGGGATCGGCTACAGAGGAGACCCGGCAGGAATCGTTAATGTTAAGCAGGGAGAATAGACAGCAGCATCTGCCAGTGCTGTGTAAGGGACCTCAGGTCTTGACCAGGCTTGATAGGGCATGGCCTCTTAAATATAAGCTCTGTGCTGTTGAGGGGGGCAGCCGACAGTGAGTTAGGGTTTGTGTAACCGCATGGGGAAATGCGAGCAGGACTATTGCCTCCAGGTTCCCATGACAACTTCTCACTACCGTAAATGTTACAGAACACAGGGTACCTTAAGTGTGAGGTTGCTCACCCACTAATTACCAAGCTCTGAGCTCATTCCCTGAGGTCTACAATGCAAAACACGGTGGAAATTTTATTTTTATTTTTCGGTGGCAAATACAACTTTGTACAGTGAGCACCAGCTTGTCTTTCTGCCAGGAAGGTCCAGCACAGTTTTTGAGCTAGCAAAATATAGCCAGTCATCCCAGCTACAGAAGAAAACATTACTTTTCTGAGGATGCTCTACAGCACTGGAAGGATTCTAGAACTGGTTGCAGAAAATTATGCCATTGAAGAGAGAAGTGGCTCTTAATCCTTTGATACATAAGGGTTTATAATGGAATATAATAGAGGTATTTTTCCCCAAAGGATACACGGATTCCATTAAATACTATTGCTTGACATAAATTTAATATTAAAAAAAAAAGTTATTTAGGATGACATGTAGAGATAGATATTTATGAATGAGATTCTCAGCTGCTTTGTATCAACATTACATTAATTGAAAGCTCGGTCCTTAAGTGCTACTTATCGATTTCTTTATTTTTATTATTTCTCTCCCTGCTGCCCCCCTACATTGTCTGCTTCCTTTCCTATTCAATGAGGATTTTCCCTGTGCTCCGAGTCTGGCTGGGGGCTGATTGTGGGGAGACATTAAGCAGGTAGAAACAGGGGCTTGGGCTGAGCCCAGCCATTCAGAGACAACTGTCACTTCCCGCTTGCATTTTGTGACATATTACAGAATGCTGCTGCTCTGTGCAGCAATTTTGTCATTATTCGAGTTAGAAAGAAAAATGGGAAATCCATTACAAGCCAGACTTTGTTATGACACAAGAGGAGAATCCCCTGGGAAGTTAGATTAAATTCTCTTTCAAAATAAAATAAAAATGCCACCGTGCTTGACAACATTAGATTTATTATATGTTTATATCAGAAAATCTAGGTATAGTCCTTGTCAAAACTTCTTTAGATACTGAGATATGCAAGACAAAGCAAATCATTCCTCAAGTCATTGAAAGGGAAGTTCATTACTGAATTGGAATTAGAAGACGTGAATGGGAAGAGAACTGGGCAGCTTGGTTCCCTAGCTGAAGGCTGACAGCTAGCTGCCCGTGTGAGCTGCTCAGGACTGCTGGGCTGTGAAGCAGAGGGGCGTGCGGTGGATGTGTTGCATTTTGCAGGGGGTCGAGCAAAGATGTTTTATCCTACAAATGGAGCGGACTTGGAGAACGGCTCAGTTAGCAGCTATGGCTCATCTAAAGGATGGCAACTTCCTATACCTTGCTAACTGAATTTCTCCTGATTTTATACCTATATCTGAAAGAGGAAAAATGCTATTTTGTATGATTAAATCCCAGGGGCACTGTGCATGCTTAACGATTTTGCAACAATTAATCCCAGTCCTACAATGAATTAGACACGTTCACCTCTGATACTGACTCCAGACAGTGGTACTGGACATATTTGCAGATTAGGCTGCAGGCCTGACAAATGGAAATTAATGGAAAGACTTTACTTTCCTCAACTGTGTGTTATCCTGGACTGCGCATCCTGGATGCTGATTCATCCCCTGTGACCCAGAGGTTAGGTGCATGCATGTGGGGAAGCTGGAGCTGTCATCAAGAATGACTGAATTTCCTGCAGGAAAGCTTTCAGAAGGAAGGGGGAATGGGTTGAGGATGACATCAGGTTAGAAAGGGAGAGCAAGATTGCCAAAGAGGGTTAGAAAGGGAGAGCAAGATTGCTAAAGAGGAATGGGCACCACCTGGAGCAGATGCATCTGTGCTGGATAACTGGCCTTTGCCAGGATGCTGGGCATGGCAAGTGTGAATGTGTGGGAAGTAGCTACGTGTGAAAAATATACGTATGTAAAATGAGATCACGTGGAACAAATATGCAAAATATGCTGTGTCTTTAGGTCAGTGGGAAATCTTCACAAACTTGTCAGTTTGACTTGCTTATTTGGGAGCCTCAAAAAGCAGGGGAGTGAGAGGTTTTTCTTGCTTCTGTAGTATTTCCCCCTATTCAGGAACAATAACGCTAGAAAATGAGACTGTTATTTTATGATTCCCAGATGTGTTGATAAAAAGCCTGTGGGGGAAGAACACATGAAAATATACAAGCGGTGCTCTCCCAGCAGGCACCTGTGAAATAGGAAGGGAAGAAAACTGCCTGTTCTTTGCAGGAATGGGTACATTGGCTGGAAGAGGAGTCAGGGGGGAAGGAGGACGAGGCTACGCAGGTTTAAGAGAAACTTGAAGACAAGGAAAACCGATGAGAGGTGAAAGAGGTTACCAGCGTGAATAAAAGAAGACAGGAGACTTAAGGATTGTTAAAATAAAATACTTCTATTCCTGGAGTTTTTCTTCTGTACGTTCAAAAGCTTGTGAAAGATTCTGCTTCTAGCTGTGAATTTAGCTTGAAGTCCCTGACTCCAGCACTTTGAGAGAGCATTAAGATTCATTTAAAATCTTTTATTCCTTTTGATGCAATAAAACCGATATAGTACTTTCCTAAATGAGTACCCATTAAAGGGACAAAGCTATGAAAGAGTCATTTCCCACAAAATATGGAATCCAATAAGGTTTATTACGTACCATTTAGTGAATGGCAGAAGCTTATGGAGTGTATGAATAAGTTTCCAATCACCTTTTCATTTGTCTCCTAGAAGATGCACAGCACGCAGTACACCCAGCTCTTCCTCCTCCCCCATAGGTCAAACACAGCATTGGATTTGTTTATGCACCGTTTAACTTTGTCTTATATCTCCTATGACATTATAACTTGGTCTTTTATCTTTCCAGCACCATTCAAAGGATGAATTCAAAACATGGCTTGACCCTGTGATGCACTTGACAGCTGAGCCTCCCTGCATGGTCCCAGGCTCCAGAGGCACTCAAGGAGGGCAGCAAGGGTTGGTTTTTCTTTCTCTTTTCCTTCTGTTTATTCAGCAAAGCTAATTTAAAAGCTGATTTCCTGCTCACATGGAGACATCACTGGGACTGGTGTCAGGAGGAGGAGGAGGGGTAAGAGTGGTTGTGTGATTTCCCCGCCCAGAGTCGAGCTCGCTCTCCAAACTGAGATTTCTCTTCTGATGGTGGAAGCCAGGGTTTGGAAAAGCACAGGAGTCACTGGGTTTGGTGACTAGATTGTTTGTGTGGTTTTCACGGAGGTGGTGCACCTCCTTTTCATCTTTGTGAAATGGGAAAAATATTCCTTCCCTGGCCTGTAGCAGTGAGGTGAAGCTGTATTTGCTAGAAACGCTGCGAGGTGCTAAATAGTGTAGTAGCAGGGGGACCCATCCACGTCTTGCTCTGGGCAAACCGTTTTGAGAACAGCCTGTCAGTGCAGCTAATGGGATATGTCCCACGGTGTTTGTAGGTTCATGAAATCTTTGTTCCCTTGTAATTGATGTTGGCACTTAGCACCACAAGCTGTGCTCCTGGAAGCCAACCTCCCCGCATAGCTGATTTTATGGTATGGAAGGCTTGGTGCTATAGCATTCATTCTTTCCATCATCCTGAACAATGAAATTAAGTCAAACTAAAAGCGTCTTTCTTTAGACTGAAATTTGCCTTTATTCTTTCGGGTCTCTTGCATGGTGGCAGAGTGTAAGAAAACCCTAAAACATAGAAATGTGATAATAAATAATAATAATAATAATAAAAGCTTTGCTGTTTTATGTAATATTGAAGTGATGGGGTTTAATTTTGGCAGCTAATTTTTTACTTTGCTCTTAAAAAGAAAGGAAGTTATGACTACTTCTGGATAGAAATTGGGAGAAAACACCACAAAATAGCCTTTATCTTGGCAGCTATTTTGTGCTGATTGATTGTGATTTACATACAGAATTCAGAAAAAGAAAAAAATGTTTTACAAAAGTTAGAATTAGAGGAAAAGATTTGAAATTTCTGATCAGGAAGCTGCGTACACAGCGTAATTACATTTTCTGTGAAATAAAGAGCAAATGCAGTTTTATGCAGTTTTCTCTGTTTCCAGCATATTCCCCTCACTAGCTGCAATCCTGTCCTGTTGCCCAGCTATGGGCAAAGCCATGGAGCGTAGGAAAGGGGACTTTGCCTCACTAATCTAGCAGGCTATCAAAGAGCAAAAAAGATGCTTAATTCTGCATCTTTATTTTATGGAAGTGTCCTGATTCTTGGTGTGTGGGTGTTTGTGTGTGTGGGTATGGCTTTTAATATTTTTTTTCATTATTTTTCTCTTCCTTTCCCCTTTATCCTGCCTTCCTGCTTTGATCTCTCAGGGAAAAAAAATATATATGCAGCAATTCACAACTTACCCTCCTGAGTAGGGGAGGCGGGTGGGCAGTCCATTCTCGACTCGGCAGGTGCACAGAAACTCTTATTACTGTTAATGTGCAAGTGACATGCACAAAAGAAAGATTTTGTCTCTTTTATATATATATATTTTTTGAAATGTTGTTTTCAGACAACGCAGTAAGAGGATTTGCATGATAATATGAAGGATAATGGATTTCTGGCAATAAAATCTAACAAGCTGCTTTATGTGGTACTTTGTATATTTCTTATTTGTTTTATACGAGCAGCGAGAAGCCCAGGGATATGTCTCCGTTGCAGGAAACTTTGTATACATGTTACAAATAGTCATGCTCTATCTGTTTTCTGTCTGTTTGGGTTGGTTTTCTCTCTTCTCCCTCACTCTGAAGTAAGCGCATATGAAGGCAACACATTTGTATGGATGTTTTTTGTCATTGTTTGTCCTGTGATAATCTGAAAAGTAAAACCACATCAAAGAGACACGTAAGCAAGTTTCTCTCCTGACAGCAAAAACTCACAAAAATGGATGTCATGTCACAAATTGACATGAAAAAGAATCCAATTTGAATAATAAAATACTTTTTCCAAAGTGCTTGTTTTCACACTAATGCAAGTAAGCCACATGTGCAAGCACTCAGCCCTTATTCTGCTTGCCAGTACCAGGGTAGGTGTGATAATTTTGTCATCTGTGCTGCTTGGTTTTCCTGTGCATTAGCTTTGCTTCTAAATTAAACTCCACACTATTAATGTCTCAAAAAAAATAATGTGATAAGCCAGTTAGCTCATAATTTTAAGAAAGGAAAACAAAAAACAACAGCAGATTTAACTGTAGTCCTGGTTCTCAGCTGTGTTGTATCTGCAAAACTCCAGTGATTTTTTTTTATTACTTTTTTTTTCTAGAAACTGATGCATTTACTTTGAGGACAATAGATCTATCCTGATTTACATCAGCTTATGACCTGTCTTTGGATATTGCTTTATGGCTATATATATATATATTTATGGCTCTCTCTCTATATATATTTATATATATGATATATATATTTTTAATTATATATATAGATTTAATTTTGCTTAGAAATCTCAGTCCTTCTAAATTATATGAAGAGTAGTTTGTTCTGGATAGGGGGAGAGAGGGAAGAGAGGGAAATGCAGTTTTGAAGTATGACTTAGCTTCTGCTTTCTTGCCCCAATATGTAACTTTATGGATAGAATTAGCAGGTAGGAAAAAATAAGAACTGATTCAAAAAAAAAAATAAAATCTAAGGAAGATTGTGTGATTATCCCAGTAGGAAACAAATTTGAGTTAGAGATGAATTATGCCCATTGCACTACATTTAAGAAAGTAAATTTTAGGGAGTTACAGAAGTGAGTGGGCCAGCTCCACTGGGAGGAAGCGGTGAAAATGAAAGGGGTGGGAAGAAGGCTGGAGGATGCTAAATGGAGCAGTAATTAAAGCAGAAGAGGTCTTAGCTCCTTTTGGAAAAATGCAAATTAAAATAAAATAAACCCTAAAGAAGAAGAAAATCCATGAGAGGAGAGCAACATTTCACAGGGGAGGACTCAACAGCTGAAAGCAGAAAGCGAGTGCTGGGAATTGAGGAATGGTGGCAGGAAAATAGTGGAAAGAACAAAATAGAAAGCTGGAGTAGTCAGAAAGCAGAGTAAAACAAGTGGTGAGCAAAACGGGGTATTTCATCGGCAGGTAGAGTGCTCAGCAGAGCTGCCAGGCCGTGCCCCAAACTCACAGTCCAGTACAGACCATGCAAAGGCCTCCAAAAGTTTTATTTTATGCTCTCTGTTTACTGGTCGAAGGAGATGGTAAAGGAACTGGGGGGCAAAAGTGATCTGTGGCTTTACATGAGATGCAGAGGGAAAGGAGAGCATATGGGCTGTGAAGGCAACACTGGGGACCAAACTGATATGAAGTGAGCATCTAATGGGCGGACAAGGACTTCTTCAGAAAAATTAAGCATTGAGGCTGCAAGCAGCAGTGTTTCTCCTGAGGCTCTTTTTGAGGGCTTAAATTGGAAAGGCTTGTGAAATACTGTAGTTAAATCAAGTGAACCTTTCCTGAGGGATTGCCCAGCACATTATTGCACAGTTTCTCTTAGGGAAGGGAGAGTTGGACTGGACTGGGGACAGGAGAGGAGTAGTAGTCTTTTTTTTTTTTTTAAATTTAAACTATCATTAATAAGGCCAAATACTTGCTAAAACTAGTCAATGTTGCTGTTGGATAACACAAATCAGGATGTATTGGGGAAAAAAATTAAACAACAAAAAATACAGACCAGAGAATGTATACAAATTATTAAGAAACTTAACCTGGAAAATAGGAAGCAATTTTTTTTTTTTTTAGGGGAAATTCAGTGGTACAGAGAGGGGCCTAGGGAGACACATCATTGCCCTGTAGTTTGTCTGAAATATGGCCATGCAGGAACCTTTCTCTAGCGCAAATGGAAATGCCAGACGCTAAAGGATGCCTGAGCTTTGGAGATGCCCTAAGTCTCAGCACTGAGGATGGGTTTTTCCAAGGAGCCCTGTAGGAATGGTGAGAGTGGCCTTGGAGAAGTGACAGCTTGCACTGTCCTTTCGTCCTTGTGCTGGGAAATGGCTCAGCATGGTTTGGAAGTACTTGGTGCTTCTCAGGTCAGGACTTAGGCGTGTTTGTTTTTCAGCAGGATGCAGGGGGGAAACGGATGCAGAATGAAAACCAGAAGGATTTCCAAGAGGAATAGAAATGACTGAGGCTATGGATGAAGGCGTAACTAGATGTTAATGAGAGAAAGTCTGACCTACAGGTAAGAATAAATAATTCTTAATTCTTTGTGTGTCATGAGTAGAAAGGACAGTGTGACTTAGGGCAGGAGCAGCACATATGGAAGCTATAAAATGGAGATGACAATGTCATCCAGAATTAGTATGGACAAAGCTCTTATGAATATTTATGTACTTCATGGGTCAGTGCTGGGCAGGTAAGGGACGTGTTTTGATCTAGCAGACGTCTGTCTTGTTTTTAATCTAAATCTATACCCTTAATATAGAAAGATAAAGCCTATATTTCATTGTCAGCTGGCAAGTAATGACTACTGTCAATGTGAGTGAGTGTCCTGAGCCCCTAGCCATCCTTCCCATGCTCACTGGCAGGCAGGGAAAGGAAAGTTCCTTCCCGCATCCTCATGGCTGGGCGGGTCCCATACGAAGCAAACAGCGTGTAAGGCTTCAGGGTGATGTGTTTGATGCATCTGGAGCTGTGATGGTGGGGCAGAGAGGGCCAGGGCACCAGTGCCTCCCATTGCCTGGGATCTACCTAAGGGGCTCCTGAGCTTTTGGGGACTGCAGGGAAGGATGGCACAGTGGTTCTGGGATATAGGTGGTAGGAGGCTATAAAAAAAGTAGTTTTAAAACTTTGTTATACGTCAACCAAAGCCCTAATAAGATAACTGTGGGAGTAATTGTTCTTCTGCACATCCAGCAGCGTTGTGCTGCTTTTGATGTTTACCTCAATTTCTCCTTCACTTTTTATTTGAATCTGCAATTAACACCTATAATGAAAAAGGAGGAGATGGCATGCTGTTGAGAAATTCTGGTGTTAATTAAAATTATTAACAATTAGAAGAAAAATAAGCGAGGAAAAGGAGGAAAATAGTTAGTTTTGAGTATTTTTTTAATATATTTAAAGTGGACTAAAGCCCAGAGATTGTTTCTAATGAACTCACTTCAACATTAATTATGAAACTTGGCCAAAAGAAGTTACTGTGAAATTCACTCTTTTTAGGAGAACTAGCATTCTCTGTGCTCCCTTGAACAGCATTTAGGCTTGCCAAGGCCTTTGTATAGGGCTGCATTTCATTTCTGAATGAATTGCCCTAATTTACAGAAAAACAATAGAGGAAATGAGCTCTGGCAACAATGGAGTAGGAATGGGAGTGCGATTCATCTTAGCAGAGTGAGCATTTGGGCTTGGATGAAAGTCGTGTTCAGGGAGGAATGATGCAAAATGGCCCCGGGTTTCTTATGAGAGCAGTTCATCCACCGAGCTGCGGCACCGTGCTTCTGTGGAGCATTGCACCGGCATCGTTAGCCCACATCTGTCATCCCCCAGGAGCCTCATGAGAGCTCGGAGCTCACATTGCGCTCGCAGCCTCTGCCACGGAAATCTTTGCCTGTGGGTTGCAAGCAACGGGTGTTTGGCACCTAATTAACCCCGTGGGTGTAGGAGCAAACCTGTTTTGAAAATGAGTGCTGGCCCCCTGACTTCGCTGTAGTGGTTCCAGAAGTTTTACCTGCTCTGTGCAAAACTAATTTCAGGTCCTGTTCAGGAATATGCTTGAAGAAGATCCAGCAAACAATGCTGGAGAAGAGCAGAGCAGCAGTAATGTGGGTGAACACAGAAAGTGACCACCTCCACCATGTCCTTCTGTGTCTTGTTGGGCACTCAGCGCCATGATGAAGTAGTCATCACTTGCTCGTTGGTATCTGTGGGAGGTTCATCCGTTAGGCACGGGGTGGGAAGCTGAGAAACACTCAGAGATGGGTTCAGCGCTTTGAAACAGTACAAGGAAATTCTCTGGAGCAATATTTCTATATTCAATTTCTTATTGAATTTCTTGCACTTCCAATATTGGAGAGTATGACTAATTACTTCACCTCTGGAGAAGCTGTTATGCAGAAAGGGTCATTAGTTTCCCAGTTGGTGTGGGTTCTGGAATGTGATGTGGGAGCAGAGGATATTTCTTAGCATCAGTGATCCTCTGTGGCTTTCAAGATACCACCTGCAATTAGGCTTTCTATGGGAAATCCCATAAAGCAAGGTTTCTCAAGCTAAACAATGCCAGACTTTGGAAGAGACTGTCAAGAAACCCTGAGAGGTTCCAGGTCTCGGATTGTAAGTCATCTCTGCAGATTTGATCCAGTCAAGCTAGTGATGGAAACCACTCTGATTTCCTGAGGAAGGCTCTCATAACTATTTAAAAGCCTCTCTGGGGCTGAAGATCGTTACCCAGCCTTATAACTTTAAGACTCTCGAGGATCAAGAGAAATAAGCGTGATGCAAACTGTCTGACCAAATTAATTGCAGTGGATGGAAAGAAAATCTATCAGAGAAATGAATCCCATGGACCTGTGATTTTATTTTTTTCTTCCCTTTTCTTAGCTGCTGGGTTCATTTCTACATTATAACATGTTGGCTTTTTTTCCCCACCTTCTTAAGCTGTTCTTTATGACAAATGTTCAGCTTGTTTTCAATCTAAGTAACCAATTTCCTTCTTTTGGTGTCATGGCATCTTTCACAGAGGAATTAGACGTGACTGTTGAGAATTAAAACCCTAAATGCCCTTCCCTCGAGACCTATAACTTGGTTTTGAAGCAGTCATTTCTCAGTTGAAAAATTCTTCTTTAGTGAAAGTTCAGGTAAGGACAAGAAAAATCCTTTGAACTTGAACATTTCTCACATCAGCAACTAAATTAGTCACCTAATCTTGCCAGATCTTTCTGATGAAGAAAGGCATTACTGAAGAAGTGAAAAACTCAATAATCCCTAACATCTTAATCCTCACGGTTTGCCAGAGAAGTAGAAAGTTACTTAAGTTACTTTTTTTTTTTTTTTAACTTCTCAGATCCTGGGCAAAGCATTTCAGGTCTCCTAGAGAACTGGCATTTAAATTTAGAATGTCTTAAATCTAGGATCAAGGTCAGTCCTACTGCTCTGTTCTTCTTTTTAAGATAACACTACAGCTTCAAAAGTCTTACATGGCAAGTATGGCCATGATAAAAAGTTGTTTCCATGACATTTTAGAGCTGAGTGATTCGAGATGGGGAGGGGAAAACCAGGAAAATGCAGGGTTTGTTGTCTGTGGATTTTTTTCTTCCTACACTTGAGGACTTAATTTTTATTTTATTATTATTATTTATTTTGATTTATTTTTTGATTTCTCAATCTTGGAGGTAGAGGGGAGGACAAGTGTTTTCACCCCAGTTGTCCTCATAGCAGTATCGCTGAGCATACTCTCTGGGAAGGCCATGGGAATTGCAGGCTGCGTGTGCTATGCTTCATTTTCTTGGGGATGAATTATGCAAAGAGTTTTGGGCAAGCAAAGGGTGACTGCTGGACCTGCTGCTCACTTATGCTGTCTCATAGTATCTTACTGTATCAACAACATCTTCTGGATCTGCTGGAAAACGTGGTGGTATATCGCTGGAGGTTTCAGCCTTGTGGTTATGGGGCAAAAAGCATTAGGCAATGACTCCCTAACCTGCCCCAGTGCAAACACACCCCGAGGCCGGCTCAGCCAGGGCTGCCGTGCATCACCGTAGGTAAGAAATGCAGTATTGTGCATCTGCAACTGCCTGTGAGCCTGAGGCTCTGATCTGGCTGTGGGCTAGATGTACTTTACGTATCTACTCATTTAACCAGGCATAAATATAGACAAATAGTGGGAAGGAACTGTCAGTAGCAAAGAAAGGGGGGAAGATTTACTGGGGGCTGGTGGCACTGTTGACAGCCTAGCTAAAGAGCTCATCTGCATTTCCCCCCGCCCTGATTTAATACCATTTCTGAGCCCTGCCTCCCAAGGATGATTTCTGCTTTGTCAGAGGCAGAAGCAAGAGAGGCTTCAGCTTGCTTTGCATCAAACTCTGAGCCAAAAAATAAATAAAAAGAGAAGTAAAAGGGGGTGCCTGTCAAGCTGATAACTTGGTGCATTATTAGGGGTGACCTGTCAGATGTTGTGTGGGAAAACCACCTCAGATAATAGAATATGGGTGGGCTCAGCTAAAGCTACAGGAAAGCGTGGGAGCCCAAACAGACTCGGTAAAACATAATAATAATAGTAATTAGAGATTTTCACTGACTAGTCTGTCCTGTACTTGTAAAATAATAGCTTTTTCTACCTAGTCCATCAGTCAAGTGAGTTCAAATTCACATTGCTGCAGTCCTTGATAAATGAAATTCATCCTGACAGTGTATGGAAATTTACTGTGATTTTTGGTCCTGGGCTGACATCCTTCCAGGGAAGTTGCTTGCAGTTGCCAAAGGGCTGACAGCATTGCCTAGTTCTGAGGAAACATCAAAGTGCCAAAAGTGTCCTTGGGGTGGGCTTTCCTCCTGGGTGGGGCTGGGAAGCACAGCCCCCATCTCAAGGCCTGGGGGGCTTGCTACAGCAGCACCCTCTCTCCTGAGAAGTCCCAAATTATAGCCTTTTCCTGCCCCAAAGAGAGGAGGCCAGAAGGGAAGAAAGACCATGACCTTAATGCTCCATATCAGCCAGTGTTACCCAGAAAATGCTGAAACAAGGTTAGCAGGAAGGGCAGCCAGATGAGATATATGATGTGTGATATGGTCCTCCCCCAGCACAGTGCCCATGTGGCAGGTTATTGTGCTGAAAGAGCCCTTAAGTAGGTTGGGTTCATGGGGAAACTCAATCCCAAATGAAGCTGAAGGTAGGGAAAATGGCTGGATGAGCGCAGACACATGGTACGAATTGCACATCTACAGACTATAGTATGTTTCCAAGCTCTGAAAAACAACCAGTGCACACTCAACAAATTTTATATCCAACTCTACTCATAGTCAAGGACTGGATCGGGTCATCCACGATCAGTTTTGATTGAAATATCATTCAAGTGAAAATTGTTTTTCATGCAACAGGAGAAACCGTTCAGAACCTGGCTCATTGCTTGAAATGTGAATGTCTGATTTATTTATAAGACTGTCATGAAAATGCAGGGGGTTGTGACAGAGCTAAGGGGAAAGTCCCCTAGCTGACCTCTGCCCTTGCAAAGCCATTATAGACAAAATTGATATTGGCTCAAGGGCGTTGTACATCAGTGAAACGTAACGTCAGTTCAGATTTCATCACGTCATGCCATGAGAAAAATCAATCAGTTGCTCAGATCAAATTCAGTAGAAAAACAAAAAGTGCAGAAAGCTATTCAGGCATAAGCCATTTGGAGGGGAGGACATAACACAGGTATTGTTTGCTTCAGGTCTCCATAATAGCTTCTCCTTTATTTTTTTTCTACAGTTGTAGTTTCTGCAATTTGCTCCTTTTGGAATTAGCATCAGCGTATAACTGGAAAGAACTCGTGGTTGTGGGATTTTTTGTTGTTGTTGTTTTGTTTGTTTTTGTTTTGAAATGATGAGTCAAGAAAAAAGATGTCAATGCAACTTAAGCTCTCCTGCCAAATTCCAGAATAGATCTAAGCTATTAATACAGATACGTATGCAAAACATGACACACTGGTCTGAATCTGTTGTTGTTATTGGTAGGGCTTGTAGCGATACCTGTAGCTGGCTCACACTCCTCATCCCTTCTTATCAATCTTGTAACAAGTCTCTTGGGCAGGCAGAAATTTCAATTCCAAACATCTGCTTCAAGTTGTTGGGTAACTGTGGGGGCAGAAGGAGCAGAGGGGTGTTCAGCAAGAACAGCCCAGCTGGTCAGAAATACAAAGGATATACCCACTAGTAAGGCCGTATTAAAGGCCTGCATCTTGTTGTAGGAATGTCTTATTTCTTCACTCAGCTTGGAGCCATAGTCACTTTTCATTGCTCACTTGGCTGAACTTCTGAGTAGAAAAATTGAAAAGCTTGCGATGTGTCTAAAAGGGGGTTAATTGTTTTTCATTTCCCCTCTATGTAATTTCAAGGCTGGACTGTTAACAAGGCCCAGAAGCTCTGAGCACTTACTCTGTCAGCCTTATCCAGTTTAAACTCAAACCTGCAAAAAATGAGATGTTTTGTGTATTGAGTTGTACACTTGCAAGTCCCAGGAATAGACCAGTGTGTCCCAGTTATCAGCCTTTTTTGGAGTCTGAACAGATCATAAGCCCACATTCTGCTCCAAAACAGATTGATTAATGAATCCTACAGTGGCTCTTTCCATCAGAGGAACAGAAAGCTGTTAACCTGTGAGCTGGCTGAGCATTACGTCCCTCTTTTAGGGGGAGGTAACATCCCACTTTTAGTGGGAGGTAAGGGACAGCCTGTGAAATGTGGTCCCTCCAGAGCAGAGCACACAGCAGCACTGCAGAGCGGCTTGTGGCACAGAGCAAGCAGCTGCTGTACTTGTACCCCGTGGAAAACCCCAGGTGAGTTTGCAGGAACAGAACAGGCAAGATAAATCCCTCAGCTGGCTGCACCTCAGCAGAACTGTGTCAGTGTTTCATAAGCTGATGGAGCTGCTGTTTGTCCAAGGCACCGAGTCCTGGACCCCACTGCTTGCCTTACCTAGCTGTTAATTAAGGAATCGCATCTCCAGACCAACCCTGCAGAGTTTGGAAAGTCTCGAGAGCCTCTGAGAATAGCCACAGCCATTAGCAAAGTGGCAACACTTAATTAAATTCCCTTGCACGTTTAAAAGCTGTAGGGAACCAAGCCAAGACAATCCCCTTCCTCAAAAAAAAAAAAAACAACCATCTTTGGGTGGGATTCCTCTCTTCCAAGAGCCAACTTAATTTTCATGTTCCCTGCAGCGGGTGTGTTGATGAAGGGAGCCTTCCCCCAGCACTTACCAGGCTTTCTCATCGCTCTGCATTTTCTCCCTACTCCAGCATTTCTGACTCTGCCTTCTCTTGTATCTGTGGGGGAGGTTTTCCACTTTGTTTTCTGGCAGTGGTGCTGATTTCTGAAAATACTTATTATCTCCGTAACCTCAGACAGCCAATTGCCCGGGAAATTTCTCCCCATCCTTTTGAGAAGCCTCTTATGCAATTACAGGCAGCAGAGCCGGTATTTCAGCATGTTTCTGCCATCGTGTGTCCCCCACAGTTCCCCTCTCGCTTACCACCAGCCCCACTCAGCTGTGGTCTCGGCTGTAGCTCAGCTAAGCTATCAGCAGTGCCTAAAAGCCTCTCCAAGCCCCATTTTCCAGCTTTCCTTTGGGGGGTGCAGAATACCTGGGAAGATCCCTTGGAGAGCTCCATGCTTGGTCCCCCAACAGGTTCATCGTTTCTGGCCCTGCTGCTGTGTTTCAGCATAAGGAGGACTGAACCGTCCCTTTTCCATGTGTGCTATTTGGGGCTGTTTTTTTTCTCTTCCCCCCCCCCCCCGCCTGGTGTGTCTGGCACCAGGGCATCAGCTGCTATCTCCCTGTCTTTCCATCCCCCAGTGTCTGTTACCTGATCTCCCTGCATCTCGTGGGTATTGCAGGCAGTGTAGAGCAGGGAGGTTTTGTAAAATTTCCAGATATCTTCAGAGGAAGAAATCTCCCCCTTTCCTGTGCACCTCTGTAGCAGTACTGAACATACGCTAGTCCTTTCTCCACAGGCTGAGTGCTGTGAAGGTGCCAATGGCTAAATAAACACCCTTGTCTCACCTGTAGCTCAGTCAGGCTGCTTGTCACTGCGCTGCTGGCTTCTATTGAACCCTGGCAGCCACAAATCCCTCTTCTGATCCTGTCTCAGGTGGACGCAGGAGAGCTCTGCTGTGGGACATCTTGGGCATCACGCTGACAGCCCTCCCCGACCCCCGTCCCTCCACGTCACTCTGAACGAGCTGCAGGACAACCGGGGGCTGTTGCTGCAATGACAGAGGGCACAGCAGTCCCCCTGCCTGCACCCAGAGCCCTGCTGCTTCCCAGTGCACTGCTGCCATCAGCCAGGTAATCTTCGTAAAACCAGCAGGGAAGAGCAGGGGCGAAGGCTCACGCAAGCACCGCAGCCCAGTTTTGGCGCTGCAATAGAGCCACATCAGCTGAGAGACACAGCTCCTCTTCTTGGCAGATGGGAATTCATCAGATTTCATTCTTCTTTCTCATCTAAAAGGAGAGAATTGTACAAACAGGAGAAACTACATAATTTTTAAAATTCTTTCTCATTTGAACAGCAACTGCTGTTCTCTCTAAACTGCCCACCAGCCTGCACCAAGAGGCACCTAGACCTCAATGTCACTGTGCACAAAGCAAAGCTTAACGCGGGAAGGAAGGATCTACACATCGTAGCTTGGTCTTACTTCAGATGGGGGCAATGCTAGCACGTGGTGTCTGTGCGAAGTGCATGTGAGCAAGCTGCACTTTTCTGAGTGACATTTACTCCTGAACTTAAGTGTGTGTAAGGTGGTGGACTTGTCATTCTCCTGAAACAAACCTGTCCCTCTCTGTTAACCAAAGGACAAATGTTTCCTCATCTTTTAAGGAAGTGTGACCAGTTTCTCAATCTTTTGTTCATGAAAATTGTTATTACCTACACACGGAGATTATTTTGCCTTTCATGCAGAAGCTTGCCTTATTTCTTTTTTGAAAATGTGATTGTGTGCAGGAAGGGGAAGACCTTGCCCTGACTGAAAAGAACTGAGAAGGACAATTTCTTCGTGAGTGTTGCAGTGAGACAACCAAGGGATTAAAAGGGAGAGGTAATAATACAGTTGACGAAGTAAAATGCCTGTGTCTAAGGAGCTGAAAGCACAGGGATGTACGACACAAGGTGACCTGACATGCAGCAGGCCAGGAGTCCTGCACACAGGGAATGCAGTGGCAATGTGGTGCTGTCGTTCACTTCCACTGTTCACAGGTTTATGTGACAGAAGCTGGGGTTTGTGAACAATTTCTGCCCATGCTGTTTGCTGTTGGACATGCCAGCACAGCGCACCGCCTTGTGTCAGATGGCAGAGCCCACCGTGACAGCTTGGCGAGGAGCCGCTGCTGCCACCCAAACCGAATGCAGCAGTTTGGCACTGGGGTCTGCAGGGTGCTTAAGGTTATGGTCTGCGAGCTACCAATAAATGTTTGAGGTCTGTTGGATTTTATTTATGGCTTATAAATGTGGTCGTGCTGACCTAAATACTACTTATCGGTAGTTTTCCTATGTAGTTTTAGGTAGTTTTGTAGGAGCATGGTAGGAACCAGGAAGCCACATTCACGCATGCTTTTGAGAAAATAGGATGAAAGCAACTATTTTTGCAGGGATGGGCTTTCTTTGCTAGCTGAGAGAGGCCTCTTTTTCCCTTCCTTCCCAACACTAGAAGAAAAGACAGGAAAAGCCAGTCTGGCCTGCTGTTTAAGTATTTCTGTGCTACAGGTAGCTGTCTGTTGTCAAAACCAAAGACTGATTTGGCCAAAATGGTGGGATATGACATGTCTGAAAATAGAAAGAGTGCCCATATTGAAGGGAGATAATCCACTCTGGGTGTCTCTGAAGTGCTTGTGGCTGAAAGGTCTGAGGAGGATTTTGTACTTATTGCTTTATTGCTGAATCAGGTTGTTGGAAATTAGCCTCCTACCTGGCAGGTCATGGCTTTTGCAGGCTCCCTAGCAGGCTGCATTTCTCTGCGCAGTGAGGGCTCACCTATCATCAGGCCATGACCTGTGTTGAGCTTGAATGCATTTCAGGATGGTCCAAATCAATTACTGTTACTTCAGCAGAATCAAGCATAGGATTATTTTAAAAGGGTTTTAGCTTTAAAAAAAAAATAAAATAAAATCTAAGCAGACTTGTGCTGGCTAATTATCAATAAGTCTATCTATATACGCTGGAAGTTATACATAAATGTCTTATGACTTTCCAATCTGTTTAAAATTGCAGGGAGGCTCAGGCCTATCACCATCCATGTGACAATGCCTTTTAGCTTGGTAGAAACCCTGAAATGAAGACGTCCAACGACAGCAACAAAAACTGCCTAGGAACAATCATCACATTCAGCTAAGGTGCATGAAACACATTGCAAGGGACACCAAACGCCAAAATAACCAGGTAAAAGGCAGCATGATCTGTATAGGTGATATAAAGGGAAAAATAATATAGAAAGAAGGACTGTACATAAAAGTTGTTGATGCGTACCTAATGCCTTGCTTGGGCAGAGTGAGGGGCTGGCAGGCTCTGCTCTGCTCTCCTCAGGTGATCTTCCTGCAAGCACTGATGCAGAAATGTATTAGGCCAGAAACAGGACACATACGGAGTAAAAACCACTGGGTGTCCAAAAAATAGTTCCCTTAATAAGGTCAGATATTGTTAAAAGAAAATTTGCTGAAGAAGTGAAATGAGTACACCAATACTTTTTTTTTTTTTCTAGGCAGAACACAGTGAATGAAAATACAGCTGATAGGTTACTTTTCTGTCATTATGTTGTGCTCTTCCTTTCATCTGTGGATGAGGTCTCCATATTTCACCCTAACAACTCCCCTGAGCATTGATCTGCTGCTCTTAAATCCAGTCCTTAATGCAATTAAGTTTGCACCAAGAACCCGTGTGGCTGTGAGCAGCCAACATGGAGGAGCTTTTAGCTGACCCAGCTTATGAAGGTGTAATATTAGCTGATTTGAGAGTAGAAAATCATCAAGAAATAAAAGGTGTCCATACACAGAAGAGAAACGTAAAGGAAAAAAAAAAAGGGAAGAATTCTGTAATGGCCATAATTGGGTACATACCCCATTACCCAAGTTATTTG
The DNA here is from genome assembly GCF_040182565.1 of Anser cygnoides. Lineage (NCBI taxonomy): Eukaryota > Metazoa > Chordata > Aves > Anseriformes > Anatidae > Anser > Anser cygnoides. The sequence continues at coordinate 4,415,188 of NC_089875.1, read as the reverse complement.
CAAACAGTTCGCCCATCCCCTTGGTGACTGCTGTATTCACCACACTTCTTGGTTAGTAGGCTCTCTGTGATTTCTCATTAGCCAATTACTAATTACTTTCAGGGAAGGGGCTTGTGTCCCCCTCTCCTCATCAGTGTTTCTTTCTGAGTAGCTGTGATAACAGTTGTCTTTTGTGGTTTTTCTCAGTGCATTCAAGGAAGGAACTGTGACACCTGGCTTGGGCCTATGAACTCTGTAAGGAGCAGGCACCTAAAACTATGAATCTCAGTGACTACATCTCTTCCTGGATCTACATCTAAATATCTTAACGGACAGTCTTTCATATTAACAGTATAGTGAAAACCTTAGCTGAACAGGGTCTTCAGTGTAATGGAAAGGAGGCAGCCAGATCAGTTTCATGAGGCCATTATATTAAAAGGAAAAAAAAGGCCCCTTGAGCCAGTGTATCAATGATTATTTATACTGATCAATATCTAATGCAGTAGAAAGCTGTCCTAAATCAGGCTGAGGTTGTCTGTGGTTTGTGGGCAAATCTCTCCTGGCTCCACTTTCCTGGGTCATTTCTACTGGAATAAGAGCATGTTAGTTACTGCCATGTAGGAGAATATAATATACAGATTAAAAGTACAGCAGCCTTTTGGTTAGAAATCCGAATTGCTCTGTCACCTGAAATTACAGTGAGATAAATCCTCTGACCAAAAAAAAAAAAAAAAAGTTAGTGTCAAAACAGGAACCTAAAGAGTTTTTTGATTGTTGAAATTTCACTTTGAGGAAATAGAGGAAGAAACAGATTTTTTTGTTGTTGTTGTCATCACAATGCATTACTTTAACTAAGAAAAAATACTGGATTTTTTTTTAACATTTGTTTGCTAGAAAATTTGTTTCATTTGCTGTGCCAGCACCCCATTGGTAAGTGTAGAAATGCTGGAGATGATCCTACCCCAGGGCATGTCTATAAAGATAACAGCTGCACCAACTAAGCAGCATTTTGTTCATACCTGTATTTAGTATTTATTGCCATGAAGGTCATGACAATGGTGCCCCATTTTGAGTGATTATTTTGTTACTATCTAGGTTAAACTGAAATAGGACACTGTGCATCTGAAAAAAGCCTCCCTATGGAGATATGTACCACGGTAATGAGATGAGAACCCAAACTAATTGAGTTATTTTACTTTCAGAGCATGCGTAGATGATCTTTATTCCTACAAAGTATTCCTACACATTAACAGAAGTGAATGAAATTTAGGGCCTGATCCTTCTTTAGAAACCAGTATGAATTTTGTAATTGGTTTAAGATTAGTAAGGTTTATGATTTTAAGAATGGTCCTTCACTGCTTTTAGAGACAAAATGACGTAGAGGATCAGATCTACAGTCCCTGATCTGGCTGTACAGATATTGTCTATGAGGGTATCTCCCATGCTGTAGGGCTGCAGCTGTTTCTACATTTCTGTGTTATCCTGCTAAACTCTTACAAGAGCATGCTCCATTTCCAGTGATAATGAACCAATTAAGAAAGTAAAATCAGCCAGCTTTCTTTTAAAAGGAATCAATTTAATTTAAAATTTTTAAATATACTAGTGCTCTCCAGATACTGAAATTACACTCTTTCGTGTTCTTAATACATTTGAACAAGATCAAGTAGCAGCAACAAAATATTCCATTTCCATGGAAATCAGCATAGTTTTCTTTGCCTCTAATCAGACCACTTTGCTGAAAGCTAAACTGTTTATTTTTAACCTTTCAGAAGATGAAAGCCTGCCGTGCCTTTCATGTCAGGAGTGTAGCTGCTCTTCTCTGCTTCATTAGGTCTTTTGGCTTCAGCCTCACCTGAAAGTGAGATCTGGGCTGTGGGACAGCAGATGTGTGGAGGATGCTATTACCCCTTCCTACCTATGTAGGAAGGAGCTAATGCAGAAAAAAATTCAGGTGGGGGCAAGAGCACTCAAGTGAGGGAACAGCCAGATGGAAGGAAGTAGCAGAAGATAGCATAAGGAGGGGTAGGGCAAGGGAGCAAGTAAATCAGCAGGATTTCCTAAAGTTCTTCCTTTTCCTGCCTACTCCCGCACTGCGGTCTCCTCCTTGATGCGGGTATGTTAACTTGATGCTTGTGAGCATGAGCAGGACAGTGGTGGACAGTGGTGGTAGGCTGATATGTCTTGGGGAGGTAGTTTTGGTGTTTCAAATTTCTTGGGAGGGTCTGAAGCTGGTGGTGGTTGCAGAGCTCCTGTAGTCTGAGCCCATGAGCTCCACTGCCAACAAACCCCACTCAAAGGATCACGTCAAGATTACTTGTATTGCTGTTGGTAAGACTTTTTTTTTTTTACCCTCTCTCTTTTTCATTCTTGGTCTCAATAGATATTAACTTCTTGATGTATCTGTTTGTCCTTGATGTTGTTAAAAGTGACGTATCTGAGCATAGCTGAAAACTAGCTATAGCACTTCTGCTTTCTTTATCCACATTCTTGTTAAAAGCCATAGCAGCATTTGAGTACGGCTTGGGACGTGAATCTCCAAGGGTACGAGTGGATATCAGCTCATCAACTTAATGGCCAGTTCCCTTTAATTACTCTCTATTTTGCACAGCAAAGTTGTGCAGAGGTTATTTATCTCTGCTGATGACACACGGCAAGGAACCAGCTCCTGCTCCCTGTATAACAGCCGTGACTGCTATTAAGAGCAACCAGCAGTGAAACTGCTTCCTTGCCAGTAAAGTCAGTAGCTGCAGCTCCTAATTCATAGGGCACCAAGCCCTTGCTCTGACCCTTTCACTGTGTACATAAGTTACTCCAGGGTTGAGCTGGGGAGAAAGCACAATGATGACCATAAGGACCTGATGGGAAAGAAACAATCTCCCTCACTTTACTGTGAGTTGTTAGCATTCAGATAAGATTCTGATTAAGGTTTTCATTTATTACCTATTGATCTGTGATATTTACCTACTATCTCTTTTTTCTTTTTCTTCTTTTGATTGATTTGATCCAGCTAGATAGGAACTAGATACATGATTAGTCTTAGGTTAGCCGAAGCTGAATAGTTGAGTTAATGAATGATCCACTGACAATACTAATTGCTCGGTTTGTTGATAGACTCCAGGAACCACAGCAATGCAAACTGATATTTATAACAGGTGTCTGAAGCTGGCAGATGTTTAGGGAGAAGGAGCAGATAAGCGGGATTAGGGAATTTCAGAAAAAGTTAACCTTTTCCCTTTCTGGGCCATGCAGGCCTTGCCGGAGGCGTCATTGCCAACAAAATAAGGCCATTGTAAGATTTATTGGCTCAGCACAGCGTTTATTTAGTGACAGTCACAAAAGGAAATTGTGTGAGCATGTGCAGCCTGGAGTGTTTAATTGCCTCTGTGCCAGGGCTCCAGTGAATGTGTGGGGAGAGCTTCCCCCATGTATGAGCAGAGCCTTTCGCGATACATAAACCACCGAGCCTTTGCAAGCCTGCAGCATCGCTGCCGCAGGGTGATGGGAGCGGTGCCTGGGGAAGGGCGGCGGGGCGGTGTGCTGCTGCCTTCAGCAAAAAAATCACAACTCTTTCTATTCACTTCTTCCTGTCTGTTTTCCCTAAAGGGAGTTATCTTTTCTTGCCCGGTTTTCCTCCTTTACGAGCGCACTTTTTTCTTTTTGGCATTGAGAGAAGAGGAAGAAAAGAAAGTATGCAGGAGGAAACAAAGGAGGGAAGGATAAGCACAACCTGAAAAATCATTTAACTTCTTCATTGCTGCCTAAAATTAGGAGACTGTTTGCGTTTTTTGTTTGGTTTGGTTTGGTTTGTTTTTTCAATGTAGAAGTCATTTAAAATATTTTTTCCAAACTCACCTATCAAGCAATAGCCTCAGTGTCTCATTGAGTGAGTAACAATGAAATAGTTTAAAAAAAAAAAAAAAGTGATGTGACTGAGGAAAGACTTCAGGTTTTGTATAGCTTCTTCATTACATATTACAGCGCTTAATGCTGCTTTTACTGATGTCTTCCACACTTGGTGTGTAACCTGGCTGAACTGCTTGGCCTTGAAGGGGAGCAGCAGGGGCTGCTTAACCCCGTGAGGAAACAGCCCGTGTCGGAGGAGGCAACCAGCCCAGCACCCTCTATCCTTCCTCAGCAAGGGACAAACAGAAAAAGGCTGGGTTTTGGGGTGTTTTGGGGTTGTTGGCTGTTGTTTTTCATTTGTTTTTCCTTCCATGTAAGAGGCTGCACACAGGGCTGTGGTAGTGTGGAGGGAGGGAGCGGGGTGGGATGCCGGGGCTGAGCTGGCTCTGATGTCCAGGAGAGACCTTTTGGGGCCGTGCCTGAAGGACAAGGGGAGCTCAGCCAGGAGGGATGCTGAAGATAGCCACCTGCAAGCTGGGTTCGGGGTGGAAACTGGAAAGCACAGCACGCTGATAATCAGAAAGGGTCTGGTTTAAGGGCTAAAATGAAATGTTCTGTATTGCTGTAAAATGATGAGTCTCAAATTTTCCGGTGGTGTGTAGGATTCATTCCTGGGCCCTGCGGTTTATGAGATAATGGGCTGTGTAACTGCTCCTCATCTCTGTGACTAACGGCTCCTCTTTGGCACGCGTCCTGGAACTCAAAGCAGTGTAATTTTTAATTCTTGATATCACAACTAATTATACTATTACAACTAGCTGTAATATTACAACTAACATTACTCATCCTAGCCTTGGTCATTCTTTCTCTTTTATAAATCCTACTTGTGCGCAGATTAAATTCTGAGGCTATTAACGCTTTGATTACGGTTTAGTCATATTAAATTATCCCTTGGTAGCAAGGCTGTCCTGCCAACCACATTGATACATGCAATTAATTGAGAAGATAACCGGTAGTTTGATGTGAAGGCTGTGCCTGAGTAGGACGGCAAGCGTCGTGGAGCCTGGTGCAGGCTCAGGTGTAGCCTTCCTCCTTTTTGTCTGCAGCCTCACTGTAAGGGAGGAGTCGGGCTGTGGAAGGGGACAGGGTTTGATCCATCCTCCACGTTGCCCCTATCAAGGCTGAGTGGCTGTATGCTGGAGCATTGCTGGTATTTAAAGCTTCTTGGGTGACACAGGAGGGAGAAATATTGGGAAGAGTGAACCAAGTTACCTTCAGATATTCTGCTTAATATTGCACCTCCATCCTTGCATTTCCAAAGGGCCTCAGGGAACAAAAATCACTGATTTTGAATGCTTCAGCCCCAGCACACAATACTGCTGCCCACCTGTGTGGGTGCCCTCTCAGGGCACTTTCAGCAGGATGTTTTAGGGTCCCTAAGGGCTGTGTGCCACGGAGCCTCCTATTACTAAGCAAAAAGCTTTGGGGGTAACTTCCAAATTCATGTCACTGCGGTATTGAACAGCCCCAGGGAAGCAGCTCCATGTATAATTGCTTTTTCGGCAGCACTTGTCTGTGGATGGGAGATGTAGTGGATGGGCACCATAGGCACAGCACAAAATGTTCCTGCCTTATTTATTTCTCTTTCACCCCACTGGGATAGACAATGAGCTACGATTTTCTTTTCCCATAATTATCAATACAGCGGCTGGTAAATGCTCCCTTGTCTTCTCACCAGTCTCAAAGGTTACCTTGTTAACGAGGAGGTTTTCAGATATTCGCCACTGGTGTTCCCTTTGGGGGGGAGCAGGGTGTCTTTTAATAGTTGTTTGATGCTGTTCACATGGGCAGGCTGCAAGATAACAAGGGAAATGATTGTCTGCTTCGCTGATCAGAGGCTGTAATAATCGCTCGTAGCTTGGTGCTACGCATCCAGCTCCTGACAAACCAAGAAGCATTTGCCATTTTGGCTGATGTTATTTTTACTCTGACACATACCAGTCGGGTATGGTTTTGTTGCATCTAATTGCAACTGATCTTTGATTATTATTTTTTTTCTTTTGTCTCCAGAGGCATATCTTTCGGAGTGCCAGCAGCAGGCAATATGATTTCAAAGCATTTGGGAATGCCAATTAAAGCTTATTTATGCAATGATTGGACTGCCTCAGAGCTCAGTGCCCACCACAACACACTGTGGCCTTAGAAAAAGGGAATTTGCTTTCCTGCCTGCATCGGATGAGGAGGGAGGCTTTTGTGATGTCGGCTACTCTTCTTTGGAGTTAAACATTTCAGATCATTTTTTTACATCTGCAAAAAGTAGTGTGTCCATCCTTATGTGGAGGTTGATTTTTCACCTTCATTTTTTCTCTATATACAAATGCATGTTCTTGCACATAAAATACCAGAAACATATGTCCCCAAAGGAAGAAACATTTTGTCTTACTAATATTTAAAGGGAATAGCATTAACTCTGGTTTCTCCTGATTTGTTAATTCCACTAAACCAATTTGGGTGAAGTTGACTTGTGGTGTGTGGTGTCACAACTTTGCTTGGCTGTTTGTTTGTTTGTTTGTTTGAGCACAAGTGGAACTTTGTCTAAAAAAAACTGTAGGACCTAGGGGCTCTGTTTCCAACATTAAATATCCTATATTTTGGACATCGGGTAGGATGGCTTCTGTTGCTGATGCACTGGGATCTTCCCTCTGTTCTTCATCCTACAGGGTGGGCAAAAAGTGTGCAAACCCTGCTGATAAGCTTCATCCCTCCTTCTCTTGCTTTTGTTAGTTGTTACTGTTCCCAGAAAACTTCTTGCATTTGGGTTTGGCTGGTCCTGTTGCCCTCTCCTGTGCAGCAAGTGTTTTGCTGCCTTAGCACTTGGCAGCTGGGGGAAATGGTTGGCCACACTGCAGAATTGAATGAGATTTCATCCTGTGGCCCAATGTATATGAAGCTCGTGCATTCTATAAATAAGCAGGCTGCATATGTTAGGGCACCAAAGTAGGAGGACAACGTCAGAAGATATTTACTGCTTGCCTGAAGAGCAGTCAGTTTAAATGAAAGCTTTGTGGCCAGATTTTTCCAAAGAACTCACTCACGTGATTGAGGTCAGCTCTCATTTAGCCATTAAAATTAGCAGCAGGGCTTCCAGGCAAACTGGCTGTTTTGGGTGCTGAACAACTTTGATGGTCTGGCCACGAAAGTCCCAGTAAGGGTGCTGAGTGTTAAGAGAAAATCAGTTGTTTATGGAATTTCTCTAACAGAAGTGGACCTCCTGGAAACACGTCCCTCACACTGCCTGCTGAGCTCTTGAAAATCTACTTCTGCCTTCTACACAGGTAATGCAAGGTGCATACAGATAAATACAGGTACATAACATACATGCATAGCTGGAGAGCTCTTCAGCTGAGCAGTTATTGCAGCTGCTGAGCTCCAAAGTGATGCAAGATTGAATGAGAGTAGTCAACATGGTACACCACGTTCAACAATAAAACAAGAAAATGGGAGTATAGCACTGGATCCCCAGAAATAGTAAGGCTTAAAAAAGACTCTTCTCTATTCACTTCTGTTTTTCTTGTTGCTGTTCTTTGTCTTTTGTTTTTAGCTCTTTGTTTTTTAGCCTAACGTTTTCACTACAATGAGTAGGGTAAGATGTATTTTTAGAAAACAATAAGGGTCTCATGAGGCTAGAGCTGGAACTAATGAGAAAAAGACTAATTGGGATGGGGCAAGAACCAAATGATAATGATTCACTTATTATTCTGAAAATTTACCATGAAAAGGAAGTGGAAACAACTGGGATTAATATCAGGAAGTCAAAATGCAAGTGAGACCTTTAAGTCAAACAGAACAATAAATGTTTGTTAAGAAATGAAAAATTGAAATACTCTTTTTGAACTTTTCATTAAAAAAACACTTTATTACATGAACTATCTATAAAATATTTTTCCATATATCCTGCCGAAAGCTGTTCCTTTAGAAAATACCTGACCCCTCTTTCTTTCTCTGTGTCACGTACTTTAAGTTTAATGTAAGAAATCACAAGATTTGGTAATACAGGTGGCAGCAAATGAAATCGAAGACCTTCGCTGACCTGCTTAGCAGTGAAAGATGCCCTGCCACACGCTGCCTGGTTTGTCGTAACTCATGCACAAATGTGCAGGACAGCCTGGCTTCTTAAAAACCCACACTCCTACATGCCGAGCTCACTGTATGCATTAACTTAACCCGTGTTTGCAAATGAGTGCTTTTTGCAGAGCGTATTTTATTACATGAAGAATAGTCACGTTTGCCAAGATACTGGGTTTGATTCACCCAATAGCTCAACTCATTTGTGAGAAATAATAGTAAGCAGAGAAGGGTAGGTGGTTAATAGAGCTTTCTGGGGCTATAATAGGGAAAGCTGTAATTACTACTTATTCCATGTTTCATAAACATGCAGTAGGAAGGGATTTGCATGTATGCCTTAGTGTAGATCCTTTAGTTTAGATCCTTTACTGTGCTCTTTTCCTTTTACTGTTTGTGTGTGGATGGGGAAAATACAGTTCAATAGACAGAGCCCAGCTGATCCACCATATTTCAGTATTTCAGGCATTTACAACAAGGGCTTTCTCATCAGCTGCCCCAAAATTGTGCCCTTATGAAGCACTACAACAAGCCTGGGAGCTGGTGCTCTGCAGGCTTATTCCATGTTTTGGTGCCATTTTGATGGGAAAGTAATCAAAGCAACAAAAGCTGTCCCTAATTGCTAGCTACTATAGATATAATACAAAAAAGTATTATTCAAAGCAGAACTTTTGGCAGAAAAGACCTTGCAAGGCCATTGAATATATCTGCAGGAGAATCTGCAAGTTCATTAATCACTTATGGTAAGGAGTTTTCTATTTTTCATGAGCTAGGAAATATATTTATAATTAAGACAAATGAAGAAAGGGTGGTTCTGCAGCTTTCTTTATGGCAGTAATGGAAAGTCAGAGCTTTATTTCAAGAGTATACCTGCCATCCGCTGGGAGCTGAAGCAGGCACTGAGCGATAAGGCCATGGCCTTTGATCATTTGTCAAAATTAAACCTCACTGAACATCCTTGCTGAGTGAAATTCAGCCCTCGGGTATACAGGTGGTTCTTATTAAAGACATGCTTCTAAGAGCTAAATACAGCTATAGGGGTCTTATCCCCCCAAAATCTGATCAGGACATAAAAGCATATTTTTGCTATCATTTATATGGAGGGAGTGGTATTATATAAGTGAATGAAGTCCTGCAGAGCTCTGATCAAAATAATCTTTGTGGAAACTATTAAAGTGGGTTTGGCTATCTCAGGTTTTTTTTTTGTTATTATATCTCTGCCACTGATCACCTAGAACAAAGTTTTCAGGCTTTCCAGGAAATTAACTGAAGATCAGTTACTGTGCTGTCTTCCAAATTTATGGTTCTGCAACTAACTACAGACCCAGATGTACGGTGATAAATAATCCCTCTTGTCCTCTAGCCCATCAAATAGAAATTTTCTTCCTTGGGAGTCGGCAAAATGAAATTGGTGCATTACAAAGAAATTTATTAAAAGGTGCATTCAATCCTTCATGAAACATGAGGAATCGTCAGTCCTTAGTATGGAATGAGATTTTCTTATTTTATTTTTAATATGAATGTCTCTGAGAAACCCAATAGGAGAACTGTCATGGAGGAAGTTTACCTTCTGAATGTCAAAAGCAAAGGCCAAACCTGGAGCTGATTAATGGCTGCATAATCTGGCAGTTCAGAAACAAGGAGCTGAGGGTCATAGCTAAATTATTTGTAAGGTAATTTGGCTTGACCTTAATGAGGGCTAAAGTCCCACAGACCATGGAGGAGTCTATTAATCTCTCTGGCACTGGAAGCACTTGGGGATTTCTCTTATTGTGTCATTGCAAAATCATTTGTCATTTGTGAAGTCTCATGGAAGACAAGGTTCTGTTTATTTTTTAATAAATGAGACTAACGATAACAGCACTCAACTGGAGATTAGAGTTCAGCATCTCTCTGTTGCTGGGGGAGTTGTTTTTTTCTTTAGATAAGTTTTTTTTGAGCAGGCAGAGGAGCACATGGCGCTGCGATAGGGTGAGCAGGTGATGGTGGCAGCGTTGCTGGATGGGTCCCTCCAGGCTGCTCAAGGTCACAGTCCAGGAAAAAGCTCAGAGGTGACTCTAGTCCTTCTGGCTGGTTGCTTTGGGCCCACTGGGAACCCAGTTTAAGTGGCTAAATGGTGCCAGGACACAGGTGAATGCCCCAGAGGCAGGTGGATAAAGGGACTTTGTACTAATCAGGCTGTGAGAAGATTGATCCCGTTTCTTCCTTTGAACAAACTTTGTTTAGCACATCGCTTTGTCCATCTTGGGCCTTCCTTGAAGTAGGTAAGGTGCCATGATGGGATAAGAAACTCATGGTCACCTTAGAGAGAAGGTAACTGAGGAATGTAACTCATCTGAAAGGTTTTGCTTACAAGTAAACAGAAGCAGGGTTGTTTCACAATCTGGTAGTTAGTGAATAATAAAAGTGCTTCCTGCACATTTCCTGCCTTCACCATACAGCACAGTGCTGGTACCTTCACCTGCTCAAACTCTTGCATTTTTTCAGTTGTTCCTGGCCCTCCTGTCAGCAGCTGCCGAGGAGCTCATCTATCAGATGCCTGTTTTGTGCAGACGTTTACTGGAGAGAAAACAAGAGCAAAATGTTTCCTCCCAGCACCACACTGCCAGGGAGCCGTACCTGGATTTTTTCTGTAAGTCTTAGTGTTTGTGCAGGCGTGGATTCAGCTCCTCATCTCCTGACTACAGCACAGGCTTGGCCCAGTTTTCTTCACGTGAGTAAATAACCATGGTGATTACTAGGCATGAGCAATGCATCTTAAATTCCACTTTGTGGATTATTTTTGCATTAGTGAGAATGACATAAGAGCATCCTGTGGCTGTTTGCACACCTGCTTCCTCCTATGCTTATTTGCTAAGGGGCTGAGGTTCTGGTACAGTGTCCAGTTAAGAGGATGCAAAAGCTCCCAGTGACTTCAGTGAGCATTGCTCTCAGTTGAAATCGCTTTTGTCAACAGTCTTTGCTACTTTCCTTCAGAGAGGGAAAAAAAAAGTGTCATTTTTTAATAGGGAGAATCATCTGTGCTCTTTTGCTGCCTATGTTTACCCTGTTGCAGATTCTGCTTTGCCTACCCTGTTTCCCTACCAATACTTACTTTTTTCATGCTTCCAACAAATCCCTCCTGGACCTGCTCTTTAGGGGCTAATTTTCAATCTGCTCTTTTATTTCCTCACGCAGCAAATCTAGCTGCTATTTTTTTTTCCCCAGTCAGTTACTCTGCCGCATGCTGTTTTCCAGGTTTTGTTCTCTCCCTCTCTTCTTTGTCTTCCCTCAGCTCCCTCCATGCAGGACATTGCATGGGACCAAAGTGCTGGTGTGGTCTGTGCCTTTTCTCAGGTTCCCTTTCTGTTTCCTTCATCATTTCTTTCTGATGCCCCGCTGGATAAGAAATAATAAACAGAGAAAGCTGGGGAAAGAGGCAGAGTGGCCATGCTCCCAGAAATAAGAAGGCAAAGGCACCAGGTGGTAGACAGGAGTTTGATATACAGTACCTGAGCTCTCCTTAGCTGTTTTGTTGCTTGTGCTAAGGATAGCTGCCATGCTGTCACAATTTTGAAGATGCAAAAAGAAGTTCAGACACCAAAACCAGGCAGGTATAATGGAAGCTATACAGATCCCTGAGTGGTGCAGGCTGCAGGAGAGCAGCTGTAAGCTACTGGGCTGCTCTTTAAGAGTGTCAGAGGAAATTTGGGGTTCCCATCCTAGGAACAGCAGGCTGAGGAACAGGCTCAAAGTCAAGGCTTGTATTGCTTGTAATGGGTTTTGATTCTAAAATAGTGGTGGATTTTTTGTTTGTTTGTTCTTAAGTGATGTTATTCGGAATTCTCTTTTAATGGTAGTGTTACTGCCTACTCTGGAAAGATATTTTAGCTGTTTAGACACCTCAATATTTCAGGGAGATCTCTTATTTTAGTAGGGAACTAATTTCATGTTAACTCGCAGCAGTGTCTTTTGCAACCTGCTTTTAATGGGAAGAGCAAAGATAAATTCAATATAGCGCAGAACATAACAATAATGTACAGCAGCATCTTCCATCCCCTTTTGGGGCAGAGCTGCCAGCCCATGTTACATAGAGCTCTCTGGTGGCGGCAGAAGATGTAGAAAGTGCTGCCATCCATCTTCGCCTGCACTTAGCTAAACCTATTGATGTTCACTGAGCGTAATGGCAAAAAGGCTTCCACAGCCATTCAGCTCCAAAAACCTGAGTTATCATCATCATCACCGATGTATCTCAGTCTGACTGGAAAAATAATTTGTTGGTCCAAATATCTTGTAAACATGTGCATTTGATTCAGTTTCATCGGGGGCTGTCCCTCACTGTGAATTGGAAAGTCTCATCCTCAGGTGAAGGAGGAATAAAACAGCGAGCAGTTTGCTACCACCACCACCCTGGCTCTGGATCTGATGGGAAGGGATCAGCACAAATGTGAGTTGCCCCAGGAAAAGGAGATGCTCGCAGGCATTGGGAGCTGGTCCCTGTTTTGGCTCAGTGCAGCTGTCTGGGCATGGACCAGGCTCAGCAAAAAACCTGAGGTTTGTGCTTCTCCATGGGGTCGCTTGGTTTCAGGCTCCAGGGGTGTCTTGACCACAGGGAAAGGGGAAAAATTCAACTTGCTTTTTCCACTTGTACATCACTGGGTAGGGATAGGGTTGGCCTGGCACCAGCTGATGGCAGGCAGGGTCTCTCACTGCACAGGCATACGGGTATGAGCAAACAACAAAAAATTAGCACACTACTCATACTAATGGCCCTGTTAAGCTCAACCTGTGTATGTTACACATCTACACAAAGCAAAATTAGTGTCCAGACTAGATTAGTCACCGAAGGCTGTGAATGTACAGCTGTTTGCCAAATTGCATTTTCGTGTGTGTGTAAACTTTTACTGATAGCAATTTGAAGGCAGTCATTAGAGCCATCAGCCTTTGAATGAGAGATTTCAAGGGACACTTCAGTATAAAGCTGCTCCTCTGCTATAAGAAATTATTCCTGATTTGCTCTGGGCTATGGAAAGCAATTACATGAATTTTGCACAATAACCTGTTTCTTCCAAACAGGAGTAGCACTTCTGGCCATAAACAGACACACTCTTACTTCCAATTAACTGTGTAGGTGTGTAAACATACAGAAAAATGTTTTTTCAGTCTGAATTTAATGACCAGAAAATGGTTGGAAGAAAATCAGCATGAGACTCTGGCCAGTCTTATACCCATCTGCAAAGCAGCTGGTTTTGTGAAAACAGGCATACCCCTCCCCATTAAATCATAAATAGTGCAGACTTTACTCCTTATCGGCTCCTAGGTTCCAAGATTTAGGAAAGGCTGTGGTATTCACTTTTGGAGCTCACCTTGCCATAACTCACACTGCTCCAGTTTTCTTTCAAACTTTAGCAGTGTTTTTTTTTCTATCCCAGAGTGCTCCTGAGCTGCTTTGTACTCCCTGACTGCTGCTGAATTCATGCCCTGGTGATATAAATGTTAGAGATGCAACTGGTAACTCAGCTCAGCCATTAAACTGCCTTGTATCGACCTATTTCTATGAGCAGCTAACAATGAGTGTGTTGCCTGTTTCAAGCTACAGTGAAAATGCTTTAATCTTATTATCATTATTATAAAAATAAGTCATTACTTATGTTCAAAGCTACAGTTATCTGCTCTCCCTGCCAGCCCATTCCACTGCATTAATATCAGTATCTCTAAAATGAAGCTTTTACTCATATGACTCCAGTGCCATTGAATCTGTTCGGAAATCCTGAGAGCAATTTCTTAAATAAAAATTGGGCGGGGAAAGCAGAGGATCTTCTTATTTACCTTCAGAGTAACATCCTTTAGGACTTTCTCACTGGGTGTTCTCAGGCTGCCTCTGCAATTAGAGGACTTAATTGGTTTTAAATGAAGGCTGAGATTCCCATACCCCCCAGGAGCGGGAGTTTTCATTAAAACCACCGCCCAATATCAGGAGACTCACAATTAAATCCCTGAGCTGCAAAACGGTTTGCAAAGCCGGGGTGGGATAAATGCAGCAGGAGAGCAGGCTCTCAGGCAGTGAGTGCTGCTGCAGCTGCCTCTGCTGTTGCTGAGCTCTGGGTATTTGCCGAGGGACACCAAGCTGCTCAAACCAGACCTACCTGGGTTTCCAACCAGGCTGGGGCCAGCATAGATGTATGTATTTGTGCGTGCCCGTGTGAAGGAGCCGTGTAATTGCTGCACAATTACTTTTGTTGGTCTGTGTGGGGAAGGGCCTGCCTGGGAGCAGGAAGAATGGACTGCAGAAAAAGCTTCAGTTGTATCTTCTGGGACTGTTGCGAAGGTTAAGCCAACAGCAAAGCTTTGCTTCCCAAGCAGCTTCCCAGCTTCACTGGGAAGGCAAAAATAATGCATCCTGTGTGTCCACCCTCCAAATCCAGCCAAGTAGAAAAACGCTCATGATTTTTTCTCCCAATAGCTTGGCCTAGTTCAGTGATCTTAGCACAGCATGGAAGGAGTTGTGGCGTGCTGGGACGTGGTCTGATGTCTAACTAGCATGAAAGGGTTTAGGGTCTGGTGGGGAGAGAACTTTGCCTTTGCTTATTGCTCTCGTATCTCACACTGGGAAGAGCATCAATGTTTAAAAACACCAGCCCAGCAGAAAAGCACTGACACATCAATAATGTAGATGCCCAACTCTCTGATCCAGATGTCCAGATGCATCACGGCTTGATGGGATGCTGAAGGGCTCAGGCCCAGCCAGGAGTTCATTTGAAATTGTGACAGTCAGAGAAAGGACTATTGGTAAGCCAGAAAGAAAAGCCACCAAGAGCCAAAATTAATTATAAAACAGACATGCAGCTTTTTGCAATTTGGGTCTTCCTTCTGGCTGAGAAGGCGCTTGGACAGGTCCCCAGTTGCAGCCCCTCGAGGTCCCATCCTGCAGGTAGTGGTCCTTGTGGCCTTGCCACACTGAAATTTTGGAAAGGTAGACATCTGACCCTAGGTAGTTATTATTTCCCCCTTCTAGGTGCTGGAGAGAGATGGGCTCACTCACTTTCTAATTAAAACCTAGTTGAAGTGCTGTGTGTTTTCACTTGTGAACAAGCCTGATGTGGTTATGCAGCAACTGTTAGAAAACTTATAAAGCAATTTATCTGATCTGTCCTATCTTTAGGCCTGGTGAACCTAGAGACCGAGCTTTTCTCAAAGAACCACCACAAAAGCAGCAGGCAGGTTTGATCTTTTTTTTTTTTTTTTTTTTCCTTCTCCAGCAGCCGTGCTACTTTTCCAGCTTAAAAGCAAAAACCTGTTCCTTTGCTCCACGCTGTGCAGGTCTGCAGAGATGGCGCGCAGGAAGACGGGCAGCGGCTGGGAGCGCTTTCATTTTCCTGGGGCTCTGCGTGTGTGTGAACATCCTGGAGGGAGCCCTCTCGGGGAAGAGCTGCAGAGCCCCCGGCAGTGTGCAGCGCCGATAAGGAGATGAAACAATGGCTGCGACACTGAGAGCGCCGCACAATTGCTTGGTGAGGATGTTACAGAGTCAAGTGCCTGCATGGAGAACAGCCACTTGCTCTTGAATGGTTAACTCTTTATTTTCCCATCCCTTTACACTGTTATTTAATACACAGCTTTTAAGGGCATCCAAGTTTGTGAATGCTAACGGAATAACACTTGTGTTTCTTGCTGCTTGCAGCGTTTTTCCCTGCTTCCAGGGCTGAGTGTACATGAAGATTTAGTAACACACAAGTCATGCTCTGGAAGAGATGGGAAAACTGAGATGTCCTTCTTTGAAATCCAGAAGTAGGGACAAAAAAAAGGTTCCAAAAGTTTTTGCATTGTTGATGCCTCGTTTCCTCATTAATACAAAAAATAATAATAATAATAATTAATGTGGAGGGATTCCCACAGTGCTAATGGAATTACCCACCCAAATCTCCCATGTGCCAATGGCAGGGCACGCTTTGGTTCTCTGCCCTGGCCTTAGTTCTGGGTCAGAAATTGAATTATTTGTTTTCTAATGAAAGTAAAAATAATTTCATTCTAGGTTTGACCTTCTTTTGTTGTTGTCAGTAGCGCTGAGGACTTTTAAATACCTTTTATTTAGGCTTGAGTTATAATTTGAAATGCAAATTGAAAACACTTTGATCTTTTTTCCCATTCCGATGCCAGCGATAGTCAGTGGTTTCAGTCAATCACCTCTGCATTTCTTTGTGAATAAAACAGGGTCCTGAAGTTCACCTACCTCTACTTAACTGTGCAAAGTGTTTCCAAAAGAGCACCTCTGAAGTAGATACATTTCCTATTAGTGCTAGCTGCAATGATGTGCCTGCACTGGTGAGGTAACGCTCTTGTCTTTCATCCACTGTGCTGCTGCGTGGTATGTGTCGCTGGTTGAAGGCAAGGCAGGCTTTTACTCCAGTACACAAAAAAACGAGCTGTGTTCCTCTTGTGCACAAGCTGGGAGAAGCCCAACTACCTCATCTTTTAGGGTCAGGCAGAGATGGTGTTCCCTGAGGCTGTAGCAAAGACAGGGCACGGAGCAGGCCTGGAGGGACAGTGGTCAAAGGCTATGTCAGAGAGCTGTAGGCTGTTTTGGGGACATCCTTCACCTGGGCTGAGCAAGGTCCTGTGGATGGTCAGGCTGCGTACGCCTTCCCTCACCTTAGGTAACTCCTGCTCCGAGGAGAGGGTGCATCTATAGGGAAGGGAAACACAAGTTCAGGAAACTGGAAGTGCGAGGCTCTGGGCATTAATGATGGAAAGCTGGTGTTTGTTCGGGGAGAGGAAAGCAAGCAGGAAACAGGAGACTAAACTAGGCTCCAGCTCCCTGAGCAAAACACTCAAGTTATAAATATTCTTTCGCACACAGAGCAGGGATGGTTGCACCGACCCCTTTTTGCTGTTCTTGCAGTGGCAGTGTCGGTGCACTATTTGGGCTGATATCCTGGCAAAGCCATGCGGGGTGTCTGAATACATCAGTGGGTGAGGTGCTGTGGGACAGGAGCAGTGTGAGTGTGCGTTAAATCGTCAGCTGGCCTTGTGGTGCTGGGTTTAGTGTCTTCTCAAAGAAGCCAGACCCCTGCACGAGACCACAGACTCACCTTCACCCTTCTGATCAAGCTGGCACAAGGACCCCCAAAGAGTCACCTCCACTCCTCCTCAGCGTCAAAGCTGACAGACAAGGGGAGACTAAGGCAGGAGGAGAAAAAGTGGGGTGGTGAGACCCTAGGTGGGTGGAAGAGCTGGGGACAAAGCAATACAACACTTCTCGATGTCATGCTTAAAGCACAGCATGTTCCAGAATTCAAGAGCAAAATTGTTATTGTTCCAAGAAGTCACTGCCTGCAGCGAGCTCCACCTTTCCCTACCTCTTTTCCACGGCCCACTTGTCAGCAGGGATGGGCACAGAGGTGCAAGTGGAAGTCATCAGCTCCCTGACTGGTGATAAATGAGCCCGAGCTCTGGTCGGTGGTGTGTAGGCTGCGGTTTGTGGAGTCGCAGGGACCGGCTGCATTGCTGCTTGCAGTCAGCCCACTGGAAGCACAGCATCTCTTCAGAGGGATCCCAGTGGATGCGACTACGTGCTTTGGGGTGCAGCCATGGAAAAGTGCAATCCGGCCTCTGGTTCAAATGAAAATTCATTTTAATCTGGAGTAACTCTACCCTGGGAGCCACCTCACACATGATAGCAGGGCTGCCGTGCTGGGAACGTGCACTTGCTATTTGTACTGAAAGAACTATAAGTTGAGCTTCTTTATGATAGGAATAAAATTTAGTGTAGAATATTTTCTAATATTTCATATTAGTGTAAAATATTTTTACTTCAAAAAAACAGGAGGAAGTCCAGCCTTGAAGGCAGTTATTTCAACCAATAAGGCTGAGTATTTTAGGGAAAACTTTCTGGGGCTCTCTACCTGCTCACGGTCAGCTGTGCCAGTGACACTGTCAAAGCTAAAATCTCTGTTGAGCGGGCAGACTTAATGTTGTTCAAAAGTAAGGGTTTCCTTGTTAAACTCTAGTTTTTGGCTTAATAAGTCAATATGTTTTTGACTAATCCAGTTGTTTAGCTAATCAGGACTTTAAACCAGGCTATATTTGTCCCTTGCAAAGATGGTATGGGAGTTACCGTATAGTTATCGCTGAACTATGATTATTTTTAGGATTAGTTTTCATAAAGGGAGAACAAGAAAGATATTAAAGCATGACTGGAGTGAGTCTGGGAAGGAGCTCCCAAGGAAACTGCGGGCTGCTAAGGGACCTGGGCTTTGAGAGAGCTTCTGGTTGGGGTAATATGGTCTTCTTGGCCAGGATTGGAGACAAATAACCGAAATGGATACCTTTTCCTGTCTCTTCGATTCCCCCTTAATCACAGCTCCTTTGGGGGTAAATGCATCCCTTTCCATGTGCACAGTTTCCAGTTCCAGTGAAACAATTAGCAATTTTCCTTAGATTACACTTTAAAGTGTATCATCTATTCATTGTTATCTTATTTTGAAGGAAATGGGCCATTCATGGATTTTGAAATCACAATCCTTAATGATTTCTCTCTATGTGAATTAATTAGGCTTTATTTGATCAGCTATCTAACGCACACTATGATCTTCCCAAACAGCAATTGCACAATAGGAAAAACAGACTCTGCAGACATGAGGAAAAGCACCCTGGATAGCAGTCTAGGCACAGTTCAATTCTGCAGAATCAAAAATCGGATACCAATAGTTTAGGTAAATTGAAGCTGAAAGAAAGTAAAATCACTTTGTAGACCCAGGATAAATGAAAAGCCAATATGAATACCAAATTGACCCTGCTTCAGGAGAGAATAATTTGGCATGATGTATTTGCCACCTCTGAATGTGTTGCTTACAGACAGATTAAGTGGTGTGCTTGGGGGGAAAAAAAAGAACAGGAGGCGAATATAAAGTCATGAGAAAATAAGGGTCTTGATCCAAATGCAACCCTCAGATCATTTTGGAGCTGATAAGCTTCTGGGTAAGGGGAAGCAGCATAGAAAGCTGCAAGAATTCTCCTGGTAGGAATGTTCCTTTATGCAGAAATTATACAGCTATCAACACCAATTTTAGCATGGCAGCTCAGGGAAAGCATTAATGAGCACAGGGCAAGTAGGATTGAGAGTATGAGAAATGAAGGAAAACTACCTGGTGGGGGGAGTGGATAGTGAAGGGCATATCCTGGTTTTGGTGGAGTTATTGGAAATGTTGTCATTATTGTCAAAAAAAAAAAAAAAGTATTTTTTTTGTTTGTTTGTTTTAATGGCAATCTTGTTAGACATGTAGACAAGCAGCATGCCTCAAATGCTCAGAGAGGCTGGATTCAACACCCACTGCCCTGAGACCCCCAATCAGGAGTGGTTTCATTCATGAAGCCTCACTGCCAGGGCTTGTTATTGAAGTAAGTGTTCTCTTTTCTCATAATTACGTGGTGCAGACATCACTAGTGCTCTTCAGCTCGTCCTGTCTGGCTCATGTTCCCTTTGAGCTACATGCAGGTTCCTAAAAAGCCAGCCTGTTTTGTTCAATTTGCAAGGTAGGAAGATGCAGACCTGCTGGGTGGGCACACAAATGAGATAGCTACATGGGAAGCCAGGGTGGCAGGAGCAGGAGTTTTTTACCTCTTAGTTACCATCAGGTCTCAGGGGAGCTTTGCCACCAAATTCCACTAAAATGAGAGTTTCAACCTTTAAAAGAACAATTCAACTGCTTGTTACGTTAAATAAGCTAGCAAAGATCGTATCTTAGTCTCTGACAGGGCTACATTTGGGTGAAAACCATGCTGAATTATTTATTTTGTCATTAATGTCACACAAAGCGCAGTAAGGAGAATTATATGGGCTGCAGAAGCGAACAGCGCCAGGCCAGACTCAAACAAATGGAATTGTTATTCCTCAGCGCGAGGCGTGGGCTGCAGCCTCCTGACACATCCAGGAGAGGAGAAGTGAATGGGAAATCAATGGAGAGGTTCACACCTGACTGACAGCCCTTAAATAATGTAAAGGGTCCCCCAGCACATGGCAGGGTTGTATAAAGCATTAACATTTAAGACTAGGGAAAGACTTGCAGGGAAGTATTTTGGAAGTTTTGTCCTTGTAGCTGCAGATCTCAAAGATCCAGAGAGGAACATACATAGAGAGTAGGGTGGGAAGCTCAAACCATGCAGGAGAAAGAGAAAAGAGAGAAATTTAAATTGGTCCAAATGAAATTCTGTTGAAAATCAGCCTTTGGTAAGCCTGCAGTGGTCTTGTGCTGCAGGGTAGCCGATGGAAGAGCCCAGCACAGACAGGTCTGTAGGGATGCAGGCACAGAGGATTTGAGGTTTGGGTGCTTCCAGTGGTTTTCTGTTCTCAGTGATGCTGCTGAGCCTGAGCTCCTGAAGCAGGAGTCAGCAGCAGCCATGCAGAGCTGTGTTAAGCTTACTGAGGGCGGCCTAATACAAAAAAATGACTTCAGAATAAAACAGGACATGGCTAAGAAATATTTGCCAAGGAGAGCACAGAGCCCTGCGATATGTATTTTCCTGTCCCCTTATATAAGGAGTTAATACTAAAATAGGAGAACTGCTATCAAGAAGACAACTATGGCTTGATTTTCAGCCTACAGTAAAAGCCTGATTTTAGAGCCTCTCCAGGGAGTCTGACAACTATCCTTATGCTTAGATAGATTTCCCTGGTAGGTCATATAAGTATTCCTTACTATCAGCATGTTCTTTTACTCCTTGCCCTTCCTGCAAAGTAAGAGTTACAGGTTTTGGATATTCCACCTACCTCTTGTCAGCTGTGCCTAGCACATCTGGTTCGGGGTTGCAGTCGTGCTCTCTGCTAGTTCTGCAAGTCTGGGCATGGCTGTATATTCCCTTCAGATGTACACAGACTGTCTGGCCTGTGTGCATGCACTCTTGCTGAATTTGACAGGTCTAAATTTGGCATTTTTGATCCCAGAAATAGGTAATAAGTGGAGCATTGATTTGTAGCTGTCCTTTGTGCTCAGAGCAACTGTTGCAAGGGAAATAGTGAAAAAGTCTGTGAATAGAAAGATGAACATGCTTCCCCCCGATGCCTGTGAGCAGGCTTTTGAATTAATTCTGCTAGATGATGGTCAAGGATGTGAGGGAATTCTTGATATGGTTTTAACCCTAGTGGGGATTGCACAGGTGTGGTTGTGAAGAAGTGTAACTTTTCCATTTATACAGAAGTTGCCTATAGAAAGGGACACATGGAGGTGCTTCATTGTTATGGCTTCTTTTTAAATATAAAAATCTAGATAAAGGGAAAGCCTGTATGTGTATATATATATATATATGTATATACGTACATACATATATACACATGGATTATATTTGATGTCTAAATCAATGGCAGGCTTTCTGTGGAACCTCTGGTGTACAGCAATTTATGCAGCCACATAATCTATTCAGTTTTCTGTTTTGTCATCTATGAAATTGGGAGAAGCAGCCTGAAAATTATGTAACAGTGATAAATACTTTAGTGACTATGGTGCTGAGCCACAACCGTAATAAGGTAACAAGGTGGTGAAATTTTCATTTATTAAATTATTTTCTGCTTTAATGTTTACCGTTTATGACAACAATATCTGAAATGCATCTGTTTGTTTTTTAAGAAGCTGAGGAATCCTTTGTCCTATAGTGAGAGCTAACAGCCAGCAGGAAAACAAGAACTTTTCATGCAGCTTCAGTGAGAATGTGTCTGTCGGTTCATGGAGGTCAGGAGCTTGCCCTTGCGTGTCAGTCTGCGAACAGGCTGGGGTTGTACAGAATAAGCTGTGTGCTGTAACGGTGAGACACGGGCTTTGAAAAGACAAATCAGCCAGCACTGACTTCTGACAGCCAGGAACAAGGTAATGAAATCAACGGAGGTATTTTCGCAATGGTAGAAAAGTTTAATTAAAAGTATACTGGACAAAATTCTGCTTGGCTTTGATCCCGAAAGCCACTAAACAGCCCCCTAGTCTGATAGCACTCTTTGCTTTAGTCTGCTCAGTCCCTCTGACTTTCTGATGGAGCTACACAGAGTCTCTCATCTTTTCCCAGGCTTTCTTCTCTTTTATCTGCCACCCACCGGTCTCTTCACTTGATCCCATTCTCCCAGCTGGATGCTCTTAAGTTCAGGTTTGATTTTGGTGCCTCTAGGCCATGGGATAGATGGTAAGCACAGCAGCAGCCGTGCGGTGCTGAGTCTCTTGACCTTTCCAGTAGCCCCACGTTTGATGAGAAGAAGCTGCAGATGAGAGAAGCAGGAGGGTCTCTTCACTGCTACCTGTCTGGAAATTGAGAGCAGCTCCCTTTAACTATGAATTTCATGCAGCTAGCAGCTGCCTTTCACTGGATTTAATTGACTGGGTCTCATTGTTATTTATTTTCATCCTAATTTCTGTGTCACTGTGTGCATGTCTTACACCATGTGTGATGTATCACTAGTAGTCATTTGAAGTGTTCTTCCCCCCACCCCAAATCATGAACAGAGATACCAAGCTGCATTGGGGCGGGGGACCACAGCCCACAGAAACCTATCAGAAATGCTCTAGAGGGTGAGGATTTCTAAAATTTGCCATGCTGTTTGAAGAGATGTGTTTTAGCATTGTTACTTCCCTGAGTAATTGCTCAGTATTCTTACAGCAATTTATTTTCCTGTCCAACAGAAAGCCTGTTTTCACAGCAACCCCAGTGGGCACTTGGCTTCTCAAGCACAAAGCGCCTTCCAGCAGAGGCACGTCGGTGTGTAGGGCGAACTTCGGAAATGTGTTTTACAGAAAGAAGATTCTGCTGTACAATAAGATGCCAAACCGAAAATAAGGTATGCCACGGGCTCATTAAATAAGACTCATTTGTAATCAACATCCATAATGCTTTGGTTTCCCCCGTTGTTTTCCTTTTCTTTTGTCTATGCGTCCACTTTTGTTTAAGGGAAAAAAAATAAAGATTTTATTGAGAAGGAAAAGAATACAGGTGCAGGTGGGTGGATATTAAAAGATATTTTTAGCCCGGTGTTTGAGGAAGATATTGTTACCATTGTTGAAAACAACTGAAAGTGAGTGGATATGAGCTGCTCTGAGGCTGGGGTGATCCAGACTTGAACAGCTGCCAGATGCTTGCCGGGGCTCTCTGCAGAATTTGCATCCAGTGACTTTGGTTCCTTCTCGTGCTGAGTGAGAATGGAGGAAGGCAAGGGATATCCCACCATTTGGCTGGCCTCTTCTTGTTTCTTTCAGTTAAATATTGCTTCTGTTGTAAAAGTCACAAGGGATGCTGCTCCCAAACCTGCTGCTTCCTGATCCGTTGGTGCATGGGGATGGGCTGAGAGCAACCCCCGCCTATGGTGGTGGATCCCGAATGCATCATCCTGGCTTAGGCTGGCTGGAGATGAGATATTGGAGTAATTTGCTTGCACTGAGAAAACACACCTTCATCTCCTAGGTGTCTTCTGGCTGCTGGAGTCACCACACAGGCTGCAGCAGTAACAGCTACTGCAATGCAAAA
Organism: Anser cygnoides; assembly: GCF_040182565.1. NCBI lineage: Eukaryota > Metazoa > Chordata > Aves > Anseriformes > Anatidae > Anser > Anser cygnoides. Next base: position 4,391,770 of record NC_089875.1, on the reverse strand, counting down.
AGAGGATGATTCCTCTAAATAAACCTTCAGATGAGAGAATGGGAGACGGACAGTACGAACCAGTACTGTCCAGCATTAAACCAAAACCAAACAACCAAACGAAACAAACAAAACAACAAAAAACACCCAAACCAAAAAAGAAACCTAAGTGTCAATGCCTTTATGAAAGGCTTGGCCAGCAAAGCTCCAAAGCAAATCATAATCCGGTGGTGGCTTTCTGTAGCACCAGTTCTGTTTCTCGAAGCAGTAAATTTACCTTTGCATCCCTGTTTAGAGAAAAGCTCAGGGTCCTGCCTTCTTTTTCTGAAGCATAAGTAACAGCAAAAGAGGATGGCAATGCCTCAGCATCTCCTTGGGCAGCATGGGCAACAGACCTTACGCAAGGTCTTCTGGGATGCTCTGCTACAAAAAAGAAAACAAAAAAAAGCCATTATTTCTGCTTCATTTGTTGTCAGCACATAAAGATAAGATGGCGTAAGGCAGTGTTCAGAAGGAGTTAGCTTGCCTGCATGAGCACATTGCAGTTATCCTTAAAGCATTAAAGCAAAGGTCAGGGTAGGATTTAAGCGGAGATGGAGAGGAAAGCAGAAGCAGGTAAGCCCTGCTTAGTGGAGAGCCTTTTTAACTGCACTGGGGATTGGCAATGATACATTTTATTTTACAGGTTTGGGGAGTTGTAAGAGTGAAGACAGGGCCTAGGATAAGGTATCAGCCCAACCTTAATCTGGAATTCATGGAGACCAGTGGTCTGGCGAGAGTTTGCTCTTAGAAGTGCACACTGGCTTTAGCAGGACCAGTGCAGAGAGAGTTGATCCAGCTATATGTGATGATACAATTGTCTGAGATTGCAGGAATGAGGTTAAGAATAACTTTAGAGCTTGAGGTGGGTCAAAGGAGGCTGGATAACTTTTCTGCAGTGTACAGGATTTTTTTTGGCAAAGATGGAGCAGCATGCGAGGGAATGTTGTGGGGGGAGTGAGTTCAGAAAGCAAAGAAACAAAATGCAGGCACTGTAATTCATTTGCACAGCGAATCTTCAAAATCAATTTCAGACTGAAGGGAACAGCTACATCTTGTAGTCATAATTATTTTGAAATAAGCTTTTTTTTTTTTTTTCTCTGCTGCTGCTGGGGACCCAACCATGTAGTGATGGCTTCATTTCATCTGCGTGATTTTGGGAGCCAAAGGGACTGCATACTCCACAGCTTATTACTTGTAAGACATCTGCAGAAAGTGCTTTTCATTTGTATTCCAAAATCAGCTTCCCTAACTGCAAGACTCTGCTGTGGCATTGGCACCTGTAAAAGAAAAACAAGCTGTAGCTTTTGATTTAGTAATTGTTTTCTCTGTGTAATGGAACTGTGTCCCTGGAAGAGATGCAGGGTGTTCTGGTGTTTCCTGCCTACCCGATAGGTTGTGTTTTAAAGGAAAATTGGAAAATGGGACAGATCCCCATGCCTCCGTGCTCCTGCCGCAGATTTCCAGGAAAGCTGAGATATTAAGGGGATGTTGGGCTGTGCTGGAGCCCTGTGTCATTTTGTAAAAAAAAAAAAAAAAGTTTTCCACTTTAATGCTATTTTCCTACTGATATCCCTCCCTCTTCACCTCTCCACCTTTGGCAATGTCTGCCACACAGAGGTGGCAGAACCTTGAAATGTTTCAGACTTTTTGTTCATGTGAGGTGTGGCAAACGGTGTCCATCCACTGCCCGATGTCCCATCCACGTCACTAATATTAGACCTGCCCTAATAGGAGCCACACTTCCCCACCCTGGCAGCAGCTCTGAGGCCCTCCCTTGATGCTTTCCCTGTGCAGGTGAGACACATGGCCCTGGTGAAAGTGTGGGGCAGAGGGAAGCTGCTGCCTATGGTCCCGTGGTCCCTCGTCACGCTGCTTGTTTCCTCAACGGGAAGAGTAATATTCTGGGACAAAGGCATGGCTTCACAGCAGCAGCAGCAAAATTGCTCTCCTTTCTGAGTAGTCCTTCAAGGAAGATCTTTCAGATCTCACTCTCCAGGGGCTAAAATCAATGCAGGAGTTAAGCAGCGTGGCTTGGCTATTTGGATAAAATAGCCTAGTTTTGATTAGGTAGGGAATCATAGGATAAAGGGATTTCTTTTTCTCAGAACCGGGCACAGAATAGCAATGTGAAAAGCTGGATCAAATAGCTAAAGCCAATATCTTCCCCCCAAGGCTTTCTTTCAGTTTCTTTGTAGCACATCAACTTAAAAGAGACTTAAACTCCGGTTTCTGAAGGTTGCAGAGTAGGGGGTGAAAGCAGCAAAAGAAGAAGAGTTCACAACTGCAGCCTCTTAGGAAATTGTGGTAACAACCTGTCATCCTCAGAGTTAGGGCTGATAATGCTCCCGCCTGTCCTTGAGCCTCTTGGTCTTTATCTAAATTATCAGCTAGCACGTCTGAAACATGATGGCGTGTGACACTTGGTGCAATACACTCAGTACTCTGGAAGGCAGAATGGGTAGAAGTAGGGGAAATAACACTGTTTTTCTGCGTTTTGCTCCTGATGTGTTAATCCTCTCCATCCCACTGAGCTGTTCAGTCTGTCAGCTGCGTTCATGCATTCAGGACTGAGAGGCTGATGTGTATATTTTTACACACCTGCAGACATATCTGTCCTTACTGTGCCAACTTACTGCTTGCAGTATGTTTGGAATCAAAAGTGGAGAACAGGTACAAAAAGCTTATTTTAGCATCTCCTATGTTAAGGAGATATTCCCACTGAATGATATAGTGATATGTGCCCCTACATCCCCCAAAATAAGTGGAAACATCAGCCTTCGTGTCATCTGTGTATTAATTTACTATAGTACACGTGCTGCTGGGCTACCTGAAATATGTGGAAAGAAACAACACAAACATCCTCACAGAGGTGACAACAACAACAACCAAAAAAAAAAAAAAAAAAGAATTCCTTCAAGGGGGCAGGGGCAAGGAAGGAAGACTCAGCTATTCTGTCAGGTATACTTGGTGAGTTTTTTTCAAAAAATCTTGTAGAAATGTCTTTGCTTAAAAGGAAAAACTGTTTTATTAAACTAACTGTTTTATTATCCTACGCCCACTGAGCTCACGTAAAATTATGTGATGCTTGAGTCCCTGACTTCCTAAGTTCAACACAAAGAAGGAACCTGAATGCTGCTGCAGAACGCCTGACTGCTGATGTCCAGAATATCTTATGTCATATACGACTTCGAAAGTAGCCACACTTCCCTCAGTAAAGGAAAGAAAAAGGAGGGGGAAAAAAAAAAAAGTTACTTTGCCTTCCTGCAAAGATGCAAACCCTAAGGGTTCCAAGAGGAGAAGATGCATAAATGAGCAAATTTTAATAATTTGAGGATCTCATTGTTTCTAAATGTCTTGGGCTTTGGCACCTTGTTTCATTATGTTTTGGTTTTTTGTTGGTTTGTTTTGTTTTGTTGGTAGTTTTGTTTTATTCTAAAATCACTGGATGGTGGCACTGAAGTGTGTCTATTGTGCAATGACACTAAGGTAGGAAGGTTGCTGTAGTGGGGGAGATTTGGGAGTTATATGGTCTTTCTGCTTTGGGATCATTTTCCCCCAGCCCATGTCAGTAGATGGGGCTGGTTTCTGCAAGCTCTGCAGGCCCCTGCAGACACGTGCTCCAGCCGTGTCCCCTGCTGTTCCCAGCAGGGTTTCAGGACATTCCCACCACAGATAGCAGTGTCCCTGTGTTTGTTGGGGAGATACTTTTCTATTTCTCTCCTAGGACACTGCAAAAGGCACCATGAGCCACTGCCCACCTCTCAGGGTATTTCTCTCCTTGGGAAAAAAAAAAAAGGCCCCATCTGGGATGAAGGATCAGCCATACATTGGTTGTGGCAGCGTTCTCAAATCACTGCCACTAGCCATGAAGCACCAAGCTGCATCCGTCACTGCTTTCCATAGCACTGCCTTTCCCCTCTCGTTCAGCTGCCCCACGCTTCTGCAAACCTTTTCATTGCAGGCAGGCTATTGCTCTCGCACTGGGACGATGCATTTTTAACAAGCTCTCCTCTAAAGACCACAAGGTACCTCTGTAGCCTTAAGCAGAGGCCTTGACGTTTTTTTTATTATATCTTTTTTTTTTAAACTGTGCAGAGAGAAATGCTCTAGTACTCTGAGCAGTACCGACAGCATGATCCTGGCTGAACAGAAGATGAATCAATGGGTAAGCAGTTCCTTTTGCAGTAAAAAGTGTTAAACTCGTTGAGCCTTGTGCCGCTTTGAAGTTTGCAGGCATGACATTTTTTGTGTTTTTATTACATTTTATTTTTTGTGTGTTTGAGCTACTGCTTAGTCAAGTAGATGCTGTCAAATCCTGATAAAGCAAACTCCAACATCCTACAGTTAAATGATGATATAATGCAACACGCACAAACTGTGAGCTTTTTTTTGTTGTTGTTATTTTTCCTTTTTTAGTCACTTAGGGCATCTTTTAAATACATCTGAGAGTTTAACCACAAGGCTGTCGCTGCAGTTTACAAACAAGCTTAGGTAGTTACTTAGTTAACTCAAAATGATTGGAGAAATGAAGACAACTTGTGATTTCCAGCGTTCTGTACTTGCAAGACAGCCAGTATTTCAATCTGAAGAAATTTTGCTTTAATGTGCTTCACCTTCTCCGCGTTCTGATGGAAAAAAAATCAAATGATTTTGATACTTAGTGTTTCAGATGAGAGATTGCCTTTTCAGGTAGTATAATTTCAGCTGTATATCACAAAGGGTAATGTTTTATCTTGCTGTCTTGCTTTGGAAAATCTAGTCTTGCCTAAATTATTTCCGTGCCACATCACCTTGAAGTATTTCAAAACAGTGTGCCATGAAAAGCTCATCGTGAAGTATTTGGCTTCTGCACTACAGGCTTCTGGGCTCTCATTGCTATAACACCCAGGCGCCTTCCAGCAGTACTCTCAGCACCAGGGCTAACATCTGCCTCGTTTTGTTTGCTTTCGCATCCTCCCTTCTGGGGAAAATGCATGTGCAGTGGTGTGGCTGGTTTTCATTGGGTTTCTCCTTAAGGGAGTGGTTTGATATATATCTATAATTTATTTTTTATTTTTAATGAAGATGCATTCTTCTGGATTTCAGGGAGAAAAGGCAAGGTGGAAGAAATAAGTGTAAGTGCTTGGAGTGGTACACAGAGAGGTTTGGAGATGTCTGGGCAGTGTCGGTGTTCTCAGACTGATCTGCAGGAATTGCTGACCACACTGGGAATGTTTGTGCCAGAAGAGCAGCTGTGCAAGAGCTTTAGGCTTGGTTTCATGCTTACCTGCAGAGGTTTGTGACTGTCCAAGGGGAGATTTTCTGGCTGACACACTGCAGCTGAGCGATTCAGCAGGGTAGGGGCTGAGCAGGTTCGCACTGCCCCGCGTGCCTGGCCTGGCAGTGGTGTGGGTGTGGGTAGCTGGCAAGGACAAGCTCTGTGCTATGTACAGAAGTGGTGCTGCTTGTCCCTGTGTAGGAAGGGGATGACCAGTTTTCTGGAGCCTGAAACTTCAGCTCTGATGTGTAAAGCCCATGTCCTTCTGCTGGCTCAGATGTCAGTAGCTACGTGTTGTCTGCATTGCTAACTATTGCAGTTGCTCACTATTAACTTGTCAAAGGAGGTAAGAGGATCTCGTTACAAAGAGCTGCACTATCCATTACAAATGCTGCTCTTTCAGATGAGATTCATTTTACATTGGAATTTTACACCACTAAGCAGACTGGATGGAGGCACAGCTAGTTTAATTGTACCGAAAGTCAAATCAATTTGCCAGAGGAATGAGGAGCTTTAATAAAGTCGGTGTTAAGCTACTGTGGCTGTGCATCTTTGCTCCACACTGGTCCTCCAGCCACTGGCACACGGATGCTCTCTTCTCCACTGCAACATCTTCACGCAGAAGTCACGGCTCTGTCCCTCGATGGTGACAGTCAGCCACAGGCATTGCTGCCTTGTAAAATTACCTAATGCGCAAGTTAATCTGGGCCTGTTCTTAAATCCAGTGCTGCCTTAGTAAGCAAGCTGGACACAAATTATGAGCACCCTTCTTCTTTCAAGATCTGTCAGTACACACTGGTTATGGAATAACTAGCTCAGATGGGCATTTTCTGATCAGTTATGACAAAAATGTAGTGTATAATGTAAAGCAGTTCCTAAACTGGGAGCTCCTAAATTCCTAAACCTTCTGTGCAATATCCAAAGCAAGTTTCTTTTCAGGATAAACTTTTAAAGTTGTATGTATTTCCCAAAAATCACGTAATGGCTGGATATCTGGTGATGATAGGACAGACGACTGTCAGCACAATTGTGAGGAAGAATGGGAACACTTCTGGATAGGCAGTGAAAGGAGAAAGACTATCACAGGCAGTCAGTCCTAAAAGACAGGGAGCAGAGGGAAGATAGGAATGAATATAAAGGCTATGCAGGCACAGGTATATCAAACCTAGCATAAGATCAGTAAGAAGGGGTTTGTTTACATTGGATGTAAACCATGAATCAAGAGTGGCTCTTGTCAGCATCCTCTGTAGGGAGCAGGAAAGGTGCCCTCTTGTTTTCTGCCTTCCAGCTCAGGGTCAGCTAGATGTCTCCAGGGATGCTTTACGATTTCCAGCTGAAGGACACACGCTGAGCTTGAACTAAAACTTTGGACTGACTCCTGCTGCCTCTCCAAAACGTTTGAGCGTGTATCAAAGAGCTTCCGAGACTGCACTGGAAACAAGAAATGGTTAAAAGCCATTGAGAAAGGAAATTGCAGGTTAACTAATCTCAATCAAAATTCACCCTTGATGAAGTGCAAATTTGGAGCCACCTGCAGTGGGCACCAAATTATCTTTCAGAGTCTCCTGGGGCTTTAGGTACTTCTGATGTGCCCTTCTTGATAGTATTGTCATGTGCCTGTTATTTCTGCTGCAATTCACTGCTGCAGAGTCTGAGTCCTCAGGTCAGGGGAGATTTTGTCACTAATGCAAGGACAGACACAAGCTTCAAAAGCTCTTTTTGTTGTTTCTTTCTCTTTTTTTATTTTTTCAAAAAAATATTAACAGAAGAAAAAAACTGAAACTTGCAAACAAAATGGTAAGAGGAGAATCACATGTGTCTTTTGATCATGATTATGCTTTCAGAAGCACATTGGCATAATGAAGAGATAATTACTAACTATGCTGGGTTCTGTTTTCACACATTTATGACGAATAGACATGGGAGGGGGTAGGCTGTCACTGATTTTAGGCAAAGCCCTTCAGTAGGCACGAAGGAACTTAAACACTGATAGGAAAACAGTTCAGCCTTCGTAGCCTGCCTCCACATTTCCAGCAGGACTAAATTTACTGATCAGCAGCAAACACAGAGTATGGAGTTGCATAAGCAATGCCCAGTCATTATAAGGCTTTGTGGTAGCATAACAGCAAGGTGTAAGTATCGAAATACCAGGAGCCTCAAACAAAGCAGCTGCAGTAGCAGAAAGCTTTGTATCAACTTAGCTGCCTTCCTGCACATGCACACCAGGTATGAAGTCTTCTGCCCCAATTTAACTATTTGCCCTGGTTGTTGCGTGGTGGTCCCATGCAGATCTGCGGTTCTCCATCACAAAGTCCAGGAGAACTTTGCCTTGAGGCCCAGCACAGGGCAGTAATGCTTCCATTGGGTAAAAACTTCCAGCACTTTCTCTGGCTCCAACACTTTGATTCAATATTGAAAGCCATATCCTTGCACTGCTGCTGAGCAGATTTGAAGGCCAAAGACCTAAAGCCCACACCTCCCTGCACAACTAGAGCCTGATTTTCAGACCTGTAATTAGCACCGGGTAGCCTCTTGACACACAACTTGAAACACGTATTTTCTCATTTACTCGTTAAACTCACTCAGGCTGACTATTTTCAGTGATACAAGCATGTACATCCCATGACCAGTCTTACGGATTTGCTCCAGATTGTGCTAATTACTATTCCAGGTGGCTATGAGTTAATTAGGAAGCTATGTGTTTCAGTGTGCACGGTAGCCATACATAAATAAATCATTATTGAACGCAGAGTGCACAGATATTTGATGTGGCAGATATCCTTTGACTTGCACAGGACAGCTGAAATGCATGTATTATTATTGACCGCATGCATTTTATTTTTACATTAATTGGCCTCATCTGGGTTGGGGTTTTGGAGGTCTGAGGGTAAGAGGCTTAATCTGGAGTCATCGATTGTTATGCATCATGGCCCAAATTTTATTTCTTTAGGTTTCAGGCCAGCCTGTAATGTGTGAGGTACGACCTTCCCTCAGATGCTAAAAGGGTGCTGTGCCTGCCTGGGTTTGGACATCTGGCAAGGACGATAAAAAGCCAGCAAGGCCTTCCATTAGTAAGGCACCACCCATGTCTTCTGGCCTTGAGCAGCAATTCTGTGCCTCTCAAGTGCTTCTTTCTTGCTCATCGCCCTCAAAGGTCGCCCTAGCACACAGACGGCCCCTGCTTAATGAAGCACAGAGGAAGGCCCCCAGAAGCGGGTGGCAGCCATACCTGGCGCTGTGTGACAGGTCAAGATCCCATGCCACTGCTGAGCAGGGAGCAAGACATGTGCTCTTTGCTCCCAGTGCCAAACCTGCAAGTCCCTTCCCTCTGGGTGCCTGTCCCCTCCACGGATATCTCATGGCCTCAGTCTGTCTTTTCTGTCCTTGTAAGGCCACGTCAGGAAAGCAGGGATCAACATGGTCTACACAATGACTCTTGCAGGGGCATTTTGGCACGTCCAGCTCTGTGGCCACCTGCTTTGCTGCATTCAGGAGCTCCCACTGGCTGAGCAGATCCACACCACATCAGTGACATCCATCCTGTCCCAACAGACAGGTCCCCATGACCACAGAGGTATGTTTCTGAAGTGCTACCAAGGGTTTTGTGGTGTTAAATTCTGTTTTGCTAATGTATTTACTGAACCAATGCCCGCACAGCTTCCTGAAAGGCAGACTGGGACTGCTAGCATGGTCTGTAATTTCAGCAGTGCTTCTGAGCCTTCTGACTGAGCCTGTTCTCTCACCAGAGTCACCATTTACTTCAGCACATTTTTAAAATTTTAATTCCTGCCCTCCCCCACGCATGCACGCAGACCTCACAGAGATTTTCATGCATTTAAATGAAAAAGCTGAACAGTTCCCTTTTCTCGTTCACATTATGCAGCATTGCCCTTCTCTGTACTTTATCCTATTTCAGAGCTGTCATGCAAATGAACCCAAATTAAAAAAAAAAAAATCATTAAAGTAGTATGTATCCTATCAGCCTTCTGTCTTGGCTCCTTCTCTTCCTGTATGTGTAGGGAGAAATCCCTTCTCCTGCTTGCCCTTCTCTTTCAGGTGTTTTGACTTTTTTTTCTAACTAATCCAATAACTTTGTGGCTCCCCCAAATGCTCTGGTCTGCCACGGTTGTCCAATAAGCCTCTGTGCCCTTCACCTCCCCACACACATAGTATTTACTACTCCAGGACTACAGAACTCTTGTTTTCTAAAGCTTTTTTCATGTTTTCTTCCTCAACTACAGCAGAATAAAAAATTATCCTTTTCTGTAAAACCTGTCGTGTGAAGCACCTTGTGCTGCTAGGTCAACCCCTTTACTTTACCCACCTGAGATCACCTGGATGAAGTAGTCGCTGTATTTCTTTTATCTGTCTCTTCAGTTATCTCATTGTTTTTAATATTATTTCTTATTCTTTTATATCATCTGAGTCAGCTTTTGAGGAAGGCTTGGCTATAGACCTTCCACATTTATTATTATTATTTTTGTTGTTATTTGTCAATCTAGCTTATGTTAGCCACCTTCACCGTGCTGAAAAGTTACTCTCTGATAAGCCTGCCCTTTTTCATGCCCCTGCATTTTGATCAGGGACATTTGGCTTTGCTAGTCATACTTCTGCAAGGTAAGTAGCGTGGCCTACCATGGGATTTTCACCCTGGCAATGGAAAAGAAGTCGTCTTTAGCGGAGACTAAACACAGGAAGTGCATCCAGCCCCGGGGTTTCTTGGAGGACAGCCCCAGGAAGCATCATTTATGCTCGCTCTCAGCGCAAGTGTATGGCTCTTGTTATTGGCTCTCCTGGGCAACCACCATAAAGCAATCTCAAACAAACAAAAACCTTGCCTGAAAAGGGAAAACAACAGGAAAATGAGAGTAAATCTAACGATCATGACAGCAAGTGGAAGAGTGGTGGGGCAGGGCTCAAAGGAGGCAAATGTAAATTGTTCCCAGGAAAGTATCTTGTGACTGCAGCCGAAGCTGTTTGGGGGAAGATGGGGATGTTAGCATAGCTCTGGCAGGGAATTTGTGCTAGCTGCAGATGGAGAGAGCAAGAGACCATGGAGCAGGTAAGGCTTAACAGGTTAAGGCTTTTGCCTCTAGTTCTCTGGTCCCTGATATCCCTCTGATGGCCAAGAGCCTGCCTTTTCTGAAGAGGAACTCATAGCAAGGTTCCAGTTAGTGGTAAAAACTATTTACGACTTATTTCCAAAGCCCACAGAGGGGTACCTGCCTGGAAGGCAGGAGGCCAACAAATCACAGGTATGAAAGTGTATCTGCCAACTTTAGCACAGAACATCTAGCAATGAATTTAAGCTTCCCTATCTTTCCATCTCCCTAGAAAAACTTTGGACATTCTTGATTTTAACCACACATGGAAGGTGCAATGGTCTAAATCTTAATGATTTGTGGGATGGGGGCTGCTTCTCAGTTTCCAAATATACATTAACCTCTGTCACTGAGAAATAAAGATCTATTTTGAATTCATGTTGTGTTTTTAAAGTTTCTCTCAAAGGTTTTTTCCCCTTTTCCTCTCATGCATCTCAGAAGAAACCAGCCTGCCAAACTGCTCCAGGAAGCTCTTCGGAGATAGAGACATCCATCTCTGTGTACGGTCTGTACTTGTGAAGCAGAGCACAAAGCCCTTTTCCCCATTTAATCCATATTAATTATCTCTCTACAGCTCCTCTATAGTTTCCACTCAGCCCAGGTGCCAAAACATGCACGGCTGCATCTTGAACAAACCGAAGCCTTTCACTGCACACCTGGGAAGTCAGCACTCCAAAAATAAAAATAAATACAAAGGTTTACTCCTGAAGAATTGAGGCTTTCTATGCCTGAGGACTAAATGCTTTGGGACTGTGGATTAAGGCGGATATTTTTAGTGCCATCAATATCTCCAGGAGTTGATATCTCCCAAGACAGATGGTTGTTTCCCACAGAACATTGTCAAATGTTTGCTCAGCCAAGATCAATTTTGTTCCAAGTCCTTTCCCACCTTCTGGTGAAATATATTTCACTTGCCAGACAAAAAATTAAAGAAACAGCATGAAACCATGTCACTCTAGAGGGCTCTCATCCCCATAGTCCTCCTCTGTCCTTTGGCTGCATGACTGACATCTCTTTTGGTGACTGCAGAGGAACAGATGCCCTTGCAGTGGAAGCACAGTGCCAAAATTGAGGGCCAAGGCCGCACAGCAGAAGCTGACTTCCTCTGAGACCTGGGACAAGTCCCTTCTCAGCCTGTCAAGGGGTCCTGCTGCCACACTTGTGCTTAGATTTCCTGAGACAAAAGAAATCCTGAGCTTTTGTCCTGAGCACCTTGAGCGCTCTCTTAAAAAAATGAGGTGCACCGTGGATGGAGGAACAGAAGTCCTGAGGAGGAGACACTGGGAAAAGACACGGAGAGGATGAGTTGTCCATCGCTCAGCAACAACTTCAGCTTTTATTATTTTTATTATTTATAAGTCCACATGACTCTGGAGCCGGACTCTGCTAGAAATTTATGGGGGCAAAGGACTTTCTAAAGCATGGTGTGGAGTGTATGAACAGTTATGCCTTATTTGTAAAAACGGCACCATAAAATAAAAAAGTTTCATCTATTTTCCTTGCCGATTGCTATTTTTAGCAGATCCTGACTTATGGCATAAGGGACGCAGAGTTGGTACTTTCCAAAGTACAAACTGCCTTACAATGCCTAATTGTTAAAAGTAAGAAATTTTGGTAGCCAGGACCAGTAGCAGCTTCTGAAATCTTATGATGATTCCTTCCTGTTGCACTTTTGCTTGTCACAGCTGTTTAGGCTGAAAACTTTTAATATATGGTTGTTTTCTAGCTAGGACACTGGCAATTCAGGATCAGTAGTGTGTGTCTCTCATCTTTATTACTTTATATATCATAATCATTCTGATTTAGTTTTGTAATGCTAAATTATTTTGAAAATGCTACAAAATCAAATTCTTTCTTCCACAGACTGGGAGGTAAATTTGATCATCTAGAAAACTCTTTCTATGTTGCTCCATAATCTTCTTTGTTATGGTTTCACAGGCAAGTGAGGCTCTTATTGGAAGAGAAATCAGTGCTATGACACACAAAAATATTTTCCTGCACTAATTTATTTAGGTTAAGATTGGTCTATTTAGAGCAGCCTAACTTCTTAAGAAACCCTACATCATCAGACTGCTTTTATGGAACAAAACATTGGGTGACTGCTAGTCTTGGTATTTCTGCTCTTGCTTGAGATTTGCCTGGTGTTTGTTAATATTTCAGTTCTGCTTTTTCTTAAGGATTAACAATTTCTGATCCTTAACTCATATAGGAGGCATTTTCAGCCTCCTCCCTCCTGTGAAATGAGCATCTTCTCCATTTTGGAAATAGAGTATATACAAATATGTACATATTACATACACATGCCCAAATTATTCCTAAATTGTTAACCTGTGGAAATCACTTTCTGTCATGTCCAAGTCTCCCTGTATTGGCCAGAGGGACTTTTTAGAGAAACCTATAAATGTTTGCAGTGCCATACTGGCTTCTGGGAGAGACGTGATGGTGACTGATCATTTGGGATGGAGGTGGGTTTGGGGTGACTAAATCCCTGCCTTCTTTTAAGAGATATGCCCCTATTAAAACAAACATAAACAACAGAAATGCAACAATTCCAAATGGAGAAACTAGAGAGACAAAAGCCACACCTATAAACAAATTTCTGTGGGTGGTGATGAGGATTATTAAGTCTTTTTTTTTTTTCTATGTTCCTACTTAGAGCAGGAGAGAAGTCAACTGCTGCTTGGGAGCTTTCAGAGCTGCTTGGAACTGTAAAACAGAGCAAGAGCTTTCTCCTCAAGAATATTCATGTGCAAAGCCCAAGCTCCCATTCTCGCATATTCCCCAGGAGCTCGTCTACCAGATGCATTAATTTATGAACACAGGTAGAGCATTGTCATCATTAAGATCCAAATCAAGCTGCCTATCCTGTAAAGGATGGCCCTGCCTGAAGCAAAACAGAACTGTTAATGCATTTTTTATAAACAACGCTGTTAGAAGATGCATGAAAGATGTCTTGTAAATATTAAACTGGAACTATCACTTTTTTTCTTATGTCATAAAACAGCACAGAAATCTTCAGGTCAAATTCCTTCTGATGCAAATTAATCCAGACCCTTTGATTTCAACATTTTTTCCCCATTTGCTTTACTACAGTATTACAGCTCCTGCCAGAGCTCTGAAACAAGCCTTTTAGGTCGTTCGCAAACGTGGCAAGTTCAATTATGGAACCATGCAATAGTCAAGTTATAAAAACACTTGAATGTGAGCAGAGCAATTACAGAGAGCATTTATGAATATTTAAAGAGATTTTGTCGTTTCCTAAATCTGCTCTGTGACCGTGGCTGTGGCAGGTTTAATACGTAGCGTGGTGGTTTGCTTGCCAATCCCTTCCAAGCGACGCTGGCCAAAGGCTGCGTGCAGGCGGTGTGATGCGGTTATCTCCCAGCCACACAGCCCGTAAGGCTGTCATCCCATCTAGCGGCTGCCGTCTGCCTGCTCTCCCTTCACAAGAAGAAGCTTTTATTCCACGATATTGGGGAAACAATTCACTGCATGAGGAGTTTGGAGTATTATTTCAGGTAGCAGTGAAAATGCCTCCAAATTGCTTATTCTCGCGATCAAATGCGTACACTTGCCTTAACTGTGTTACACCAGGGACAGGTTTCACTCTCGGTTGAGTATTCATGCCATCTAAATACATACATCAGACATAGATGCCTGCCTAATATAGTCAGCTTTCCAGTGTAAGTACTCTGTATCACTCTTGGCCCCTAATTGGGGCACGTTGAGATAATATGATCAAGACCCTTGTCCCTGCTTGTGGGATCAGCTTTAGTCCCTAATGGCATTTGTAAGAGTGAATTTTCTCTTCTCTACTGTCCATAAACGTATGCTCATAATATGCCTGTGCTCTGTCTAGGCACTTCACCATCAGCCCAACTCCTGTCTGACTAAAGCCAAAAGTGAAATCACAATTGCCTTACAAAAGAGAAGGGTTTAGGCCAATGTTTTGAGTTTAATGGAAATGTTCTTTTATTAAGATATATAAAATGCTTTTGAAAAATTTCTACAGCTAAACTCATCAAATCACATTAAAAAAAAAAAAAAGGAAACATATTTTGATGACAACAAGAAAAACTGGGATTTGCCAAAGCACTGCAAGAAGCTTCCTCTCATCCCAGAAATAATTTCTGTGGTAAACCTTCAAGATGGAATTAATCTCTGAAATCCTTTATTGCTTCCTTCCAAATAATTCTTCACCCCTTAATTTCTATGCCAAGTTTTGCTCTGCTACAACTTTCCAAATGTTGTTTTATTGTCAAAAGAAGTGAGATCTCCTCCCTCTTAATTCTTTAAGTCCCCCAAGTCCTTAAATGTGTTCATGGCTCACATTGGATGTCCATTGCCACTGGATGGTCCAACTCTTTAGGTTGTCTTCTGTACCCAAAGAACCTCGTTTACTTTCATGATATATATATATATATTTTTCCTTCTTTTGGGGTTGGTGTTACTTTGTGAGACTAAAGAACTGAAAGCTGAAGGCTGCATAAGTTCCCAGCATGTGCCTAAAGAAACTCTGCTGTTCTCTGAAGAGCAGAGATTTAATAATGAAGGTCACCATAGTAATTTAATGATGAAACTATGTTGTTTTTTTTTTTTTTTATACAGAAGAAATGCCTTTTCTTCAAAATAGAGAACTGCAAGAGTTGTTTTCATGCGTATTCAAAAAAAGTGGAAGTAGATGTCCTGACCATCATTTCTACTAAATAGCTGTCAGCATTTAATTTGAACAAGACATAGGACATGAAGCTGCTCCATCCTAGCAACATTTATTTAAGTGAAAGCATTCCCACCTGTGCTATCCTTCCCTGCATAATGGAGAAAAAAAAAATCCTTAGACAAGTGAAAAAGTCACAGAAGGCTTGACAAAACTTTGATTTTCCTTTCCTCTGCTGTATTTATTTTTCTATAATTTGGTGATAAAATGCATTTACCGTCAATACCATACTCAATCTAACAGTCAGCTTGTTCATGCAGAAAACCTATACTTCCCCTCTCCTTGAGCTGCTTGCTGCATGCGGCTTCGGAAGCTGTTTCCCTAGGCTCCCAATTAGCTGCCTACCCAAGCTGTCTTCTCAAACCAGATCAGAAATCCGTAATTCCCTTCATATGTCTCCCTGCCAACTGCTGGATTTTAATTTCCATTTCCAGCAGTGTCCTTTGCAGGTCTGCCTGCCTGGTCATACCATGGAAACTTTTGCTGGGCTGGTGAGCCCATCATGAGGTGCAGGGGTTCTGCTAAAGCTCCTGCATCCTCTGACCACTGAGATGTTTTGTCTCCAGTTCTCCTGGGCTGCAGGGTGCTCTCATGGGCTGTGGTCGAGCGGGATTTCCCATAGCACAGCGGCAGCTGTTGGCAGTGGCTGGGCTAGAGCAGAGCTGGGTATGGTGCTGGTTTCCCTGCCGTGACGCAGGGCAGCACCAGAGTACAGGCATCCATGGGCAAAAACATTAAAGGGAAGAATTTATCAAATTTATACCACTATTTTTCTATACCACTAACTTTTGTTATTTAGGTCTTTTGGGCAGCTGCTCAGTATCTGAAACTTATTTCTAGACAGAGAGATCCTGGTAATGAACTCCCACTTAACTGATGATCACCCTCCTAAAACAACTGCTCTGGTATTAATGATGCAGGGTTTGTGTTTTTTTTGGTTTATCTCTGTACTTAGGTGCACCAGACTTGTCAGACCCACCATCATTTGCTGCCTTCCAACAATACTGTAGGCTAAGATCATGATCTTCAGACTATAGTTAACACAAAGCCTTAAACTTGCAGCGAGGAGTGGCTTTGTCCCATTGCAGTTGACACTGCCTGCGTAACAGCACATCCTGAAACACGTGAACTCTTAAATGCACCAGAAACACAAAGGAACAGGCATGGGAAGGCAAGCTGACCATTTGCAACCCAGAAAAGCCACAGGACTGCTGGAATGAGGGCAAGGCAAAGGAAAAGGGTCCACCCTGGGGACTACCGAAGGCAAGGAGAGTGTTTATTCCTCTGTGAACTCAGGAGTTTCCTGTGCTGTAAGGATTTCATTGTTTGAGCTTCTCTTGAAGAGAAACTGGACTATAAAAGGAGTTTTCGGTGCTTTTGGTGTGCTTTCTTTAAGGGAAAAAAAAAATCACAGGCTGATCCACTTTCAAGTTCAAGCCTATGAAGGGTCCAGGCATAAGAGATGTACACACGCACATGCACATACTCAAGCTATCTGCATTTTCATTAACAGACAAGAAAAAACCATTGCAGTTCTGAAGCATTTCACTTTAATCCCTTGCACAGGCCACATAGCTAGAGATAACTATGGGAAAGGAGCAATTACAGTTAATCAATAACGCTCAAATGGCAGCAATTAAAATCCTGGGGAAAAAAATATTAAAAAGAAAGATGGCAAGGTAATGGCAAGTCATCCATCAGCCATTCAGAGCATTTTTGCAGATTTCAAATTGAAGAAAGGAGGAGTTTTTAATTAAATCATCATCTGAGAACACCATTGATCCTTCATGTTAGACAATTTAGAGTGTAAGAAACAGCTTTGAATGGCCATAATCATAAAAGATGCGTTTGTTTTCCGCCAGAACGAGCCCCTTGCCTGGCTGTATAAAAAAAAGATGCTGCTGCTGAAACAATATGGGAGAGCTTTCTGCTTTTAAATGATCTAATTTCCATGTCCTTAGCTGAGTTAATTTAGTGCGGTAACATATGCATTTGTTTCCAAATACAGCCATTTGTAGATAACACTTCCTCTATAACTCTGTCCCTGCCCCAAACATATACAAGCAGTGAAAGGCACTTGGATGGGGCTCTTCTGCCACCTCCACGGCATCAGAAACTCCAGCAGCTTGACCCAGGGAGTGCTTTTCATCAGCTACAACCAGGGTACAAATTTCACTTGTTTTACATCTCAAAAGCCTTTTGAAGGCTCAGCTCTGGGGGAGCCCCCATGCCTCCACATGTCTTGAAGGGGCAGCACAGGTGGATGTGTCCTCAGGGAGGTCACTCGATGGTTTCAGCAATGATGGCTGATCAGCAGTGTGACCTTCCAAGGCTGCCCAAGTGTGTGCTCCCACCTACTGATGAGGTGGGGGTCCCAACCCACCCAACAGCTGGCCAAATGCTTGGGAAGGTGGGGATGGCCCCAGGGCTGCCCAATCCACCTCATCAGGAGGCTGAAGTGGTCCCAGGTGAGGGGTTGGGGTATTTGCAGGGTTTTGCTGGGAGGGAAAAGCATGGTGCCTTCCTGGCAGAGCCCATAGATGCTGGAGGGAGTGAGCTCCTCTAGGAGATTTGTGGTGGCTCCTTGCAGGCTTCTTCCCTGTGTTTGTTGTCTTGAGTGCAGAGCTTGGCTAGCAGGGAAGGGCAGCAGGGGTGTGTTTTGATCCTCTGTGTGTCTGGCCATCAAAATCCACTTTTCCCTGAGGCTGGGAGCATCGATCCTCACAGCAAAGGGTAAGTTTTTTTTCTCTCTTTTCTTCTAAAGCTGTTCCCTCTGTAGCACTAGGGCTGATGGTTTAGGAGATCAGAGAGCGTTAGTTGCTGTGTCTGGGGCCTGAGATAAGTGGAGAAGTTGCTCAGGAGGTACATGTAACCTGGGTGTTAAAGCTGGAGGGCCTCAGCTCTGACAGAAAGCTGTATGACTGAAAGTAATGGGGTGGTGGTGTTTTTGTCTGGGGGGTGTCTCAGGTGGGGACAGGGATCTCTGTTTGCCTCTATCCCCAAATACTCTGAGATAGACAGCAGGTTAGAAAGCTGCCCTCTTTGTTATATAGTACCTGCAGTTGTGCTGAACCTGGTGGGAGTGCTTAGAGAAGAGACGTTCTGCATTCATGCAGATGTCGTCAAGGTGAGTACTTGACCTCTCTCTGCCTGATTTCCCTGTCCAGCTGATAGCAGAGCTGCTGGCATGACCCGCTTGTGTCAGAAGGGAAAGCTATTTGTGGTGTCTCTGGCTGATATCTCAGCTGATATCTCTGGCTGACCTGGGCCATCAAAGGTGAGCACCTCTTGGGACGCATGTACCTCTGTTTCTTGTAATCGGTGCATGTATTAGCTGCCTGGGGCAGCCTGACAGAGAGTCTGTGAATTGCCACATCTGTCACCTTCCTCCATGCTGTCCTAAGCTCATAGCTCCCAAGGTGCAGCCAGGGCACAGGTCCTGATGTGAGGGAGTGGGCAGGGATTGCAAACAAAGTATGTGCCTTCCTTTGCTTGTCTAGTTGCTAAGTAGCTCCAGCAACAGCTCCTGCTGTGACCCTTGCGCTCAGGGCTCGTGCTGCAGGAGCCATGGATTCACCTCAAGGTGCAGCCTTTGCGTTAAACTTAGCATACCTGAAATTCCCTTCTGACCAGCCAAAAAGCTTTACGTTCAGTAAGTGCACTGGGACAGATCCAAACACTGCTTTACTGTTCAGTCTCCATTTCTTTAACTGGAAACCTGTGAGTCTTCTTGTCTGAAAGAATAAGATGAGTCACTTCCAGCTGAGAGGGGACAAAATAACTTCCTATTAAATTCAGTCCTGTTCCAAAGCCTGCTGTGCCACTCCAGTGGAGGGCATTAACAAGGAACCAACAAGCTGAACCTTATGATGCAATTAACAAAAAGGCATCATCTTGCCTCAAAATGTATCCCTGTGATGGATGTTGCATCTTAGCCAGTGCTAAGTCTCCTGCAAGCTGCTTGAGCAAGGGCAAGCTCCTTAAGAAAGCAAGGCTGGCAGGTAGCGGTGGGTTTTGGAGAGGAGAATTCACGAATGTGCAGGTTATTCCATTTAAGAAAGTGTTTTTCTTTTCCCTCCTGCTCCCCAAGTCTCCAGCACTGCTGACGTACAAATTATGACGCATTTGTTTGTGCTTCTGTTTCTCGCTTTGGCAGCGCACGCAGCTCTTGGCACTGACAGCCTGCCTCTGTCTAAAACACTGAATTCTCATCTAACGAGATGAGCTTTTCTCCTCTTTGAGTCGTGCCTGCATAAAGCCCCATCAAATCTTGCTGCTGGCTGCCTAGAAACTCTCCTGGGGGCTTTTCCAGAGCTGACGAGGAGTCATGAGCGGGATCAAACTGATGCTGAGTCCTGTGTCATGCTTGCAGGCAAGAAAATGTCTTCTCCAAAGATGTGACCAGAAGCAAAGAAGTTTTTCCTTTTTTTTTTTTTTAAATTCTCTAAGGTTTCTGTTGAAGCCTCTCCAGTTACCAACCACTAAACATTCCCCTGTGCTTTTTGATGTTTTTTTTGGTTGCTGCATGGTTGCAGGGGGAGGAGAGAGACAACTACTCATAAAGGAAATCTGATGAAAGAGGGGAGACCTGCCTGTGACAGGTTGTGTCCTCATTACCTGAGCCAAATCAGACTGGCAACCAGAGAAAAACTTGACTTGTCCTCCATTTGACCAAAAAGGTGGTGCAGGTGTCTTCATCCTGAAAAGCAACAGGTTCTTCTGGTAGGCTCTGAGCTCCTAAAACATGTCAGGACATACTTCTAGCCTAAGGAAGCAATCAGGTTAAGAGACTTGGGCTTTTGAATAAGTTCAAGTGATTTGATTGATTGAGTCATTAACAACAATAGAGCAGGGAGATGTGTGCAGAGTGGTGGTGTTGTGTCCGTAGAGTTGGATGTGCTGGAGGAGCTGAGTCCCGGCTATGAACTTAGAGGCAGTGGCTGCGTGCAAGGATGGGTCCCAAACAGGGGTGAATGAAGAGAGGAAAGTTCAGTGCCCAGCCCAGGAAATCCCTGGCACTAACATCTTCTGGAGTCCTTTAAATGCCAGCCCCTTAGGCCCCCCAGACAGCTAGCTGGAAGAGAGCACAGGAAGACCCAGGAAGCAACGGCAGAAGTGGGGCGTGGTGTGCGTTGCATTTAGTACTTCGCAGGGCTTTCTCTTGCTGATATAAAACTGAAGTATGTTCTCTTTTCTTGGTTTCTAATTTAGCGCTCAACAGATGTGCAACTGTTGACAGTGAAATGCCCGTTAAAATTACTATATTTCTAGCGATTCACCATAACAAGATTAATTCCCTAGCAGAGCATTTGCATCAAACACTCAAGGAAACAAAGCCAGTGTAATAAACAGACCTCAGCATGGAGTTCACACGTGTTTGCTCACCACAGGCAAACCAGCACCTCGAGACCTGCCTCGTGAGTGTCCCGGTGCTCCCTTCCTTGCAGCAGAATGGGCAGACTGATGAGGAGAAGCTAAATTGTACATAGCTTCTTCCTTGCTTCAGCCTTCCCTCCTTTAGCAGGGAAGGGCATTTGGCTTGGAGACCACCCAGTGTCTCCAGCTTGGCAGTCCCGCAGAGGGAGAGCAATTCCCAGCATACAGGATTTTCCTCTCCTTTGTACACATCGGTGTTTGCTGTCCTAACATACCAGCCCTGCTGCCCTGTGGTTTCTCTGAAGCTCACAATGACCCAGAAGGCATCAAAACAAGGATGACTTTCCACTGATATTCACCTGCTCTGGATGAAGCCTGAGAGATGTTCTCAAAACACTCTCAGCGATGCTCCTTGGTTTCTACTTTTCTTTTCAGCCTCAGTGCAAAGGTTAAAGAAGTGCCTCTTCTGTCTGTAATGGATTTAAACAGGAGTGAAACTCAAAGGGAGCCTTGCCAGCAAGCTCTGCTCTCCCACCCAGCAGGAATGAGCCACGTGGCAAATTGTTAAATTGAATCTCACGTTCTCCGCTCCGACAGGAGCAGAACATGAGGCGCCACAATCGCAGCTCCATCCCCTGATTACCTGCTGCAGCGTGCAAGCAGTAAGCACTCACAATTTGCTGCGGCACAGCCAATTCATCTTTAAACTGAAATGGCGTCTTAATTGTATCTGGTAATAGCTTCCATCAAAAATCACTGAGTCACTCCTGCTAGCCTAGCTGGGACCCTGGCACTCACTTCTGCTGTTTAAGAGACTCAGATGAGATTGTTTTTTTACTTATGTATGTGATCAGCAAAGCAGCTGTACAGATGCTTGGGGGCATCTGTGTCACTTGGTATTAAGAAGGAGAGAGGGCAGCTGGGATTTATGGCTTGGTGTGTGGCTCCTTCTCACGGCTTCTGCGTGGCTTGGGCAGAGCTGGGCTTGTGGCTGGCACAACTGGCTGGGAGATGGGGAGAGTCTTGTATTCTAATTTTGTGGTTTGCTAATGACATCAGTCATAAATTTCAAGGTATTTTGCAGCGTGGCTTCGGCTCTCACTGCTGTAGAGGATGCAAATGTTTGCAGGTACGGTAAGGGCGAACTTGTTTTCCAAGGCAAACGTGGGTGTGAGAGCCTGCAAGAATTTCCTGGTGGATGTTAAGCCTCTTCCCATTTTGTGGCAGGCTGATGCTAAATCTGCAGACTTTAGGGTTTGGCAGCTGAGTGCAGAACTGAATGATTTAAAAAAAAAAAAAATCTTTCCTCCCTGTCCCACAGGTCCCAGAAAAGGACTTCCCTCTCCTGCCAGCAGCACTGGCTCTTGGAGAGCCACATCCCTCCCCAGGCACCAGGGCTGCCAGGAGAGAGAAACTGCTGAAACCTTTCTGAGCAGCAGCCTGATGAGTGCTGCTGCTCTGAATCTTTTTTTTTTTTTTTAATTGACACTTGGTTTAATTTGACAACAATTATTTGTCATGCATCTCAGTAAGGTCATTTGGATGTTGCCATGCACAACAGACTCTTAATCCTTATTCAAGGCAGAAATGGCAACAAGGCAAACAGCTCTGCTGCTTGCATAATGCTTCATCACTGGCAAATAGGGCTGCTGGGCGCAGGGACACAGCATGTCCCTGGGCTGTACCCTCCCATACCTGCTTTTCCAGCCCGTTAAATCACACTGCAGATCAATAGCAGACAAATGACTCTGCTGGCTAGTGGTTAGTTGACAAGATTTTTCTCTATTACTGCTTCAGCTCAAGTGCTATGATGAAGCGAGGGGGGTGAAATTAATTTGATTTCTCTCCTGGACAATAATAATCACCTGGCTATGCAAACCCTGCTGCCAGATGTACTCCTTAAAACGCCTCTTTGGTTTAGCATCTCTGAACAGAGCACTTCAGCTCCCCGTGCGAGTTGCGTGCTGTAAGTACAGCTCAAAGGCTTCAAAATGATCATTAGCAAGGAAGAACCTAACATAGTAACTGGAGAGAGGGTCTGCTGGAAGAGATGTTAGAGAGTCTAGGATCTGCTGCACGGCCCTGTAAGCCATATAAGAAAATGACAAGTGCTGGGGGCCACAGTCCACCTTGCAGCAGGGAAACTGCACAAGGAGGCAGCAGAGCCCAGCTCCTAATTCCTGTACGAACCTTGATTCCCTCTCACATCACAAATGAGGCTTCCTACCTACTGAACGGAGACTTTCTTGCTGCTTGGTGCATGAGGAGCCTTTCCCTGGCTGCTCTTTCCTCTGGGAGCAGGAAAGGCAAAAGTTCTGGTGCTGCCCTGCAGGCTCAGAGCAAGTTGCTTTGCTTTGGCTCCAGCATGGTTTGGAAGTCAGAGTCCCACCAGATAAATAAAGCTGCTCAGAGATTTCCTTCCTCCCCTCTCTGCCAGCGTCTCCTGAGGACAGATGATGTGTTGTAGCCCTGTCCTCTGCAAAGTTTTCTCCTCTGTGGGTTTGTCTTTGTGTGCTCCCTTCCCTGCTCCCACATGTGCTGCCCCTTGCAGCCCAGCTTCCCTAGCGCTGAGCAGCTGAAGCCTTTCTCTGCATTTTCTTTTTTCCTCTGATGAATCACTTCATACAGTACCCAGCTCCCCACCCTGTCCCTGACCTCTGCAGTGGCCACAGGCCTTCAGCCTGTAATTTCTTTTGCTCCTTGCCTCCTTTCAATTTGTCTTTTATGCCTGAAACTTGACCATTTGTCAGTTGGTGAGAACTGCTGTGCGGGAAGCCAGGCAGATATTATAATAAATAGGGTTTCTGCTAGATGAGGATAAATAGTAATTTTGGCACAGAACCTGACCTCCACCCTAGTGGCAGCATCACTCAGGTGCCCTGAAGTTATATCGATGCCTTCTCCAGTCTTAGAGTTTGATTTAGGCCCAAAACACCTTGTTAAAGTTAATCAAAAGAGTAAACAAACCACTTCACTTCGCAAATCCCAGCACAAAGCTGTGGGGTTTTATTTTCACTGCCACTTGCAGGAGTCCTGTTGTGGTTGTGCTGCGGTCACCTTGCTGAGCCCACGCAGTGCGCTGGGAATGGGGTGCCTTCGGTGCATCCTTTAAATGCATTGGGTGTGTGGGCAGGGTTTAACCTGCTGATGTTGGATGGAGAAAGCCAGGAGCAAGAACTGCTGGGCTTTTGCACTGCTGCAATGCAGCTGTGTGGTTTGTCCATCCCGCCTAGGGCCCAACACCTTCGGAGCAATGTAACAGTCCTGAGGTCCAGACGTTGGTGGCTTCTCCAAGCAGGCGGGATGAAGGCTCGACGATATGTGTAAGGCAAAATAACTTGGTCACCCTATTTGCATTTTTCTCATGCCAGGCACCAATAAACAGAAGAAACATTGGATGGAGACCAGAGGAGTTTGCAATTAACACATTAAACAGATCGACCGATGGCAGGATCAAAAGCGCCGCAGCCAAAAGCGGAGTAGGAAACGAACTGCACGTGTGATGTGACCGTGGCTCTGTGCTGATGGCTTGATTTATGCGAACTTTAAAGGCCCATAGGAAGCTGATGCTGACGTGCAAGTTCCTTCTCTTTTTTCATGTAAACTGCTTCCCCCGGTCTGGCACCAAGCAGATAACTTCTCTCTCCTCCGTGTCTTTTTATAACCGCTTAATCTGCGGTATCTGATTCCTGCCTGTGCTGTGTATCCACTCTCTGCTAAGCGAGCTTTTGTATGTCTGCCAGGCAGAATTTTGTTGACAAAAATCACTTTGTCACCAGAGTCGTGTGTATGCCTGATGAAATGCTTTTAACTGACAGAATGCTTTTAGTTGCATGAATTTAGTCAAATATATGATATTAAATGGATTAAAACACAAATTTTAACAGGGGTTTTCCTCTGAGGAAAGAAGTTCATTGATCCTCTTTGAAGCGTGAGGGAACCATGAGGCCAGTTGTGCTTATTCTTAAAATTGCTACAGTATGTATCAGGGCATGATGAAGTAAGGGAAAGTTGCGTTAGAGCTTAGCAAATTCACCAAGGGGGGAGGTTTGGGACCAGAGGCTTTCCATGAGACGTGGCACTGCCCATGGCCTGGCTGCTGTGTGCTCCCTGTGTCCCTCACTGGCAAGGGGGGGGAAATCCTGCCCTCCCCCCCCCCCCCCCCCCCCCATAACTTTGAGGATGGAGAATGAGTGTCTGGCAACAATATATATATTTCCACCTTTTCTTTAAGACTTGCATGCCACTATAATAATGGCCAAATTATTCCTAGTATGCCTTTGGTAGTCTTCAGATGAGGTTCTGGAAGCCTTCTGCACAAGCGGATAAATGCCAGGCTGCAGTGGCAGAGCAGGGAATGCATGGGCAAGGGGTGCATAAGAAAGTAGTGCTGTTCCCTCCGAGCTGCGAGTTGTTATTTGTATAAGTAAAGCATGGAAAATGCCACCAGGTATGTTTGTGAAGTAAAAACTAAAATAAGCCTTCACAGTTCTTTTAAGTTTACTATTGAATTTTTATATATATACATAAAAACGTGTGTCATGCTGGTGCTGCTTTCCATTAGGGTGGCTTTTCTTTTGCCAACTGATTTGTCTCTAAAATAAACAACCAGTGTTGAAATTAAAGCACATTAATGTAGCTGATTTGTAAATAAAAAGCAGAGTTAGCCAGGCAGAGCGGAAACATAAATAGAGAGACCGAATGTTATCATGCAAGAAGATGATCCTATTTAGGAAAAGATTATCATTCCTCTGCGTGCTCACAGGAACAGAGCAGTAGGTTCATGAGCTGGTGGTATACCAGAAATGCCACTGCAAGTATTGAGACAACTGATGAGCATTCAAATCAGACTAAAGAGCACTTTGGAGGTCTGTGGGCCATGGCAATTATCCACTTGGAGGATCTTCCAGGAAATAATTTGAAGACAAGTTTTTCTTTGCTCGGTGTATTTTGTTGGTTGTTTTATAATTACATTGCAAATCCCCCTGGGAGTGGGGAGAAGGGAGTCAAAATCTCTGTCTCTTCCCCTGAAAAATGTCTGAATTCATGGAGGTGGTTTGAGGTTTTAATAACTTGTGACGCAGAAGCAAAGAGGATATGCTCACAGACACCTGATTTAGGGGATGTGGCTGATCGTCGTTGCTTTCCTGTGAGGAGAGCTTTGAATAGGCATTAAGGCAGATTAGTCAGTACAATGTGCTTGAGCCATGCAGGAAAGTGAGGGAAGAATTAATTGACACCTGGATGCATCAGGGATGGGAGTGGTGACAACAGATGATAAATGAAAGGCACAGCACTGAGAGCAGGTGTATGCGAGGAGGACAACATGATAAATGTGCGTCCTGGTATTTGCAGTGCCTGGGAAAGCACTCCCCATCTGAAATGAGTTCACTAACTGCAGGGATGTTGGAGGTATGATGGTGACTTGATTGATTTAATTAGCTCTCATTAATGGCACTGAAGATGGTTCAACAACAAGCGAAGGAGAGTCTCGCTAAAGCATTGCATGTTAATTGCTTGATGATTTGTGTTATGGGACAGCTCTCTTGCATAAGTAAAAATTAGATGGGGAGCTGTTTGGAAATATTGATGCTTACCCTCATGGGGAGCAGGGGCTGCCCTTCCCCTGGCAGCACAGGTTCCGTGAGCCCCACACGTCTGCAGCCTCAAGCCAGGCTCTGGCCACAGCTCGCATTGCTCCTTCCCCGCTGCTGCGTGCCCACGTGAGTAGGAGGGACCTTGCAAACCCATATCCTTGTTAAAGCTTATGAATTATTCTTTTGATCTGCATTTTCTAGCAAGAGTGAGCAAGCTGGCCTAGGTAAAATTAAAATTGCCCCTACTGCTAAATCTACTTGAATCTGTGTGTATATATATATATAAATATATATCAAAACCTTTCTCGTAATAGTGCTTTTAAAATTCAGTTTGGTGCTTTTTGAAATGACAGACTTTAGTCAAAAGTGAATTTCCTTCCTGTGTTTTTTCTTCTGCATGATAAGTAGCTAAACCTGGTATTGCCTTACTCATGTGGGAGTTCCCTGCCTCTACCTTGGGCCTCAGAGCTGTTTATAACCTTGCACGCTTGACATGGCATTTTCTGTGCCAGATACATGCTTCGTGCTGAGCTCTTTCAAAGGTCTTTGCTGTCCTGGGGAGAGATTGGTCTGTCATAAACTGGTAGTAAGGCTCTCAGACTGGAGAGGGGCATTTGGGGCTGTACTGCAGACCCCAAAGGGTGGTATTGGCACCTTAGGGAGGTGCTGGGGAGGGAGGTTGTCTGCCGTTGCCCCGAGGTGGAGAGAATGCAGTTATTTTTGTGGGTGAGAAGAAACATGAAATGACATTCCTCTTTGGTAGAGGAAAAGCAGGTTGTGTGTTTATGGATGCAGCGTGGAGCAGACACATCTCCTACAAGTTGCACCTTGTGATTACCTAGGTCACTGACCTTCATTTAACCTGCGGCTTTGGGATCGTGATGGTGTTATGAAATTCTAAGATGTGGACTTGTTTCACAGTGAGGTGAGGCAAAATAAGTGAAAATGCTGAATTTTTGCAGAGGCAAAAAACACTTTGTCTTCATTTTTTTCTAGCTTTTTACTCAGTCAGGGTGGAAATGGTGATGGGACCCCAAGTGATGTGGGTGGATTAGCTGTCATCTGCTGGCGAGGGGCTGAGTCCGTGAGGACAACTGACTGGCAGGAACAAGGAATCTCTCCCCCATACTGTTTCAATGGCTAGACATTTGGGTGTCGTTAGGGGATTTTGCTGTGTTTTAACCAATGTGCCCTTCTTTGTGTGAAACAACAGGATCTCTGCATGAAATCCTGGGCCACTCTGGGGAGAAAGGAAAAAAAAAAAAATCTTTGTGACTAGCACTGCTGAGTTTCCTGAGGTGTAACCCTTTGTCAAACAATTATTTTTCTAAAATGCAGTCCCTCAGCTCATAGATTTGATGTGGAGATAAAAAAAAAAAAAAAAAACCTTCAGATGTCATCTCTTACATGCTGTGCCTTTTCTACACCCGACATGAAAGCTGGGCTTTTCCTGAAATTGTCTCCTGTCCTGTTTAAATCCTATGGAGGATTTGTTTTAATAATAACTCGTCTAAAGAAGTGAGTTTCATTATCTGAGAACAAAAGGGTCCCTGGCTTTTGAAACGCACAGCCTGCCACATGACAGACACCCTCTCCAAGCAGGAAGGGTAGGAATCCTGTTGCTCCTGACCTAGAGAAGATCTTTGAGAAAGACCTTGGCCTTTAATGCCACTCAAATACTGGTATTAAAAGCTCTGACCTGACGTTTCCAGCTGAGCAAAACTTTGTGGTTGAGGAGGGGGATGTTACTTGTCCTTCTGTCAGCTGTGTCTGGGGAGCTCTTAGCAGTTTTGATAAGAAAACCAGAATTCAGGATAAGCAAGCTGTGATGGGCCAAACATAAACATCAAATCTAGATTGTCTGAGAGGTGGGTGTCATATTTCTGGTGGGATAGGTGTGATAACTTCACTTATGAAAGGATTGTGTTGTGCATTAAGCTTGTACCAAATTACAAAGAGCCTTTTGTCAGAGCTTTTTGCCTGAATTGCTAAAGTCCTTCAGTTGTCTGCAGGTGAAACCCATAAAAGAAGCCTGTTGCAGTAAAAACCCTTAGTTTCCATTGTTATGCAGGGGAGAAAAAAATCAGGGGGACCAAAGGCCTTGGTCCACTCCCTGATGTAAACAGGAAGGCTGTATCTGCAGCACGCTCTGTCCTTCAAAAGTTGTCAGGGCTTTCTTCTGAAGAATGAAGGTAACTGGCTTATTGGCTCTGTGAAGAAAGCTGACTTCTTCCAGGCTTTTACTTACCTATTGCTGAGGCTCCCTGGCCTTTTTTCTTTTCATTTAATGGGATAACAAAAATACAAAATCAGACATTTCAGTAAACTAACTCTTGGCTTGATATTTGTGAATCTGGTTACCCTGAGCATTTTGCCCAACATGTTTGTCTGGAGTTTTTTCACACAGTCCTATTTGAACACTTGTTGAGGGTTTTTTTCCCCTCAATTTCATGAAATCCAGATAAGGTTGATGCACCTCCATCATTACGCTCCACTTCCCATATTGAATGTGTTCCTAAAAGCTTTACAGATTTAATAACAGCTGAGCATGGTGGCATATGATCAGAGCAGCACAGGGGGAGGCCAATTGAAGAGGGAAGAAAAGCTAAGAGCTACAGTTCTGCAGAATGTGTTCTCCCTTTGCACTGGGCCCAGTCTTCTTGGGGGAAATCTTTTTCACTTGCTGTAGACACAAACTCCAGCTAACTCTTGCTGCGGTGCTACCAATTTTAGCGCAGCAGCGGTACTGATAGAATTGCTCAGCAGTAGGGCGATGGCTTGCCACCAGCCCCTACGCCCCAGCCATTAGATCCAATTTTCCCCTCCTCCTACTGAGCCTCAAGCCACTTCATGAAGGTCTAAAAGAAATTCATGTAGAGCTGAGCTTTAATAACACTAAGGCTGCTGTGCCCCCACGGCCTTTCCCTTGTGCATGTGAGAGTTGTTTTTTCCTGTGGAGGAAGGGCAACAAATCTTAGTCCCTGCAATGTTATTTTTCTGGCAGAAGTCCTTGGGACACCTGATACCTCCAGTGAGGGCGTTCACAGGCCCTCTAGTATGCTTCTCCAGGAGACTGGGATGCTCAGCAGCTGTCAGCATGGCTGTGACAGCTCTGGCTCTTCAGATGCAACTCAGCCCTTGAAGTAAGGGATGATGATGTAAGGTTCACAACTTTATCTATAACACAGAAAAGGTTAATGCTAATTCAAAATATTGCACCATGCTTATTCCACAGCTCCAGAGAAACTCATAAGAAGAGTTAAGTGTTTTTTACTAAGCCCTTTTGCATTGTCCCCTGCACGTAAATCAGAGCTGCTTGGTCCCTGGTTATATCTTGCTGAAGAAGCATTAGATCAATGAGAAAAGTGGCTGGTGTCAGGGATGCTGACAGGTGTAGGCATCATGCTGTCATCCAATTTTTGAGTAAGGCAAGACCCTTGCTAGGAGAGCTCTCTGAGAGCACTTAGGCACTCATTGCCCGCTGTCAAGAAGCTGGCTGCCAAATCAAGGAGGTGACAAAAAGCCAATTGAAAGTCACTGCAGGGCTGGTCAGCGGAGGGGGATCTGGATGATGTTTGCTCTGTGAGGCAATTCTGTGCCTTCAGTGAACCAAGGAAAAAAAGGTGCATGCTCCTGTCTTCACAGTGTGCTCTTCTGGAGCGTGGCACAGCCCTGAGTCTGCCATAATTCATGCATTGTTAGCTTGTCATTACTCAGGTCACCCAAATGTCGGTGCTCTTACCATCTCTGGCTGCTACTGTAATGTACAAAACCACAAGTGTACGGGTATTAAAGGCTTGTTTGATGTAGTACCTAGCCCTGTGTGATCACGTACCTCCAGCCCAGCTGCCCAGCAAAGCAGGGAGGTTTGGAAATCCAGCTTGGGTACCCATAAGGAGGCTGTTAAGGGATCTCCTCCTCCCAGGACCAGCATGCAGGGAGCTCAGAGGGCACGTGCATGGAATTAGAGATCCAAAGGTTCAAGCCATATATGAGCTCTTTTATTTTTAACATTCAAATCTTACAGGGCTCTGACTTTTTTTCTTCCCCCATCTCCTTCCTCATCTTTAAAATGCCCGCTGTTGTGCACTGATCACATGCAAACAAAGCTGGCCAAAACCCCTCCTTACTGTAAGAAGCTGTACCTCAAACTATAGCAACAGAAAAAGCCCCAAACTGACTGTGTTGTAGAGGTTGGCATTATACAGAGCTAGCCTGGACTTAGTTCACCACCCACATTTTGAGTGTGCTGTGTGTCTAAAAGGAAGCCTCAGGTCTTTCACGGAGGCAGTGTGCCGTGCGGTGACCTCTAACACCTAGCTGTGTTCTAGTGCGGTCTCAAAGCGCTTCACAAAGAAAGAAGCAGCAGTGCCACTTTAAGGAGGGGGATGGCTTAAAGTTGAAGCAAGCCAGGTGCCAAACCACAAATAGAAGCCGAACCTCCAGCTGTGCCCTTGCCTGGGGGTGGCTTTTTCTTTTTTCTTGCAAAGGGTGTCTTGATTTATGTAGATTCCTTCTTTACCATTCAGATGCATAAGCCTTTATACTGTGAAAAAACAGTCACCTGCCCTGGAATATATTGTGACCCAACATCCAGACTACCACCCAAACTGAAGTGGAGTGCCATGTCTGGAGTGGCAGCACCTGATGCAGCTAGCAGGGTGGGTACCACTGCTCTGAGGGAGTAACAGTGGCAGGGGAAAAAACTTGGTGTTGAGATCTGTCTCTTTCCTTTTTTATTTCTTTCTCTAATGAAATACATCCGTCTCAAACGATGATTTCAGAAAAACAAGGCAGGGGATGGAAAAGGACAGCAATTGTGTGGGCTTTTCCAAATAGAATGGAATTTTTCACAAAGTGGAAATGAATTTGGATTGCAGTAAAAATCTCGAGTCTCAGGCTGGGCATCAATGCCAAAAAGGCTGGGCATTTTTGATGGATGCTTGCTTGTTTTCCCTCAGGAAATGTATGTTCAGAGCTGCCTCAAAAGAAGCAAATAGCAATGTCTTAGAGTGTATCAGCATGCTGAGAAATTTCTGGCCTCACTGAATGCAGTGTGGCTTCACGAGGCAGGTGGTGGTTTGCGGTCGTGTGGCAAAATGAGCAGTTGGGAGGAACTGAGCAAAATGAGTAGGGGGTAAAGTGAAGCAGCTCAGCACCAGGGCATGCAGAGGAAGCCCGAGTGTTTGGCACAGGTCTGTGAAACCTCGGCTCTTGGGATCACCGGAATACGCTGCCTCAGCTCTGCTTCTGAAGGTCCAGCGAGGAGCATGTGAATTCTGCATGCATCAGTGGCTGGCATAATTGAAATCTGCAATAAAATATAAATTAACAGAGGGAGAGTGTTCCTCCTTTTTCCATCTGAGCTATTTGCCTCAGCTTTATTACCCGAGATGGTCATGAGGAGTGGTCTTGTTGCTTGAACATCCTAGACCAGGTAAGGGGTGGGACCCCAATATCCATGACACTGTTGAACAGAAACCTCTGGTGTGGATTCAGAAGAATGTTTCCTAAAATGGAGGACAGTTTTATTAATATATATATATATATATATAAAGAAATTGGTAATTATCACAAGCATTTAAAATTGCTCCAACAAATGGCACACAATACCTGCCTTGTTTTGCTTATAATTAATAAGGACAATGCTCTTAATTGGACAAATAAGCAAGAGGCCCTGATTCAGCAGCACACTTGTGAATTCCAGCATGCGAGAAGTTCCCCTGGAGTCAAAAAGAGGATGTTCCCTTGGCTACAGAGGGATATATTTAAGTACTTTTCTGGACAGAGGCCATCAGGAGTCAGATAGAAGGACTCACAGATGCAAAGCTATTAGAGCAATAAAGCTGCTTAGCTAATGGTCTTACAGAATGGGATCCTCATTTTGTGAGTAAAGACAGGAATGGGAAACAGCAGGCTTGTGGTCAGAGGAACAGGGCTCTGCGTGTCTCCCAGCAGAGAGACAGGCCCAGGGTGATGACATGGCTCTTCTTTAATTAAATGTTTTAGCTTGCGGTGTGTCTTAATCTCAAGATGTGTCTTAATCTTATGGGATAAAATGTCTTGCTTGGCTTGCTGGGTTCTGCAGAGGCCGTAAGAGTTAAGCCCGTCCTATGTTATTTACTGAAATGTCAGAAGTTTCTATTCTGTTATTCCAGCAGTTGTCTTGTTACGGCTCTGAGACAGGCTCTGAGCAGCATTCCAGATACAGGCTCTGAAGAGGACTATATAATTTTATTGGTCCCATTTGAAAAATTATGTTCCCACATCTCCTTAAAACAAACAAAAAAACGTGATCTCCATCTCCTCCCACTTGGCATTTGCAATATCGCCAGCTTTGTACGCCACCTAATTACAATACCTGAGCAATAATATTTCATTTGGAGTAGCAAGGGCCTGTCAGTTCCCCAGAAAAGCAAGGGAACTGTGTTTTTCCACCTTCAGCAGAAGGATGCTGCTACGCAGGCTCTTTGGGGGTCAAGGGATTTCAGCCCATCTGCTGAAATAAAGGGACTTCTCAGGTATTTGTAGCCTGCAGGCTGGAAGAAATGGCATCCGCAGCTGGTGCTCTCTGGGGATGGGGAGAGAGGGAATGGAGACAGGCATATGTGTCACTAAATTACCGTACCTGCTCTGCTGCAAGGTAGTTGCATTGGTGTCACTGCTGTCATCTGGTCCCGCTGTGGGCATTGAGTGAGGAAGTGTCTGTCGCGTTTCATTTACCAGGCTTTGATGACGGATTTGCCAAATCATTGCCTGCGCTGATGGACTGCTCTCCTGTGTAACTGGTGTGGGAGCAGGCGGCAGGACCTGGCTATTGAGGTGTGTGACACAGGCCAGTACTGTGAGACCATCGAAGGTTTGGGCATCCCCCACGCCTCTGCTGTATGTTCATGTTCTGTTTTTTTTTGGGGGGGTGGCAGTGAGAGGGAGGTGGGGAGGTGATTTTTGTAAAAATTTTTTTGTAAAGTTAACACAAAGCTCCTCGTGGATGAACCTCACTGAATCCACAGAGGAGCCGGGCTTTAAAATTCAGACCTATCAACCAGCCAGAGGAGGTGTAAATAATAGATGCCGCTGGTACGCAGGAGAGAACCTGATGGATAGCATCTGATTCTGTGAAATCACCAAGTGTGTAAGGATTGATGGAGATATGGGCCATCTCCTCTACTCCTTTGGCTTTCCATGCATACAGAGGTATATGTCCCATGCTTACCATAATTACAGTGCTTCGTAATCTAAAGTAGAAACTCACTAGCCCTTGGAAATTGGCTGAGTGGTTCAGTGGGGCTGGGTTGAACGACTGGGTTTTGATGCGTTTGGATGCCTGGCTTCTGTCCAAATCAATATCAAATGTACCCTTTGGCATCTGAAAGACTTTTAAAATGTGGTCCTAAATGTATTTATCCTGCAGGAAGTGTCTGAGTTGCAATCAAAACGTGGAATTTATGACAATGTGTCCTGGGGCAAAGCATTAATGCTACTCACACTTAAATTAATAGCGACTGCAACACTGGTTATACTGCAGAGACAACTGGGGAAGAAACACGTATTCAGATATTTATTTATTTTAGAACAAAATAGATAAGTATCCTAATCTCCCTAGAAAGTCCTTCTGGATTTATGCTGACAATAGAATTCTGTGGGCTCAAAGAATCAGTAATCCTGAATTGTTTTAAGAAGCAGCATTTGGTTACAGTGTGTACCTGGTGGGACACAGCCATGTTCGTTTAAATATTTGTTGTCCTGACCTCTTAGTGTGGTCATCACCCCTGTACCACAGGGTTTGTCTGAGATCCAAGATGAGATGTGCTTCATGCCACACACAGAGACAGGCTGTGGGGGCTGGCTTAGCCATGCCCTGAGCTTTGTCTTGCAAAACCCTCTGGTTTTGCAATGCCCTGTTTGGGGTGTTCATCTGCACTCTTACCGAATCCCGACCGGCCTCTGGAGCAAGTCCCCGTGAGAGCTGTCTGCATCCCCAGCCTCTCTCTGTAGAGGGGTGGGACTCACTTCTTCACCTTACTTTTGGTGTGGTGCCAGCAAAAGCAGCACTATTAAAACTAATGAGATAAATATATATGTATGTCGTAATCAGGCAGTTAATTATGGCTTACGGAGCAGATGGCAGTCCCTGGCATTTACTCTATCTATTCATAGCTATTTTAAAGTGAAGTGTATATACATTGCAGCTAATTATGACTCAATGTAAAATACGTAGGTAATTGTGAACTTAGCTCTTGTCTTGTTGTGTGTTGTTTGTATGAAGCGTCCAAGAGGTTTGGGGAAATCTGTAGGCAGAGGTCCCTGTGATGATGCCATCCCAACAGGGGAGAGAGGCAATGCCTCTGACTTCCTATTACTGTTCTTTCACGGGAGAGCTGATGCTATCATTTAGTCTTCTCTTTTAAAGGTTGTGAATAGTTTAACTCTGTCTTAAAATCCAGGTGGGTGGTATAGAAATAACGAGAGCCCTACTGCTGCTGGAATAATCTAGAGACAGGAGCCCTTAAAAACAGCTAAGAAACCTTTGTTTTCATTCAAGTGTCATCCAAAAAAGTTTTTTGTTAAGACCAGTTGAATGTTATATTATCTTTTTTGAACGCACCCCTAAGTTGAGGTTTCTGTCGGGAAAAAAAAAAAGTTGCAAAGCTGTAGATTAGGAAGTCTGAAAACTAACATGGAAAATGAGGAGGCTGAGTTTTGTCATCTGACACCCAGTGCACCCTGCATACATTTTATTAGGCTCGCTTCCTCAGCACGAGAGGACCACCCCCTGCCTTGGAGCATTTGTGATCTCTCTGATGTCAGACTAGGAGAGCACCAAGTCTAATTTAATTCGAGAGTGTGAAGGGTGCTGATTTCACGAAGGGAGATCAAGGGAGATATGAATAAAATGTCAAAGGGATATCAGCCTACGTGCCTGATGAGCCCCCTTTTCCCTACCAATTAATTTCTAAAGCACTTCACTGCTGATTGAATTATACCTTCAGAAATGAAGGAAAAGAAAACCCAGCACTGTGTCCAGAGGAATATTATGGTTTCCTGCATTGGTCACAAAGCTTGAAAATACTAGAATAAATCCATAGTCGATGAGCTAAGTCCACCTACCTTTGCAGGTAAAATGCATTAAGCCTTGCAGATTGTGGCACTGAATAGCTATAAGAAACTATTGCAAAAACTGTTCTTGAAGTTCATGCTCTTTTTTTTTTTTTTAATTATTCAGTCTCTACATTCCGGTGTCAACTGTATTTCTACCTTCCTTTGCTCACTGTATGTATGAAATGCTTTATCCAAAAAGCTTTAGAAATTTTGTAACATCTTACATAAAAATATTGAGGAAGGAAATGACTTTCTTTTCTGTTTTTATATTGTGACCGAACAAGCAGAATATTTGAGAACATGCAGTCTGGATATGTGCAGTCAATTAGGTCCATGTGGATATATTCATATTCTGGTGACAGGCTCTCTTCTTAGAAATACAAAGAGTAATGGTGTTTTGTCCCATACAGAGTAAAATGTTGAGATTTAAGCAGTGAAACAAAATGATTCAGTAGAGAAAGATGTTTGTTTTGTTTCTTTGTTTATTTTTCCCCAAAGAGTAGTATTAAATTTAAAATGTTTCATTTCAAAACGTGGACTTGAAAGTGGTATTTTTCATTTAGATTCTCTTGATGGAAAAATAAAAATAACCGAAACCAACCTTTTCCCATAGCTTGAAATTTTCTGGTGAATCTATTAGTTCTGATAGTAAATTATATTACAGAAAGAAAATGTTCATTGTGTCAAATAAAGAAGATAAAAATAGAAGGATCCTGGGCCAAGCAAGAGCTATTTGTAGTTCAGGAGCTTCTAACAGAGCAAGATAAGGAATTGGTTCCTGAAAAAGTCCAGTTTCATATGAAAAGAATGAAATAGAACAGGGTCTTCGTGTGTTTTTTCTTTTATTCCTGGTCCAAGGCAGGTAACGAAACTGAAAGATGAGTCTTGATTACATCAGTCAGATGTCAAGGTTACCCCTGCAAAATGTCCTCTACTGTAACCTGTGGTCATTATGCATTGCATTACCTATGATAAAAAGTATGGGAAATCACCTTTTTCGTAAGTGGGCAGAGACTGCAAAAGTCAGAGCACTTTGCTTTGGTATTACTGTTGCCAGAGTTTTAGGAAGACAGATCTCTGCAGTCTCCAGCCTCCAGGGACCCCTGCATAAGAGCATCCTCTATTAAACTCCAGCTTCCCCCCTTTCCTAGTATTTTCTGAATCCTACAGGGAGAGTGCTGCTCTCCTTCATTTTGCCCAGCTTTGTCCCTTGCAACCTTCTCAGAGGCACAGAGAAAAACAGTTGAACTATACTTGTTTCGGGGGGATCACAGAATAATGGAAGTAGCTCTTATGGATGTGACGCAGACTGCATCCATTCATCCCTGAGGCACGATGAATGGAGGCGTGGATTGATTTTGACTATGCTACCTTGAGAGCCAGGACTTCAGCAGGAGCCTTACAAAACAAGACAAATTGTGTTCTGCATTGCACAGAATTAGTTCTTTGTTCTTTAACCATATCTTATGCTGAAAAACATGCAGAGAATGTAGAGAACTTCTTGGGAACCCCGGTAGTTTCTGAAGCTCTGAAAAGGCATCAAGGACACGATAGTCTAACACGCTGTCAAGTTTGCCAGTTGAGTGGTTTAGCAACGAGTCCAATGAGGTCAGACTTCTTAATTTGGTAACTGTGGAGCATAAAGTTTCTGGTTTTGTGATTTACCTCTATTTTTAATTGATTTTCTTTTTATTTTTTCATTTTATTAAACCTATCTTCTATCAATATAAATAAAAAATACAACTGAAAACACTACTACTATGTAACCACCCAACATGTTGCAGTCTAGTAAGCACTTTAACTGTACAGGGATGCTCTCAATTTTCCTGTAATGATCAGTTCCTTCCAACCTTCCTAACACTGTGACTGGTTATGGTATATCTGTTGAAAATGTTAGCCTAATCTGTCTAAAGCGTTTGGTGGTTTACAGTCAATCCTCTTATAATCTCTACCCTTTTTGTTTTGACTCAGTGATCTGTAAACATATATGTATATGTGTTGGATTGACTGAGTATTGGTCATTCACATTTTTATCAAGCAGATTAAAAAACATCTATGTTAAAACATCCAGTATCCCAGTCCTCCATAAACTACATGATAACAAAAAGTGGGGGTGGGGGGTGTGAGATCTAGAAAAACATTAATTAACACCTAGCATAACACATCAGTTGATTGGGAAGGATATGTAATTTTCTACTAAAACTTGTTTTGTATTTTCCCAAGGTTAAGTGAATTTTGCATCCTAACTCAGTTAAATTTGAGAGACTTGTGCATCTGTTCACCCCCAGCCCCCCAAAGCCTCTGAGAATTTACAGAGAGAAATATATCAGAGGTTTGTCACAAAAGGCTTAAACTTGCCAGAATTCTGAAGTGACTTGGCAAAATTTGTCTTTGAAATCGATGGCCTGGCTCCAGGGATTTACCACTTCCAAGGCAGTAAAAAGAGACAGGAGCAAAGGCTCCCAAGTTCTGTGAGCACATGCAGGCTTCCAGCCCCTGCAAACATCCTCTCGAGCCTTTTTTTTCCCCTCCAACTACAACTAATCTAGTAGTACTAATCTTGCATTGGACCTAGCAATTTTTGCAATTGCAATTATTATATTTTACTGATCATGTTGTAAACTCCTGGAGAAGGAAGTGTTGGAGGAGGAGGAGCTCTGTGCAACCTCACACTAATCAAACTGCCGTTGGACTCGGTGCTTCTGTGGCTTTGATAATAATAACACATGCAAAGTGATGTGCCCTGCTCCGGCAGGTAATTATACTTGACTGGGGTGAATTGATTTGCTTTGTGTTCAGTCGAGCTGAACTGACATGCAAGTGACACTGAGTAAGTTCGTGGCACCCGTCACTCATCCTGAATAAATGACCTTTCAGAGATACAGAATTAACTTTCTGTTCAAAGCTAAATGTTTCTGATATGGAAGAAAACTACCTTATCCACAGTAGCTTAGGAAATGCAGCATTTTTTCTCTCATTTTGAAGGCTAAAGGAATCCATAAATAATATTTAATATATTGTCTGTTGGATCTTTTTGAAAATTCAGATGGCTTCATGAATCTTGGAGAATGCGTATTCTCAGAATAGTGATTTGTGAGATAGTTTTATTCTTCCTTATCTTTGATATTGAATTGCCCAGTACTTCTGAATGCTTCCTGAAAGCGCTCTCTGATTTGTATCAGCTCACAAAAAATTAAAACATGCAGACTTGTAGCTATGGTGTGTCTAATCTTCCCTTTCCTCGCTGTTAGGCCCTGGCTGGAAAGCTACCGCTCCCCTTAGTGGCAGTCTGCTCTGGTTGTTTTCCACCCAAGTGCGGTCAGAGTTCACACTTGGTTTAAAGATAGTCATTGTGAGAGTCAATCGCTCGCCAGTCATTTCGGGTAGCTTAATTGTATTTACTTAAGTAATTTCTATGCTCATCCTTTAGTGAATAGTTTTAAAAGTTATCCCATAAATTTCCAAGGCATTAGCTGCTTTAGATGGTGTCAGTCCACCCTTGCTCTGCATGCTGTGGATGCTTTGTGCTGTAACCTTCCAATAATAAGAAAATCAATATTTTAAGTCCAATCCTGTTACGCTGTTTGAATTCACTCAGAGGTAAATATTTTAGTTTCCTCTGGAACTAAGAGCAAGGGAAGAAACCTTGGTGGTTTCTGTAAATGGATGTAGATCTTGAAGGATGCGACAACACATCTTGCTTCTGACGTTTAATGATAAATAAAATACACTTAATATCCTGTTTGGTATTGAAGTGACACCGGCAGCAGACTGTCACAAAGCCTAGTGCCACTTTCTCAGTGTCACAAGAAGACAGGGAAGGAGACAGCTGCTTTGGGTTTTCTGTAACTGTGGTTTTCTGCTGCAACATGGTTTGCTTTCTGCCTGGGGGAAATCGATGGGCAGGGAGGAAGGGCAATGGAAGCTGTTTGGGTGGCTTTCATAGGCATTGATTCATGTGACTTGTTTTTGTCACGGCAGCCTAAGGGAAGCAGAATTGTTTGCTCTTGGTGACAGAGCTCTCCAGACCAGCTCCACAGCCCCACTACAAGGACTGTGGCACTGAGATATTGCCCTCTGTTTTCTACCTTCCTCCCTACTCTGCTGTTATGGTCTGTGTAGAGTGAGCTTTATGAGCTAATGGACTAATATTCCAGCACCACGAGGACCACCCATCTTCTCCATTATGAAAGAAGGGAAAGAAAGTGCTGTAATGGTTTGTGTTTCCTTTGGGGATGAGGATGGAGATACTCTGGGGTGTGGGGCTCAGAGCAGCATGAGCTACATGCATGACTTTTGCTCTAACATAGCTGTTATGGGGTAATGTTTTCCTGCCAAAATCTATCCTGTCCCAACCCTGCAATGTGAATTGAGATACCTGGTACAAGCCTCTCTGTGACTCTAGAAGTGTTAAAAGCTTTACTGGCAAATGGCAGCGCTGCCAGGCAGCTGTCCATCACTTGCTTATTCTTATTTCCCAACGTTTTCTCCAGACACCGGTGGATAGCGTCAGTAAGTTAAATAGGTTTTCCTGGTGAACAATGCTCCCATTGAAGTGCTGCTGCCTCTGATCCCATCCCTTAGTCTGTAGCATGGCTTGTCCCTTGGGAAGCCTGGGACAAACATTGTGTTTGCTGTAGTGTCACTTTCCTTAAGCAGTGTGGGCAGGGGGATGTGACCCTGATCATGGCTTCGAATTGTGAGATTGGTTCCCTCCTCTGCCGCCCTTTGTTTGCAAAGGAGAGATAACAATACTTCTCCTTTTTCCCGTTCTTCAAATGCTTGTGGCATTTCTGAGCTGCTGTGAGGCTACAGTGATGGAAGCACTTGTGGGGAAGGCTGGAGGGGGGAAGTGCTGTAGTCTTGTTGCATGAGCTCCATTTGTAACTCGTGTAAGAGAAATTGCCATTCCTGTGTGGCCTGGAGAAACACTAACACATTGGGGTGCTCGCCTATTCTTTGTGTTTGGTCAAAGAGGGTTCTTCCTCTCCTCTTTGAACCTTTGCTCCTGAGCTATTCGAATAAGTTCAAATATTCTTCCCAAACCTTATTGAGTCACAGGACTGCATAAAGCACAAGGGTTTGGTACTTAATAAAAGCATAGAGATGGATCTGTCTTGCAGGTTATCTTAGTTACTTCCCCTACATCATACACCCTCTGAATAAAAAACATTTGCACCACTATTAAAAGCCAAAAAAAGTTACCTGGCAAAATTCTCCAGACTTAAGCTGTAAGATGTCCGTTAAATGTGACTGAAAGTTTGTACAAGATTCAAGGAAGTGAAAAATCATGATGGTACAATTAATGAAAATTTAACCTGTTTGCCATTGAAAATGCAACTTTAATGCTTTAAGAACAACAAAGCATACCCACTACTCCATAAATCTCGAAACAAGTTTGTCTTCCTCCAGATAGCTCTTGATGTTATAAGCTATGTAATTAATAATCTATTGTCATATGTTATCAACCATCTATTTTAAGATTGCTTGAAATTGTCTCAAGGGTGCAATTAAAATAATATGTCAAGGAATCACCCCTCAACCTTCCCATTCTTTTAAATTGATATTTAATACAAAATAACCTTAGCTACGTGATTTAGCCCTTTTGGGGAGGGTGGCCTGGAAAAATATTTCAGACCAAAGCTTTGGGTGAGTTCTGCCTTTGCCTGTTATCGAAGTACTATTGTAGCTGTACACCCTCACTAGTGGGAACAGGAAAGACAAGGCCCTGAGACAATTTCTTCCATTAGCATTAGACTTCCAGATCATGAGTGTGAAACTAGATGATAATTGGGAGGAAACTAATTTAGTGGCAATTTCTATGAAGCCAGTGGTCCCTGCTTCAATGTCCATTTAACTTAGCACCATAGGGAGCCTGAAAATATAGACAGTAAAATTCCCCTTTCATAATGGATGAATTAATTTAGCCAGCCTAGTTGATTCAAATGCAAATTGTGTGTTGAAAGTGTCCACTATTTATTTCTTCATCTAAGACTGTTTTTCTGTTTCTGAAGTGCTGCATAGAAGTGCTGAACTACCAAGCACTCTCGTAGACACCAGCCAATTTTAGTAGGCCTTCAAATGACATTTGTTTTTTTTTGTTCTCTGCTTTAAACCTAATTTTGGGATTGTTTATTTGCTTTGACTTGTTTGTGGCTTCCAGCTGTGGTGCATTGCGACTGCCAAGTGGTTCATTTTCAAGCAAGAGGTTGGATATCAGCAGGAGGAACACCTCATCTCAGCTGGATGACCACTGCCAATTGCATGCTGAATTTTCCTTCGGGTTTGGTTTGAAGGCAGCTGTGGAGTCCTGTTTTGTGTTTATTTGTTTGCATGCATTTGTACATGTGTAAACACATACTTGCATGTGTAGGAGTCCTGTTGGATATTTGCCTCTGGGTAATAGTATGTGGTCTTCCTCCTCTGCACCAAATAATTTTGGGAACCTTTTGCAGCTGCATTTTCTAACCAATAATGTGTATTTCCTTTTATTTCTTGGAGAAATCTTTCCCCATAATAACTGAGTGGAGAGAAGCTCTGTGTTACTAGAGTCCTCTCTAGAGCAGAAGTTTCCATCTGTGTAGTAGGATGGTGGCAGCATTTGAAACATCAGCCAACTGCTTGGGAGGAACCCACTGCAGGCCTCTAACAAATGCCAGAGGACTCCCTCCAGAAGTAGGAGGTGGCCAATTAGGAAATCAGGTTGTGATTTGGTGGAGATTAGATGATGATTAAACTGTTTTGTATTCAACAGCAAGGAAAGTCAATTTCATTTGTGCTGCAGCCATACTTTCCTCTACCACACATAAGAGGAAAAATGCTGTTTTTTTTTGGTTTTGTTTCCCTATTCAAAGACATGGTCAGACAGCCCTGCAAGGACTGCCAATCATCTTTTTGAATGAAGAACATTTCTTGTTAGAGGTGACTCTCTATTTACCATCTTCCCACAGCATTCTCCAAAATCTGTGCTATTAATGGATGAGGTAAGTGATATGTTCCCTTCTCTCACACACGTATTAATTCTTCATTTAAGATCCCAAATAAAACTCCCACTCTCACTGGCTTTCCTGGCTGGAGATTCCAGAAACCAAAGAGCCAACTCAGAGATATGCTCCGTGAAGCCTCTAAAGAATAAATTGGACAAAAGCACCTGAAATGCCATTTATTTTTCCCCACTCACTTTCCTTTGAGTGGGAACAGTTTTCCCTTTCAAACAGCATCTTTTGGCCCTGTGCACATCATCCAAATTAGAGTCAAGTTGTGTATGTTACATCGCTCTGCTCCATGTCTTCTCTAGCCCTTGTCTTAGACATGTTTCCCCAGCAATGATGATTTTAGCTGCTATTTCTATTCTGCTAGCAAGCATCACAAAAGCATTGTCTGAAACATGCAGCTGGGAGAGCAGGATATGAAAGGGAGGAAGATGCAGAACTTTTTGTGCTTTTTAGGTACTCTGACATTTCCAAAGGACTTGGATATTGTGGGTTCTTGGAATCTACCTACAAAACCATTCTTTATGGTGACAGAAATTTTTTATATTCCCTAGTATTTTCTAGCTGTTTTTAAACTGGTTGATAACTGTACTCCTACAATGCACATAAAGATGATACCACAGTCTTGTGGTATCATGTTCACAGACATGTTCAGAGTCTTCTAACTCTATTCTAAACTTGTTTGCTTATGAAATATTTAAAAAGTACGTTATATTTCTTAGAAGTATTTTATTCCAGCTTTAAGTTTTCTTATTTGGGCTTTGTACTCTAACAGAAGCCTTGCAGAAACACTACAGGTCCTTAAAAATTTAATCACTGTAATCCATATCAATTTAGTTTAGCACTTTGTAGAAATGTATCAGCTGTTGCTTGCAGCTTCAGCTCAGCTGGCGAAGCACTGTGCAAAGGGAAGCATACAGAAAGGAAGGCTGCTGTCCTGCAGCTGTCTGAAGGCTTGTCTGTGCATAAGGATGTTTAGCAATGGGCACCCCTGAATTGTTTCCCATGCAGAGATCTTTTATTTTGGGAGAGGAGAAAGAAACAACTGTTCCATCTGTTTCCATTTGATCCAAGTTCAAAGGCACTCTTATTCTAAAATAAATATATTGATTTACAGATTTATTTAGAATAACAATTGCATTTTGAATTTATGCACTACCTCAAACTGAATTTTCAAGTGTAGACAAGCTTTAAGCACTTGGAGGCTGACTTAATTAGTATGGCTGACAGTACCACCCCAGAGCTGGTTTATCTTAATGACAGAAGCTAAACTTCATTAAGTTTTCTGAGTAGCATAAGAAAATGCAAATGAGACAGAGCCCCTTAAAGGGCTTGTGACACCCCTGTCACTTTTATTATGGATGTGACTTTCACTCATAATCCCATTGGCTTTCCCTCATGGCTGTGTGTGTCGGCTGCGTTCCCAACTTGGCACCATACCCAAATATTTCAGTGGCTCGTCAGTGCCTCACTGTGAGGATGGTAGAAGGTGACAGTTTTGTTGTGAGCAAAGTGTAGCCACAGCCCCAAGCTATCTTGAAACTCTTGGGATGGATGCAGGAGCCAAATGCCTCTCCTAGCACAGCACTGAGATGTCTCCTCTTGGATTAGGGTCCACATGTCACAGGTGTTCAAGACACCACAGTATTTCCTTGGAGGATCTGCACAAATGCATCTCCTTTGTTTTCCCTCAGTCTGGAAAATG
This sequence comes from Anser cygnoides, assembly GCF_040182565.1. Taxonomy (NCBI): domain Eukaryota; kingdom Metazoa; phylum Chordata; class Aves; order Anseriformes; family Anatidae; genus Anser; species Anser cygnoides. The sequence continues at coordinate 4,347,901 of NC_089875.1, read as the reverse complement.
AGCAAAATAAGCTCATCTTTGCTCGTCAATGTGGTATTGGACTCCTTTGTCTTCTGTATTCATCAGCAACCAGGAGCTAGTTTATGCAGCAAGCCAAAAACTAGAGCGGCCACAGTGACCCAGAGCAGTACAAGGATGCAGAGCACCTGTGACTGCAGCAAAAGCAGGGTTTCACCCTGGCTTGTAAATTAAAAGCTGCTGGCAACTTTCTGCAGCTGGGAAAAAGAGCTTTTCTTTTTAATTCCTTACCTGGATCTGGACTGCGGCTTATTTCTCTTCTGTTAGAAGGCAACAGTTTTTGGGTTTAAAAAAAATATATCAAGAAATATAGTGCCAAATATTTTTTGATTTAGTGGGAAGTGGCAGATTCTTACATACATTTCTCCACTTCCCCTGTACTCCTTTTCACTCTCAGGACTGCTGTGAAAGGCAACATCAAACTTCTGGAGCTGGCCTAGCTCCAGGGAATATCAGGGCCAGAAGGAAAATCTATTTTGGGGGATGAGAAGGAGGGAGACGTAAATGAAAAAAGCTCAGTTTATTATTTAAAAAAAAAAAAAAAGTAGAAAGGGGTAATGTGTTTATGTTCAACAACGATTTTATTACAAATGCGATGTACAGTGACAGTATGTTAAATTTCCTAGTCAACAGGGGACAACGCAGAACAATTTGTGGCAAAAGGAAACAGATGCAATTCTGTCTGCAGCTTCACACATCTGCTCTGCAAGCCAGCGCTCCTCCTATAAGTCTCTAGGAGGGATCCAATAAAAATGATATAAAATTTTATTGTGTTAGTGGCACTAGTTATTAGAGTGAGGAGCCAGAAAGCTTACCCAGGGGCTGAACCTCTCCTGTCTTTTAGTGCAGAGTAAATGATGAGGCTGTTGCCGGTAACAGCAATACTACAGTGGGAAAAGGCAAATTCATTTTGGAGCGCTTAGCGTGCTGCTGTGGATGGCTCAAAATCAGTGCAGGAAAGCTAATAAAAGAGTAATAGGCAAAGACATTCCAAGAAGGATGAAAATGAAATGTTGAGATGGTATTTAAATTTTAAAAAACAAACAAAAAACCTACTACCTGACATTCAAATATTTGTCTGCATGGGGCACACAGGAAACCTTACTGGCTTATAAAGTAGGTGAAATTATAATTTTTCATACAGACTTTAATTCTGAATTCAAACGGCTGTAACTCAGGAGCTGGAGCAGAGTGAAATGAGGTAAAACAATACCACCTTTCCTTCTGAATTGGAACACCTACAAGAGGATTCACATGCAGTCTAACTGAAACAAAGACAGAACTGCTAGGAATACAGCTTGTATTTGTGTGTTTGTTTGTTTTTATTGTGTTGACTTAACTTTACAAGCCCCTGATTCAATACTGTGTGCATGAAACCAGTTTGTCAGGTACCCCGTGCCGGATGGCCTGTGCCAAGAGCTCCCGGCCCCCCTGCCCCATTTCCGGGCACCTGGCACCACACAGCTTTTCCCGCTCAGCCGTCGCCACAGGCACTGGGCTGCTGCCCAACCCTTCAAAATGGCCCGAGGGCTGGAGTTGAACATAAAGGGATAAAAATGAGGAATGGTTAGGAAGGGATTAAGATGAATGCTAGGGATGACGCTGTGGAGCTGCAGCCCCCTCAGTGCTGAGCAGTGAGCTGGGTGTCTTTTCTCAGAGCGGCGACCCCTCACAGGTGCCATGGCTTCTCCCCCGTGCTGCCTGGGGGTGTATTTCACCTGCCCTCTGAGGTGTTTTGCCCCCTGCCATGAGCCTTGGGGTAACAGAGATGATGCGTGCAAATGGGGATGGCTGAGGGAGGGAAGGAGGGAGCCGCCATTTTGGGTGGTACGAGGATGTCTTGCCACAGGGGGTCTGTCAGCCTGACAGGAAATGTCGGCCACCGCCTTCCCTCAGGTAGCCTTGTCCTCTCCGGAGCATTCACCGATCATTTTGGGTCATATCCTGACCCATCAAAGCAGTAGGTTCTGCCAACTTTGTGTGCTACAGCCTTTCCTAGCACCTCATGACAAAGAAATTCCAGGTGACAGCATCTTCTTTAATTGAGGTGTTTAGTGTGGCAGATTCGGGAGCAATTGCTGTTGTTCCCTGTGTTCTGCCTTCCCTGTGTGTTTATAGTGCTGAGATGCTCAATAAAATCTTCCTGGATTTCTTAAGTATAGAGTTTAACTGTGTCATTTTTATTAGCAGGATATTCTATCAGCAGAAAAGTTCAAAAAGCTGACTGAATAACCCCTCTCACGTCAGTAAGGACGAAGTAATACGGACAATGTTCTCTCTGGTCACGTATCCTTCATGAAATGTAAATAAATACTAGGATGTGAAGCATGTACTTCTGCAGAATACAGCGTTGTCTGGAAATAGACTCTTGCCAGGTAAAGCAATGGACAGATTTCTTTTTTAATCTCTAGCAACGCAACAAAACTTTGCACTTTGTCCCGTTAGGTTCATTAAAGCAGGGTGAATACATATTGGAGACAGTCAAATCAGTTTACCTTATAAACCAATAAACTAATTTAAACATGAGAAACAGATTCATATACTAGAACTCCTTTTTCAAAAGGAAGTTCTTTTAGTATAGAAGATGATTGCATTTGAAAATAAATCCATACTAAAACATGACAACTGTTAAAAAAAAAAAAAAAGTTAAAAAAAAGTGCTTTGACCTGAAATGAAGTAATATTTTTCAAATGAAAATTTCCATCTGCAGGATCACAGCGAAACTTTTTATGCTCATTTATGTTGTCAGTGATCTGTGCATCACTGAATTGTTGCAGTTCCTCTGTGCAGGTTGAGGTGCTTTGCCAGTTAGTACTATAAAACGCTAATTCTTAGGTTCTGTCACTCAAACAAAATATCACAATATCAAAACTTTCAAGAATCTCTTTTCCAATGTAAGTGTATTTTAGTGGAACGCTCCTGAGCCATTTCAACTTTCAGACACAATTTTAAAAAGACCAATCTTTTACAACGTTACTTGCTAGATAACACCAAACCTTTCTACATTTTTCTGAATAAACAAATCATTAGTTACAGCTGTAATGGAGAAAGCAAACCTTTCAACACTGTTCTTCTGTTGGCTGCTTTGAAAATGTTTGTGGAAGTGCTTTGCCAGGTAGAAACATTATTGATTATTTTAGAATAAAAATAAGCAATAGGATAACTAAACAAATAAAATGGGTCAATATTTAAGAACACTTTTATGAGTTCTGTACAGCTGCACAGGAAAAAGCCACTGGCAACAAGACTGTGGTTGCAAATATGCTTAACAAATGTTTCTGATGCAGTTGTGACCCATTCCCTTATCTTCTCAATATATTGCACAATAAAGATAAACCAGTGGTATAGGTATAGCCCCTGGAAACCAGCTGGCCTGGTAGGCTAGCTGAAGAAATATAGAACTTACATGACAATGACAGAGTAAGGAGTCAAACGTCTTACTTCCTAAGGTTTTGAGCCTTAAATCAGGGAGAGAAAAAAAAAACATGCCATTAGAATATTAAGTTTCTAAACTTTGCACTGTAGCTCAAAATTTCAGACATCTCATGTTATCAACACAGTGAGCTGAGAATAGGATTTGGTCTATTCTGATAAAGGTTTTGTTTGCTAATTGCTGTGGACGATCCAACTGGAGCGTTTGGATGCCCTCAGCATATCAGTGCTTTCTTATTCAGAAATCTGAAACAGATTTCTGGAAGGCTACAGATTCAGATAAATATAACTGGCATAATTTTCAGCTAGTATAAACTTCTGTAGCCCTACTTAAGTGAGAATAACTGAGTCCACGGATTTATATGAGGTGATGACTATTTATTTTCACTTTGTGTTAGAAATCAAGCTGAAAATCAGGTTAATAATTCTGAACGGGTATTTTTTCCTCTCAGTTCCCATTCATTCATTTACGACTGAGCAAATGTTTTCCTTGATTAAAGGACTGTGTCAGAAAAAAATACCCTTTTTGCACATTTGCTTTACCTGTGATGCTGAAATCAGTCTTGTGTCAGTTTACTGGTATTTTTCATGGTTCAGAGACACACGCACACAAAACAGTTGAAAGGGGCATCTTGCAGAAATCCTGTTAGCAGAAAGCAATGTAATGAACAAGCCTGTTTTGGAGACCATGAAGTGCTATCATCCATAAGAACAATCCTGAATAAACCATCTGATACCCTGAAGCCCAGACTGTTCTTTGTGGATGTGTGGGTAATTGCTACAGTGAAGAACATACATATATTAAATTAAAGGTGTGATTTATATATATATTATACTCAGTTAAATGCATTAAATCAAATGCTTGCTTCCTTACAGTCAGCATAAGGCTTCAGGCATCCTTGTAATGTAATAGCTGATGGAGTTATACACAGCCATTGTTTGTGGCAGGTGACAGCACAGCTTTGCATTAATATCAGGTGATTATTAACAACAATATATTAATTTGTAGAGAAAGAGGCTATCATTTTTTAATTGTGTAATCTGTTTTCCACATTTCGCTGACTAATGCCACATTTGGAAACAACAAGGAAAAACATCTTATGACTGTATTAGGTTCAACCCTTGTGTTTCTGTGCTTGGATTCTGAAACGTGGCTTCAGCCACGAGACAGATTAATAGCCAAGGGATTAACAGAAAATACATTCTGTACGTAGACAATATGGCTGATCTTCAGGAGACGACAAAATAAGCTCATTTATGCTTCAAGAGTTGAAGGGGAGCTTTATATCAATAGTGAAACCAAATCCCATAACTTTAATTTTCTTACAAAATGGCCAGACATGTTTTATGTAAGGTATTTTCCTTCTGCCTTGTGATGGCAACCAAAAGCCTTGAGTTCTTAATGTAAACAGAGTGAGACAGCAGTCAGAAAAAGTTATTATATATGGAATTAATTTCATCCATTCTCTTTTTAATTATACTATTCTATATATTACTCCTATTGAAGCTTTAGTGATGCTTACACAGATATAGCAAGCAAGAACATAAAACCGCAAAATAATGAAGGAAATGTTTCAAAGCTGTCTCATCTAGGGACTCTCCTGCAGGCTGCATATTACATCCTGATGTATATATCCTGTACTCTGCCTTTTTGCAGGTATTTGCAGACAGTGGCAGTTGGAATTGCTTGGCCCAGAAAGAAATTGTTGCTCTGCCAAAAGCAACAAGGAACCTTCTGATGACTACAGCAGTACCAAAAGTTTGATTCAGGTGATTTGCAGTTGCCTGTGTTCACAATTCCACTGTGTGGAAGGGAAGGCCAGCAACTTCCTTTCCTCAGTCCTGTCTTGCTAGGCTCAGACAGATGGCTCAAGAAGAAATGACAGCCTGAAACTAATCAAGGCTGAGCCAGGTTTCAGAACTCAGGTAACACAAGGAATATTAAAAAAAATAAAATAAAATATCAAAAGAAAACAAACAAAAAAAAAACCCACAGCTGTCCCTTTTGCTCACTTAATTTCTCAATGACTTTGCATTTTTGATGACTCAGGGGTCATCACATCAGTGATAAGTTACAAATGTGGCAAAAAAATGAAAATTACCTCACTGTAGTAAATTGGCCTCAAAGGCCAGCAAAACTTTCCATCCTATTCCATAGAACTGTGCTGTAATCAGTAAGAATGTTAAATTATACTATCTATAGTATAAGGTCATATTGCAGGAGACTGATGGCTTATGTGAGCAACAGATTGCTGCCCAGGTAAAAGAGTTTTGCAAAGAGGCCATCAAAGTCACCCAAACTTAGTGAGGAAATGGAGAAAGCTATGAAATGCTGTCAGATACAGAGAAGTTCATATCACAGGCCAGATGGCTGAGAATAAATAGTTTATACTTTTAAATCAGTGGCTATTTTAGGTGATATTTCTCTTTATATCACGCAGTCACTGAGAAAGCATTAATTCCTACAATATTTATACACTAATATACAAATTATATTAAGACCAAGAAGGAGAGTTTTCAAAAGCAGCAGACCTGACCTAAGCTATGACAACTCATGATCACAAGTTTTTTAAGGAGCTTTTGAAAATCACAGCCAAAAGGTTTTATTTTGTTTTGCTCTAAGCACAGTCAGGAGCATAGACATGCTAAGGTGTGGAGGAGGTGTTGCTTGAATGTATTACTGGAGTGAATCTCCACAGTGGCTACCTGGTTCTCATGCCAGGTTGTCCTGCCCTCCCAAGGGGTGCAGCTTCTGTGACAAAGCACAACTTAAGGACATAAAGTAATAAGGAACCAAAGGAATTGTATGGCAGCTGAGAAGCTAGGAATAATAATTTCAAATTTCCTTGCCAAAGTCCTACGCAGGACTACCAGCATACAGAACTATCTTCATTGATGGGCACCTCAACTATGGTCACCCTGTGTGACCTGGGGACAGTCCCAGGCCTCCTGAGCTGATCCACGTTTAAAGACCTCCCTCTGGTCTCTGGGTTTGGTTCCCAATCTGTACCTTTATGTTGCTCTGTGGTTATTGGTGTCCATCAGGATGGGCACCGTTACAGGAAACCAGCAAAACAGATGGATATTCTGAGTAGTGCACTGGAAAATGGGACAAAATTGGTAAGCCTGGTACTTCCAAGGGCATATGGTTTGGAGACAGGACATATAGTTCCTACAAATGATTTGCCAAATGTTTCTTATAAATCCCCTATCTAAAATTGTAAGGTCTGTCAAAGTCCCCTGGGATTTATAGCAGCTTAATAACTATAATAAATGACTGTATTAGCACAGAGAGAACACGCATAGGGTGATTAATAGATTTTTCTCAAAGTCAGATAAAAATGAACAGTAGAAGAAAGGAAAACCTTCATATTAACCCTGTGGGAGCTCCAGTATTAATTGGCACGTAATCAGGTACAGCTGCTAATAATCATGCAGGTCTTTAACACGTAAAGCACTGCCAATACAGCCTTAAGAGGCAGAGATTAGGTAGTATGCAAATATTCTTTGAAATCCTGTTCAGGTTGCTAGATTGAAGTCATATTTTCTTATTAAGGTTACAAATGGCTGATTCTAGGTTGTGTTTACGTCAAGATCTGATAATCCCTCATGCTGCAAATTGTCTCATCCTTTGCTTGCAGGTCACTGAATAACATGTCAGAAAATGCTTCCCCCCCCCCCCATGTTTTGTATCTTGATAATACCAGTCTTCATAGCACTCGGTCTTCTCGATGGGATATTCTACAGGTTCTTTGTGGGATCTTATTTTACAGGATATTGCTGTCTTCTGGAGAAACAACATATCTCAGCTTGCTGGAGCTACTACCAGGTCATGCAACACCAGGCAAGTTCAAATATAAAAGCAAACTTAAGAAAGCAAATTGATTGTATAGCAACAAAGAATTAAGCTCTTGATTACAAGCTTGGAAGCAGTTACACATGCAGAAAAGAACACAAGCCCAAAGATTTAAGAAACCTACAGTGACTCTAACAACAACCTCTTGTTTGAGCTGTCACTCATGTTTTTTTTCTCAGCTATCAAAGTCAAGGGGCCAATTCAGCAGAACTCCCCCTCAATAGGGCTGGCTTTCTGAGTAGACTATCATCCTGGGGTTTCCATTAACCTTCATACTCAAGGGGTTCCTTGATTCTATTGAATGCAAACAAAGCTTCAAAGCCCTCTCTCAAGGACCCCTTTATTTCTTTACTTAGTTAGGGTCTCTTGCCCTCCTGCAGTCTTGGTGTAGCTGTTACACATTACATAAGCAATAATGAGGTATCTTTAACATGAAGTATGACAGCTTCTGCTTTGTGGAGGGAGTCACTGGAGTGCTGAGCCTTTCCAGTTCTTGTTAGAAGGTCAGCTGAATTGCATTTAGATTTGTTCGTTTGTTTTTCTAATCCCACAGGTCTACTTGTGCAACACTTATGTCTTTTGTCCTCATGACACTTTTACAGTGACCATGGAAGGCGTTTTGCAACATGTTAGTCATTTTAGGGTTTGTTCTGCCAAACAGAGATATCCCAGGGTTTTTATTACAACGCTTTAAGAATGGCTTTTGGGATACATGAAACAGTTTTTTCCGATCTGCTAAAGCTGTGACAATTTTCATGTGTGCCTTTACAAAGCTAATCAGCAGCTGCATTTGTTTCTTCTCTCCAAAGTACTGCTCCCCTTCTTGGCTGTGTTCCTCTTATGAATATTCATAAATGTGATAAAAATTAAGTGTGAGAGATGTGCTCTCTACTCTTATTTGAGGTGCTTCCTTCTGTTCATGTCTGTAGCATACTGACTTTCTGATCTTCCTAAAAAAAAAAAAAAAAGAAAGGAAAGGGATAAATGGGTAAATAGAGAGACATGCAAAAGCTAGTGCTGGGTGTTGCCTGGCGACTAATAGCTAACAGAGCCAAATTAGCCAAGCTGCTCTGGAGACACAGGTGGTTAGCAGATAGGGACCTCAAAAACAGGAAAGAGGAAGGAGGAGAGATTAACTGAGTTTGGAAGAGGAGGCAAAGGTGAAACTGTTAGGGAGGTGTGGGCTAGAGTCCCTGAGGTAATCTTTGTTGGTTTTATTTGTTGACGTCTTTCTGTGCTACAAATCAAAATGTTGTCATTTTCTTCTTAAGCTGACTCCACAGTTTGCTTTTTTCAGATAGAAGCACAAAGGGTTTGGGTGTGTGTTTCACAAATTTGTTCAAGATATGTTATTTAATTGAGTAGAACTTGCTCTGTTTTGTGCATTTTGAAGGTATAAGTACAGTAAAGAGTGCATGAAGTGAAATCAGAAGTGGTATGAGGTAGGTTGTACAGAACCTCATGCTGTTGTTGCTTATTAGGTGTGGCTGTTCTGTAATTCTCTGCAAGCTCATTCAAAACAAACAGGTACTAGACAAATCCCTTCACCTTGAAAAATATGCCTGGAAACCTCTTCTACTTTTATCAAAAGGGATGTGTGCACTTGGTTTTGTTTTGCTATGTTCTAAAAGTGCCATTTTCTCTTTAAAATATGCAGCAGCCTTTTATTTGTCTGCATAGTGATTCTACAGAAATGTTTACTTCTTTTTCCCCCCCAAACAAGGAAACAGGAAAGTATTTTTTTATTGGGAGGAAAAAATAAATGCGAGGAAAAGAATACAAAGCAGGAAAAATTTAGGGAGAAAGAGAATAGGGTGTAAGAGAGTTATTGAAAACTTTGAAGAAAGAAGTGTGTGTAGGAAACTGTCCTAAATTCATGATTACGCTTTAAATTTTGCCTCAACAATTCCTTGTATTCTGTAAAATGCTTTTGCCTAGGTTGCGTTTTAAGTTTGTTATATTTTGGCTTGTTTTTTGCTTTTGATAAGTGCTATACTAAACAAATATGCCCTACCAGAAATACGGTACAAATCACCTATGGGGTGTACTGCTAGTGATCTTATTTACAATAACACTAAGCATGGGCTCTTTTGGATATATCCTTTGTGTATCTCCATTTTTATTTAGTGTGTAGTCAGCATTAACCTTTCACCATATGTGAAGAACTTGAAGTAATCAATACAAAACCAGGCTACCTGCCAAGGAGCAATTTCTCACCCCCACCCCCTCCCCCCTTCTCTCCAAGATCAAAAATATAATAGTATCGCTTTCATGGTTTTATTTCTTTAAAGTTTATTTGGTGTTGTTTGGGGGAAAAAACAAACAAACAAAAAAAACTAAACGTTGCTTCTTTTTGTTGTTTTAGAATTAGCAAGAGCTTAAAGCCTGACTGCTTTTGGAAATGTCTGAAGGTTGTGAGTTCTCATGGCTTTTCTGAAGGTAAGAATATCTACCATGCTTTCTTTCTGACAGAAGTAATCAGTGGGCTTCAGCTGGCACTAAGAGATTTCCCCAAATCTGTGGTTTGTGTGCATCCAAATTGTTCTGTATGAAAAAGGATTGTAATCACTCAAAAGATCAGATTTAGTGTCACTCAGAAGCAAATAGACCTCTTTACCTCTGAAATGCAAGAGCAGTTTTGAAAGTATCTTAATGGTATTGCAATGAAATACGCTGCAATTGAAGTAGAACAACTTGAGCTAAAATGAAAGTTTTTGTTTCTTTGCCAATAACTTAAGATTCTTTTACTTGCTAAAGGTGTGTGCCATGGTTAAGATATAGATGATGCTATGAAAAGATGAGAAGCTTGGTGCATTTAAGACCTTCATAATTCATGTCTCTCAGGAGTAGGCTCAGAAATAGAAAGCATATTGAAGACAGTTAATTTCAGTGCTGTCAAAAAATCTTGGGATAGCAGTACTGAACATTAAAGCAATAGATATGAAATGAACCCAAAACTTTATTGGAAGCAACTGAAATAGATTGTATTGTTTAGTGCTTTTTTCCTGTCGGATGTTATAACGAATTCACTGTTAGAATGTGGGTGCCTGGCAGTTAAACCCTCTGTAACTCTGACAGCTCCTTGGTGTCACTGTTTCTGGCGTCCTCAAATTCTGGACTCTAATAATTTGGACCTTTATTTTTCTAGTAGCAAAATATGTAAATTATAATAATTTGTGTGAATTAACATATTTTGCCCATGTATTGGCCCTTTTACAAACATAGAAGTATAGCTGCTCTGTTATTCATGGACAGCTTGGCTGTTTCAAACCGTCCATTATGCCTGCAAGTAAGACTCAGGCTGCCAGACTACAGTTTCCGATACTGTGGGATGGTTACTATTTTGCTTTTCATTTTTTTTTGTCTCAATCCCCTCTTCCTGCTGCGGCCCTCAATCCAAAAGCCTTGAAATGGGATCACATTCTCTCTGCACTTTTCTGTAACCCATGAAAAAGGAGTCTTTCAATTTGTCCTGTGCTCACATTGCTCCACAGAAACTGTATTTCTGATTAAGTTTTTCATTATCATGAGAGAGAAATACCTTTCTTCTGCCTGTCCGTGGAAAGTTTGATATGAATCCACCTGGGATGTAAGGATAGGGGAGGGGGGATAATAAAATCTGGTTTCTATTGCTGCAGGCAGGAAGCAGACAAGGTTGGCTGTTGTTTGCCATCCTAGAACTAGTGGTCCCCTTCCTAGCACTTTTCCTTTTACTAAGTCATGTTGAAGTTATGCAGAGAAGCATGAGTACACGGGGAGCTTGGGAGGGGCCCTCAGGTGTCACACTGAAACCTGACACAGGACTCTGGATTCACCTGAGATAAGAAACAGAATCAAATGTCTCATACTGGTTGCTCCCAATTCTGAGAATGAGGTTGTGAAGTGAAAAAAATGCTGCGTGTCACACACTGAAAGGAAAACTCTTTGCATCCGCAGCTTCAGCCTGGGGATGAAGAAGGGGTGGTGCTAAGCGTACGGCTCACAGGGAGGCCCAAATACAAAGCCTGCACGCTGAAATTACAGACTGCTGGTCAGCTGCCTGTGGCATGTAAAATAAGTGTGTATGATTTTAGAGGAGTTTCTGGCAGATGTGCTGAACTGGGAGATGATCTTGATGGTAGAATAGCAACTTCATTCTGTTTGCTTCAGCTTTCTTCTTCTTGTCTCAGTTTCACATCACCTAACACTTTCGTTGTGTTAAATCACTTGGACGGCACCATTTTCCTAGCACCTACCAACCTGTAAGTCTCTCTCCTTTTTCCACCTGCTTCCTTAAAGATTAGTTTCATGTTATGATCCACCGAAGTAACCCATCTAACACCTAGCTGCTGCGACTGCAGTAGCAGTTTCACATTGCCGACAAAATCCCATCAGAGCCGGAAATTGTTTTCTTTATGTGAGTGGCAAGGCAATTACTGAGCTGAGTGACGTGGGTAGAGGAGTGCATTTGCACGAGAAGCTATTGCTACAGCAGAAACTTCTGGCAGGAAAGCAGTGGCTGACTGACATCTTTTGGCTTATTATTATGGGCCTTGTGTAAATGAAGTAGAAGCAATGACTGTTACCATGCTTCTAATCAACAGTGTTATGCCAGTAATTAGGTTTCCACCAACTCACATCTCCTTTCTAGACATTAATTGGGGGAAGATCTGCAGATTGCTGGTTAATAATAGAACAGTTATAGTTCTATAATCACTTTCTTGATGTTCATCAATTTGTTTGATTGCTTGTGTGGCAAACATTTGATCCTGCATGTGTCTATTTAGCCACCAGACAGTTTAATAAACCTCATTGTTTATCAAGTTAGTGACATCTTAAAATGCTGCAACTCGTAGAGCCTAATAGCAGCAAATATAGAACTCCATTTTGCAAAATACACAGAGCGGGGCCTTTCACAGAAAGCTCCAGATTGTCCAAACCACATATGGATGTCAGGGATGGGAACAGTGTGAGCTGTGTGCCGAACCTATTTTAAACTCCCACTCGTGATTTCCAAATACAGCACTGTGACAGAGAGCAGGCATCGAGATTTTTTAGAACTGTAGCGCTTGTGTAAATAAACCAGAAATCTGGTTTGGCAAAAGTGTTAATTACTGTATTACCTGTTCATGGTGGTACAACTAAAATTGGAGCCTTATGGACATATGTAATTAGATGCAGATCACATGTATAATATTTCCTGGCCAAAGAGGCCAAAAAGTCTGCAGAAGTATTCTTGTTGCCCTTTAAAGAGGGATGTAGGGCTCTGGGGGGGGGAGGAAATGTCCATGTATTACACAGTGGCAGATGTGTTCTGTCATTTAATACCCCTTGTGGGCTGTTTTGTGACCCTGATGGCTACAAAAGTCCAATCTGAACGAGTTTTCCCCTACCTTTCAGAAGGTGTTGTTTACATGAGATCAGCTCTGCACTAACCCAGGTTTCAATCTGTTCTGCACCCACTCATCTGCAGCTGTCTGGAATATACCGTCTGGCTGCACATTAGCAAACTGCTAAGGCTGGTATTGAACTCAGGACCAAACATCCATCCCCTATGCCTGGGTTTTAGTCAGTATATCAGCACTATGTAGGTTCTGTGCAGTTGCAGACCTGTCCTCAGAATTTCCCTAAAGTGCTGCTCCTCTCATTCCTTGTAGACCAGAGATAAAGTATTCCAGCTGAGAGAGAGACAATCCTTTTATAAAATAAGCTGTGTTACTAGGCTTAGCTAAGCTACTTTTTTTGCACCTCCAGGGGAAACAGAAAAGTACTTGGGAACAATCATTGCACAGGAGTGTGAACAAAGAATTCAGCAGAAACCCAGATCTACGCTTTATTTATGTTAAAGTGAAATACTATTCCTCTTCTCATAACAGCTGATTTCAGGTCTATACACAAAGCCTCTAGATAGTTCTGAATTCATTAGGTGACCATTTAACACAGATGTTAGCTGGTTTGAAGTTTTGTGCCTTTGTGATTGGATAGGATTGCTGAATACTGCCCTCCAGCCTTCATATCTAGCAGGGGAAAAAAAAATAAGTTTTCCTCCTGTTATACCTTCATACAGATAACTGTCTGTAAACTTGCAGCTTGTTTTTAATCAGTTCCTTTCCATGTTCTTTTTTTGGGGGGCTGAGGGGGGAAGTAATCAAATAGCTGTGGACAGAAAGCTAGCCTTGAAAAGCCGTGACCCTGTGTCAGCGTCTGGTTTTTCCTGTTCACAATTTCTTTGATTATTTTCAGCAAACAGATTAATTTTGTTTGAATTTCTGCTTGAATTTGCACCATCATTCGATATTGGAACAGACCAGTGTAAGCACTTGCTGACATCTCTTCTTCCTTTTGGAGGTACTCTGTGGATGTGGTGGTGTAGTGGGTTTATGTGGCAAGGCTTTGGTAGCAGGGGGCCATAGGGGTGGCTGCTGTGAGAAGAATCTAGAAGCTGCCCCATGTTAGGTAAGGGCTCCACTGCTGTACAGAGCCAAGCCAATAAGCGATGTTGTTTTGCGCCTCTGTGAGAGCATATTTAAGACAGGGAGAAAAAAAACCTGCACCACACAGCAGCTGGGAGAGTGAGAGGAGTGAGAAACAGCCTTGCAGGCGCCAAGGTTAGCGAAGAAGGAGGGGGAGAGGTGCTCCAGGTGCCAGAGTGGAAGTTCCCTGTGGCCTGTGGTGAGGACCATGGTGAAGCAGGTTGTCCCCCTGCAACCCATGGAGTACCACAGTGGAGCAGGGTTCAACGCTGCAGCCCGTGGAGGAGACCACGGTGGAGCAGGTGGACCTGCACTGACAAAGGCTGCGGCCTGTGGAAGACACTCTGCTGGAGCAGATTCCAGGCCAGACCTGTAGCCCGTGGAGAGGAGACCACACAGGAGCAGGTGACCTGGCAGGAGCTAGCTGCCTGTGGGGGATCCAGGTTGGAGCAGTTCACTCTGAGGGATGGACCCTGTGGTACGGACCCATATCTGGAGCAGTTCTTGAAGAGCTGCTGCCTGTGGGCAGCCCACGCCGGATCAGTTTGGCAAGGACTGCATCCCGTGGGAGGGACCCCACAGCACAGGGGGCGAGAGTGACCGAGAAGGAGCGGCGGTGAAGAAGCGCTATAGACTGACCATAACCCCCGTTCCCCTGCGCCGCTCGGGGGGAGGAGGTGGAAGAGGGTGGATGGGGGGGAGAAGGTGCTTTTGGTTTCTTTCCTTTGTTTCTCACTTCTCTAGCTTGTTAGTAATTAGCAATAAATCTTACTGTCTCCCTATGCTGAGTCTGCTTTGCCCGTCACAATAATTACTGCACAATCTCCTCGTCCTTATCTCAACCCTTGAGCCCTTTTCATCGTATTTTCTCCCTGTTCCTCTTTGAGGAGGGGGAGTGAGAGAGCGGTTGTGGTGGAGCTCGGCCGCCCACCTGAGTAAAACCACCACAGGTGGTAAAGAAAAATCCGACAACCTGATGTAAGGGAGAATTTCTTGTCCGAGTTGTGCATTGATAAGCCAGTAGTTCCACCTTTCAAAAGCTGAAGTTCATTTCCATGTCCTCTTGTATCTACAGTCTTGGGTACCTACTTCTGCACACTTGTGTAGCACTTCCATGTGCTCAGCTGGATATCAGAACAACTGGATGTGGTTGTATAGGTACTTGTGTTTTGCGTGCTGCTCTTTGCAAGCACTTGAGCATGGCGCAAGCAGATGTATAGAAAACATGAACTACAAGCAATATCTTAGGCTCCTAAAGAGGGATGATATGCAGGAAATGCTGTCAACTAGCCTTTGAATACTTGAGATAGACCTAAGAGAGTTGGTTGTTGGTTTGTTTGTTTTTGCATCTTACCTAATCTTTACCTTAATTAAAGAAAATGATGAGAATCTCCAAGCTACCTTTGAAAAGGCTTCCATGTATAGTACACTGCTTATTGAATCTTGGTTTGAAATTGCTTCTTGCTCTCTATGAAAAATAAGTTTTTCAAAATAGTTACTGGACACGAAGGTTTGCATGTTTTCTTAACTGCCCTTGTGATTACATCTGTTACACTAATACAGGTGTTTTCAGTAAAAAATAACATACCAAAGGATCGATGTACTCCTATAGTTTATGAATAGTGGAAGAAAGAGGAAGAATGTGTTTCTGAATGAGTTGATAGGAGGAATGTGTATCTTGAACTTCAGAAAGGAAAGTGACATCTAAGGAGCTAATGGGGTTTACTGCCCTTAACACTGGAAATCTTTTGAAAATCTCCTTTGAATATTTTCTGCTACAACTCAAGCTTCTTCCTTCTTTCATCCACCAGTCTGGTCTCCTTCTTTTGGTAGGTGTTCTTTAAATACATGAAGAATATTGCTGTGTCCTCCTTTTTTTTTCCTCCCCCCTTGAGATTCATCAAATCCAGTTCTGTATCTCATGTTTTCTAGGTCTCTGATTATTCTCCTAACTCCCTTTTTGCACTCTGTCCAGATGAGCTATCTACTTCAAGCAGACAAGCCCAGAATTGTGATATCTGAAGCTTTCAAGACACCTTAAGAGATTGGTTGCAAAAATCTTTAAATGTGAATTCTATCTATACGGAGATTTAAATCACTTTATAGAAAAAATTGGTGCATTTGTCTAACAGCTTTCAATCTGTGATTAATCCCACAGCTATGCACATTTCATGTAGATTTAGATGATGCTGAATGGTATTTATAAGGCTTGTTTCACCAGCATCATTGTTCCTGTTAAGATTACAGTGTCTTAAAGTTTTGTGATCTCTAAAGTAATATCCTAAAAAAATAGGAAAGTACTATTATCTCCTTGGAGGCAAATTTTCAGCTTCTCTGTTAATGTAAAGTTACCAAAGTTGGTTCCCAGTATTGTCGGGGGACAGACCCCTACCTTAGGAGGACAGTTCAGCCTGTTTGCTATGGCATATAAAAAGAGCCTTGAAGAATTACAGTCCCAGCTGAAGTATGGCATTGTTACCTTAAAGAAAAATGAAGATAAATGAAGGCTGCAGACTCAATGCCTCAATCATATGGAAAATCTGCAGCTCATGTCACCAGGCCATCTTTATTCCGCTAAATTGAAGCAAACTGAGATTTAAGTAATAATGTTTGTATGCAGTGATGCTCCATAAAATGACTATAGAAAATGAAGGGAATCTAGTCTACTGAGAAAAATGAGCTGTGTGGTAGCTCTTCTGCTGGGTATAGCAGAACCAGTTAACCACGGTTGAGATGAGATGCCTCTTTTAGGAGAGGAGAAACTGTTAACATTGTTTTGGGCCAGTACTGAGAATTTTCATTACGATGAAAGGCATTATACTGAAAGCATGTGGGTCTTAAGGTTCTTATTAACAGAGAATTATTTACACAGAATTGTGTAAAATCGGGGGGGGGGGGGAGCCTTTGACTGGTAACAGCTGCCCATAACTTTTTGAGCCAACAGACCTGAGCATCTTCACTCTGTTTCTTCTTCATCCTTGCCTTTAGCTGATGACATACAGTTTGTTTGTCATGCAGCCAACCCAGCCTACCATATGCTTAAAAAGTCTTTTCCCCACTCATCTCTGGTACAAGCACAAGCTGTGTGCGCCATGTTCTGGTAGAGGTAGGAAACACCCTCAGGAAATGTATGTGCTAAGACAGAGCAGACTGTTGATTAAAATGTCAGCAGTGACTTCAAACTGTTGGCCTGGATATTTCTGGTATCTCCAGACCATGCCAAACACCTTCAGATCCCTCCAGATGTAGCATATTCTGTAAATATTAACTATCCATGCAATTCCTTAAAAACTAATAAATAGATATCCTTCCCT
Organism: Anser cygnoides; assembly: GCF_040182565.1. Classification (NCBI taxonomy): domain Eukaryota; kingdom Metazoa; phylum Chordata; class Aves; order Anseriformes; family Anatidae; genus Anser; species Anser cygnoides. Next base: position 4,330,829 of record NC_089875.1, on the reverse strand, counting down.
TTCTTTTTCACACTGTCTACTTCTGATTATCTGGATGACTTCTCTCTTTCTGATGTGACAATTGTTTTGTATCATTTAACTTCCTTGCAGTTCAAAGGAAGATGGCTAATTCATCTGGTCTCAACAGATGTCTTAAACTTTGATACTTAGTTGACACAGAAACATGAAGAAGCTATTGATGTATTTTAAAGAAAATAGGCTTAATTTTTCTACTATGAACAACACCTCATAACCTGACTGGAGGGGTGGGGGGGATTTTCCCTATCCAAATAGCTCTCCTCCTCCTTCACCCTTAGCTGTGCTGAGCTGCTCACACAAATAATGTAACTATTTTTGCAAAATATCATGCTTATTTTATTAGATAATTGTGCTCTTTTTGTTGCATACCATTAGGCATGTGGATAATTTCCTATCACACTCCTCAGGTATCCCAGGTAGAGTATTGATGGATGATGTATTTTCAGACTTCCACTGAAATTTCCATTCTGACTTATACTAGCTGCTGAGCATCCCAGAAGTGACTTTTTTTGCTTTTTGTCATTGTTAAGCAATCCTGAGAGTTTAGTGTTGTACAGGACTAGTGCAGGCTCCAGCACAGGCATGAACAGATTCACAGGAAGCGGTTTTCTAGGCACAAGTCCATTAAAAAGATGCTTTATCATAGGCTGGATATAATGCTTTCTTACTCCAGCAAAGTATCTGTTGAATGTTTCATATCTGTTAGATGATTCATATCTTCAGATCTCTGGACAAAAAGCTGAAATCTCTAGCCATTTCCCTAGAGTGTAACTTCATTTTTCATAGGTACTGAGGAGTTTCCTCAGGCTGCAGTTCAGCAGGAAGCTGCTTTTCAACTTCAAAACAGCCACAAAATCCATGGATAAGTGGAGGTTTGAAATATTTCTTGAAAGCAAAGAAGAGAAATTTGCCCATTAAAGTAAACTTCTACCCTCTGGTCGTCCCCTGCATCTCCCCAACAGGAAAGCCTAAAACTAAGTCATTTTTCTGATAACAAGGGAAAGCACAGTATCAAGGAGCATTAGTTTGTAAGTTGCTATTGTCACTTAAATGTAAAAATATAGACTGGGAGAAAATTTCTCTGTATGTTGCTGAAAGTAATCAGTCTTAGTTACTGATAGACTGTGTGAATTATGTTGGAATGATTGTACTCAGCTGTGCTGTGTGAAATAAACTTAATGCCTTCTGCAAAGGGATGCTACCCAGCCTACTCAGTGTCCTCAGGACCTCTGAGGATGACACATCTTTCTTTTTGAGGTCACATAAGTTAATCAAGGGAACTTGTTAAAGCAACTTGGTTTTGTGAATGTTTTCATTCCCATTATCACAAAATGTACTGTAGCAGTTTCCTCTTTGGTCTGTTTTTTTTTTCCTTACATCCCTAAATAACTCTGTCATTCATGCTGCAGCTTTGCAAATCTGATAACTTTCTGAACATTCACCATTCTGCATTGAGAGGACAAAGATTTCATTCAACAGAACTTTAGTATGTCATTCTGTGTTGAAATCGCTAACTTCTAGCTGGCAATTATCCTTTTTTAATAATAAAAATATTTTTCTACGTGCTATGATAGATCTCCCCCATTTCCCCAAAAATAAATTTTGCAACCCTCGGATTCTGTATTATATCTAGTGTGGATATTAGTGGAACGCGTGTCTACTGTAAAATCTACGGAGTTCAAAGAGGACTGCTTCCTTTGACGTCAGGAGGCGTCACAATCATTAATTCCACTTTCAGCTTAAGCTTCTATCCCAAAAGGGTGCGTGACCTTCTGCATTATTCAGCATTTTGGTGGTGAAGGCCAGGACTCCTTTCCTTGAGATGGACTAGTTGTGTCCTCAGCTTCCACATGGCCATTGCATCCTGTTGGAGTATATCAATTCCCTCAAGACATCCTGAACTCTGTCAATACAGAGGCAAAAGAGGAAGGAGAAAATGGGTACATTTAAGTAGATCTAACTAGTAAGAGGATACTTGTGTGCTTTAGCAGTGTTTCTACATGCTTTGTCTAAAGTACTTTGCTTTAAAAAATAATAAAATAGATACAGCTGACCTGGATTATTTTTTCTGGTAACATTTATAAATCTGCTTGCAACTATTTCACTGTCTTTTCCTTCCCACTTGATTTATCCATGACTTCCTTGTCATATTTTTAGCTTGTACTTAATCTCACATTAATGTCTCTCTGTGAACAAACTGATTAAACTGTGGCATACTGAATAAATATTTGTTTAAGGCTGAACTTTCCCTTCCTGTCTGCTTTTCTGAACAAGCACAGCCTGATGTTCTATCCAGCCAAAGGATGCAATTCCAAAAGAAAAACTGAGATCAGAAAATAAATTATACAACTTCTTTAAAGTGTTTTGCTCTGAGGTTCTAGGTTCTCCTTCCGCATGCATGTCTGTGGTGTGATTGAGTAGTAGTAAAACCCAGGATCCACAGTTTAACCACCACTCACTGCTTATGTGTGCAAAGCTGTTCTCTGGGTGTGTGCTGGTTCTTGGCTGTTCAGGAGTACAAAAGAGATGAAGACTGACATGTTTCCCTCTAGAGTCAATCCAGTGCTGCTCACCATTCCTGAATACTCACCACTCTTGCCTTGGCGGTAGGGCAGTGTTGGGGAACAGGCTCAGCTGGCTTTATGGGGTGCACATCTACTTTAAATTCTACACACTGAAATGCTTCATTTATGCAGACTGTGACATAAAGGAGGGCAGCTTTTGCCCTTTATAACTCCAATACTAGATATAGTTTGTAAACCCAACTCTTTCTGTGGCGTGAACTATAACATAACTAATGAAAAAGCACTGAATAGAGCTGAAATATATGAAAGATTTTATCATACTGAGGAAGTGGTGGTGAAATGAAAATGTTATGTAACACATTGTCAGTAAAGGATATCTGAAGGACAAGTAAGGGCTGTCTTTTTCTCCTCTCTTTTTTTCCCCCTCTCTGCTCCCTCATTCCTACTAGGAGTAGTAGAATCTGAATAAACTCCTCATAAACTTGTTACCCTTGCCTGGAACCAATGCTGGAGGTTGTAGAAGTGATAGATAAAAAGAAATGGCTAGGTAGTCATCAGTCAGGTGGGGAGCAAATGACCTCTATTCCTCTTTGGAACAGAGATCCTTGAGGATGTGTTGTCAACTTCCAAGTCCCTTTTCATAGTTTGTTTGTTTTTCCTGCAGGGGAAAAACAAACGTTTTATACATTTTCATGTTGTTGGATTTTTTTTCTCTCAAATCCTTGAACTGCTAAGTCTCCTGCTTCAACACTTACATTTGCCTACAATTTTACCTTTCTTATCCTATATGGCTCTGCTTCATTTATTTTTCACAGCTCGTCCTCACAATTTATTAATTTTCTCAGAAGTTTGAGTCAAGGTTATACAGCAGTGCTGTATCAGCTGGCCTTGGATCACAGCTGAACCCTTGGGATTATCAGCAGCAAAGATGAATACAAGAAGTTAACTCAGCTGTCTTGGTTCTAACGAAGAGCAAAAGGTTTGGGATGAGCCAATAGAAGGATTATTTCTTTCCTAGTCATGCAGTACCAAAGTTCTAGTCTGAATAAGTCTGGGTCATTTCAGCAAGGATCTTTTAATATGTTAATTAATCTGTAAAGGCAAAAATAGATCTGAGGCAGTAGCTGTCTGGTCCTTGTTCTAGTCCTGTAGATGATGTTTTAAATGGGTTCTAGTCCAGAGCTGGTGAGAGGGATGCCTGTGGTGGCACACAGAAATGTTGACCATTGAGTCACGAAGATCCCATCAATTTTGTCCCAGTGTTCTGGTTCTTTTCACTGGGAACATCATCTCTTTAAAGAACTGAAATGGGAAATGCTGTTTTTTTTCTCACTCTGAAGCTGTTTGGAAGGTCTGGGCTGAGATACAGAGGGACCTGCGGCAATATTTAGACACAGCCACATCCTCAGATTAATTTACAGAATGTAGCTAATTAGAGTGACAGCTTTTTTGCTTGCTTTTTTTCCTGTAGCTTCTGTATGCAGTATTCTATGGCTAATAAAACTGTCAATTTTCTTTTACTTCAATAAAAGGTCACCCCCCAACAACAGCCCTGTGCCTTCTAACAGCTAGTGCCTTTATTAATATTTAAAATGTACACAGTGATATTTCCAAAAGGTCATACTTTTAAAAGACACAAAATGTCATCCCTAATTCTTCTCCCTCCCAGCCTTTTTCTACACCTTCTCTTCCCCAACCACTATTTAAAAGTCCTGTTTTAGATACAGTATTTATTATGGCTTGTGTTAAATCAGATAAACATCAAGCATTTCCCTGTTGCACTACTACAGAAAGGAGGAATTTGTCACTGATTCACAGTCCAAAAATTTATGTACATAGTTTTCAATTTTGACTCTACCATAGATTCCTTTGTGTTAAATGAGTCATTTGCTCCATCAGTTCCTGATTCAAGACTGCATTTAAGCCAGTGCCTAACATTGGGAAGGTAGGGTCGAAAGGTTATTGAAGCTTCAGCTGTAAATAAGATTTTAAAATTTATCCTCTCTAAGGCCTTTGTTTTCTCCCTCTGCAGCCAATCTACACCCTCAGCCCTATCTAGATGGTAATTTCTGCATACAGGGACACCTCCTCCAACTATATTGACCCAAAGGAGTATCCTGTTCTGCAAGCTGGATAGCTGAAAGAGAAACATCAGGGAATATTTCTACATATACATTTTGTAAGACCTTTGATCCCAGCTCATCTTGTTTATGTGCTGAAAACTTTGCTGAAGTCAATGAATATGATAACACACAGAAGTTGAAGTTATAAGCTAGATGTTGTGAGGTGGTTGTTCACTCTGGTAGATTTTTGTTGTTCAAAGGGCAAGGATTGTTTACAGGCCTGTTTCTTCATCTTACCTTTTTGCCATCTGAATTTCCTTTCTGTAGAACCCACGAACCCAGCATAATTCTGGTAAAATTAAATATTCTGTTCAGCAAAGCCCAGTCCTAATTTTCTGGTGAATCATAGATTCCCTCTGACATTGCATGATGCATAAACTGTACCTTGGCTCAGAGGAGTCTCAGTGAATTCTGGGATCACTTCTGAATTGTTTCATAGAAATCTGAGGTGCAACTGGACAATCCTAATTAGATAACGATCCCTAATTTTAATCAAAGATCTACTGTCACACAGCTTTTCATCTTCTAGGGTGTAACTGGTTATAACACCCATCTGAAAGAACGAGTTGAAACATTGAGGGTTTCTTGTTTGCCAGGAGTCTAGCTCCTCGACTCGTTTCCACAATGCTACGGGAGCTGATGATGGTTTAAGAACTGTAGCTTGGTCCCTGACCAGCTAGTTCACATCAATCGCTAGATCTCTCATGCTCGTTCTGTCATACTGCTCTGGATCAGACAATCCAAAATAAAAGTGCACATTGGGGAAAAACATCCAATGGACAGTGTTTAAGCACAGGGAGGAGTAGCTCCTGCCGTTCCTTAATGCTTGTGAGTGATCAACAGCTGAATGCTATTCAGGTCCTTACTTCTTCCGAAGGATACAGTTCATTTTTCATAACAATATAAGAAAAGTACTTTCTCTGCTGAGAAGGATTAATTGCTATTATCCATCAGGCTAATTTTCTACAAGGTAATTTCAAATCTAGCACAAGCTGCAAGCCCAAAATAAGATCTCAAGATGTCTGTGATTTGTTTATTGTTTGCTTGCTTGTTTATTTTTAAGGATGAAGGGGATCAAAAAAGTGTATTGGTCATGATAGTTTAATTTAGTTAGAAACTGGATTTCCTGCTCATTTTAGGCTTGTAAAAATCCCTAGGCAATATGGCCAGGTTAAACATCTTGCATTGAAACTAGTTGGATAGTCACAAAGTTAGATGTCCCTCTGCCCCAGTAAAGTTAGGGTGGAATTCACTGGAATTGTGGGGTCCTGATAGCACTGATCCCTATATATAGGGGGCAAAGGCTGTTGGTATCTCCTTTACAAATAAATAAACAAAGTTAAAGGACAACCCCCATCTTGTGTTTAATATAAGATCAGTCAGTCAATTTGGCAATCACAGAGTGGGAGGCCTGAATCAACAAATTATGCAGCTGAAGGTTCAAGCTGAATTTTTTTGGTACGCAAGGGAGTGTCCCACTTAAGCTAATAACCGGGTGATCTGAGTCACCTTCAGGTGTGGAGATGGAAGGAGCTGGAGTAAACACTGCATTGGTCTTAAAAACCTGAGTTCAGCACAATCAATGCTGCTAAAAAAAAGACGAATTGGCTGTCTGAAACAGTTAAGTGCAAAAAGGGGATATGTTGGACTGGGTGTCAGCTACTTCAGGTTGTATGTAGGTTTATCAGGATTGGGGTGTGGGGTGGACAGTGTCACTGAATTTAAACTTTTTCTGTTTATTAGATGGCTTAAGCAGGTACCTGCAACTTCTTCCTCGAGTGTGCTGACTTATGAATCCATTTTTAGGTGCTAAAGTCTGCCTGTGCTTTGTACAGCATTATTAAACACACAGCTTGAATTATGAGGTTTCCTCCTGAAGCTGGGTGCTCCTCATGACTCCGAGCCAAAGCTCACTTATAGATAGTTTTTACCTTTGTTTCACGCAAGTGTCAAGGTGAAGTGTACTTTGGAAGCAGTACTGAAAATTAATTATCCTGATTCAGGATATCAGGATTTGACAGATCCAGTGATGAAAACCAATGGTGTTCTGAAAACATTTTTTTTGTTATCTTCAGTAATGTATAAACAGGATAACTGGTAGGAAGAAATGCTTCATCTAAATGGATTTGGGCCTTATGGTGCTCAGGACCCAGCATAAAGGAACTCTTCTCCATAGTATTTCTAAATGATGTTATAAATACCAGTGTGAGAATTTCAGTCCCTAAAATCTTCTGTGAAAGAAGAGAACCAGTGATGAATAGTGAGTAATGAGCATTGCTAGAACAGGGCTGTTTGAAATCAGGAGCATAGTGATGTTTGATTGTGCTTTTACTGATTGTAATCTACTATTTGTGAGCTTTCCAGTTTTATCTCCCTTGGGTTTTATAGCTCTGCTGATTTGTCTCTAACACCTTTGCTAGTAGTACAGTTGAAAATGTATCTGTAGTGATGCTGGTATAATATGTTCTTAATGGAAGTGTAAATATCTGAGGGAATGTTGCTGGCATCTTCCAACCAGCAGGAATTTCTGTGCAGCCCAGTGAAAGGTGTGAATGAGTAGAACAAAGCAAATTAATGATGAGGTTTTTTGACTCAGAATTTCTTAGCGGCTAATTTGGTGACAGTAATGCTTTTGGTGAATGCAATTGTTATTTCCCTGGCCTGTTCATTTTAGGGAAGGAAGAAAAATTAAAAAACATATGGGAAAAGTCTAAAGAGTTAATGCTTTATTTTTTGTTCTCAAACTAATGCTTCTTTTTTCTTTTAGCTGAACTGGCTTTTCTTAAGCTTTTCTTTAACCAAGTGAGAAGCTTAGAATTGTAATGAAGTGTTCCATTTAGGACTAATATCTAATTAAATCTAATTTTTAAAATTTTAGTTTTGCTTATCACTGTCAGGGTTTTTCCTCTGTGTTAGGTAAGCCACATTTCTTCTCTCCTTCCCTTGCATTTCAACTGAAACATTAATTGCTTTTTGAATGAATCAAATCATCTCTCATTACAAAATTCTACTCACCTGCTCATCAAATCCAAAACATTTTGTCAGGTAAGCTTATCTCACCAATACTGACAAACTGTTCAAAATCAATAATTAACTGTGTAATCACTGTAGCGTGGAAACAGTGAACAGATTCTGGACACTTTCACAGCCTGATCCAGTGTTATAAAATGGCTCTCCTTTATCGTAGCTAAATATCCTTCATATGAAAGTAGATGGCCTTTGAGTTTCTCCCCACTGTCTCTTTTCTGAGCTATACCGCCTGACAACAAACATTATTTTATGTCATCACTTGTGTTACAGTCTTTCAACCTCTCAGTTACCTAATTATAAGTTAATGATAGTTCTGGTGTAAGTTATCTCTGTGCACTTACACAGGAGACTTTATCTCCTGTCTCTTTCCTAGTCACCAGGAGGTCTTTTAATTCATACTGTATGGGACAGAAAACTAAAATTATGCATAGTGTCAGAAAATAGGCAACTGTTTCCTCTTCCGTTCATTTGAAGAGTAATATCTGTATAGACTTGATTTTCCTACATTTTTTCTCTGTGCTTCTGAAGAAACACGTGGATGACTGCAACAGAAATGTACCACCTTTCCATTAAATTTCATGATTGATATGCTGTCTTAAATGATGTCTTTTTGTGGAAGTGAAGTTCAGTGAAAGTGAAGGCCATCAGTCTGAACAAAACATCTGAGACCACTCCACATGAAGAAAAATGTAGTTCTCCCCTTAAGACAGAGGTTTATAACTGTATTTACTAGCTTGCTTGTAAAGCAAATTTATCTTGCAACTACACTTGTTGCTACATAATCAAAATTAACATAAGCAAACATAATGAAGAACTCCAACAAAGGAAGGGCATACTCCTTCCCATTTTCCCTCTCTAATTACTAATTTTTATTAAAGGTAAATAAAACTCCTATCAGTAGAAGCAGTTTTCTTATGAGAGTCATAAAAGAGAGGGAACAAAGATAAGCAGACCTGAACCAATAGAACTGAAAGGTTACTGAAAGCACATATGCTACTGTTTGTGAAAGCTAAATCAAAATTTATTTTAGCCAAACCATCTCATTTGGTGTCTCTCTTCTCTAGAGATTAATACTAGAAGGGAGTCGGTTCATTTTCCTCTGTACATTTTTTCAGCTCAGCCATGTTTCTTTAAAAAAAAAAATAATAATAATAGTAAATCAGCTAAGGGCAGTTGCTGGGCAAAAAGAGATAATTGTGGTGTGTCGATCAAGGATTGAAGAAACAGTATTTTGGCAGGGAAAGAAGCAAAGTCAGGGTTTTCTGGAGGGTTTTCTGCAGGGTTCATTCCCTCTGTGGTTTAGGAAGAACCAAAACTCAGAAAGTATGTGTTACTGCTAAGCGCTGAGAGCCTGACTGAAGGGACCATAGAGCCCATGTGGAGCTTCTCTGGAGAAAAGTTGCCTCCATGCTCTAGTGAATCCTTCTCTGTCATAAGGAATGTCTGAGGAAGGAGCTTGCCCCTGCAGGCGAAGTGCCATAACACAGGCTCTAGTAACTTAGGACAGTTTACAACAGGAATCTGTGAAGGCTGTTCATCTAAATAGTGTATGCTTGTGCTTTGTTTTCTTTTCTATCAGCTGCCTGAAAATAGATCTAAATGTAAAATATATTAAATAACATTTAGATGTATAATAATTTTTGTTTACTTGTGGTGCTATTTACTTTTTCCTATATTTTTAAGGTGCTGGAAACTTGTGAATGATAGTTGACTGCGGTTTTACTTATGTGACTAAAATGGCAACTCTATAGGAAATCAATGACTTCAGCTGGGTAGAGCTGCAGTGTGATCCTACAGAGCTCTTTGGTCAGAGACCAAATGTGTTATTGCTGTTGCATTTTCCCCTTTTATAATACTTCATTTTAGTCCTCAGCTATTCGGTCTCTTCATCAGGAATTCAATCTAAACTTCACTGGCAAGAATTACAGTGCAATCGCTAGATTGGGATGCACTTCATAATCAAGGCAGTTACATTACTGTTACAGTATTATTCTAGTTCTTTTATATAACTTGAATTTACTAGGATGGATAAATCTTGGTTACTACGAGCATCTTCTGTTTTATTGCTGTTCTACCTCACATTTTTTATTTTATGTTTATTTTATATTCAACAGTTTAGTTATGCCTGTAGTGTTGCCAGTAGTTCCTAGATTTTTTTTCGGATATAACAATGTACTAATTTTATTTGAAGTTTGGCGTCAATCCTTAGTGAATTGGGCAAAATTACTGAAAGAATATGACATTTTGGTGAAATTTATCTACATATACATACTAAGCAGGGCAACAAGACTCTCAGCAGAGAAGTTTAACATGTACTCAACTCCCTTTAACTTTAAAACTAGTTCATTTTCTTTTTGTTAAAGGTGATGAACTTGCATGTATGTGCTCTTGAGTGAGGAAACCTAGAACGCGGGTTAGTGTCCTGAGTCAGTCATTTGTCATAGGTTTCTGTTCTAGGTCAGTTACAAATTTCCACACTCTAGCTCTGTGTTTGTAGAAGGCTAGTGGAAGAAAGTAAATGGGATCCTTAATTGCCTTTGATACTGGTCTTTGCAAGCCAACATATATAGAAAAGTTTTCTTTGACTATTTTCCATCTAGAGATATTGTGAGCTGTCCTCAGCCTGCCCTCTGTTAATTTGGGGACGTCTGTACTACTCTAGCAGCTGGGGGTTAACATTACAATAGTTGTGGGGGAAGGAATCTGTGCAGAGACAGTTTTGGCTATATAGACAATCCAAACTAAAGAACCACATGTATCATTAGAAAGATAAATAATGAACAACTACATTATGGGTAAACAAATATGGATCCTTTTCCTTTTCAGGCTTGTGTTAATGCTCAGTAATGGCAACAGGAACCAGATGAACAGAATGGGCAAAATAAAGTTTGGATGAAACATAATGATGTGCCATTAAGAATTCATTTAGCCTACTGAAGGCAGTAAGCCTCAAGATGCTTGATGGAAGTCAGATAAACTTGTGGCAGAACCCATAACTAAACTTAGATTAAAATGTTGCTGTCTCTACTTCATGTTCTTCCTTTTTCTGCATTGCACATTTGACTTTTCTCAAAAAACTTTTTGTGGAAATAACAGTTAGTTTTAGTTTACTAATGGTGTTGAAAGGTGTGAAAAAAAGTCTGTCTAAAATATCAGTGCTTTGTATTTTTGAGAACCACAAAATTAGCTGGAAGATTGCTACCTATTTGAAGATGACTAAAACCATTTGTTCTCTCAAAAAAAGCTACTGAGATTTTAAATGGTAAGTTTCAAAACATTGCAAGTCAAAATAGTGAAAGCACCTGACTTTTTTGACATTTTTACTCCTCTCATACAAACTGCAAGGTGCTTCAGATTCCCCAGAAATTTTCTCTTTCCACTTTAAAAAATACATATTCCTGTTTAAATAATAATAATAATAATAATAATTTGTCTACATTCTTGAAGTTGCCTAGTGCCATGACAGAACATTTTGCATGGTCACCATGCTACTGGTACATTACAAATAAATGAGGTTTGTGTGGTGGGGGACTTCAGCAAGTGAGATTGAGCTTGGTGGGTATTCTTGTTCCTTTATTTTGTTTTCATTTAGATGTTGTTAATAGTTTATCCAAATGCAACATTCAGAAAAGTAGTGGATCGTCAAATTATGCTAGAAGCTGGCAATGTTGAAAAGAGTTGTTCCAGTATCTGTGTACCTCTGGCAGGGCACTTCAAGGCTAACCTATGAAAACTTTTTCTTCTAGCCTGACCTTTTCCAAACAGATAATATTGGCATGCGTAAATAACAAACTGTGCAGGTTGCTTGGATTTTCTTGAATAGACTGAGAGCAACAAGTCTAGTGATTGTTACGTTGCATTTTTATTTGAAACTGAAGCCCCTGGAGAGGGAAGGTTATTTGAGTGCTTCAAGCCCACTGAAATGCCATTCTCCTGAAGAAGATTAATTTGATGGAGGAAAAAAAATAAAAAAAAAAAATCAAGAGCCTGCTATTATTGCTTGAAGATTGAACTGAGACAGGCCTTGTCATCTGTGGCTGGCAAGGTTTCTTTCACATTTTGATTTCACTACTTGAAAATACTGAATTAGTCCATCTGTTCACATTTAATTTTTCTCTCTGCTGGGACTTCAGTTGGTCGTCTTGTGTCTGTCAGGCACGTTTCCAAAGCATCTACATGGAAAGTACTCCTTGCTTTCTCCCAAAATAGCAAAAATGCCTGCTAACAACAGCCTCCCAGGATCCTTGCTACTACGGGGAACATCTGTCCCTAGAATGAGTGCAAACTTCATCTGTGCTGTTCCTTAACTTCCCTTACAGGAGTATTTTCCTAAGGAATTAACTGTAAACTCTATTTTGGATAGTGTTGTTACCCCAAGTTGTTTTATCTATGGTGAAAATGTTCCCGCTTTGAGTAATACTTCACTTGAATGAAAAGAAGCAAGGATAATCAAGTGGAGCTTATATGCACAGCCATTCAAAATTTCTTCTAATTTAGAGGATTGGACAAACCATGAAAAATAACAAACGTTTTATAAGCATGTTTTACAAGTTTTTAAATCTATACCCACTAGATTTTATAACTCACTGAATATTTATTTAAAGTTAATTTTCTGACACTTGAGAAATTTCCCACAACGTAGTCTGACTTGAGATGACCAGAAGTTGTAACCATGATCTGAAGTTGTCTCGCTGCTTCAGGTGGTCTGTGGTTGCTAATTTTCCAGCAAAGCATGGTTTATTTGAGAAGTATGAAAATGGTGTTGTATTCACTTTACCTAGTTATAGCAATCCTAAAGCCAGGAGCTAGCTTAAACTGATTTACGCACAGAGCTAAACATTTCCTGAGAATGATGCATCCTGTCCCAATCTAGGATAAATTCCCCTCTGAAAGTTCTCACCTCTCTCCTAGTACAAAGGGTCCTTAGATGATGAGGTTGAGTTTGAGCACTAGCACAACTGAATGCAGTAAAGTTGAATCAAATTTTCCCCAATGTTTGTAACAAGTTTTTAAAACGAGCTAAAACTAAGTTGCCTTACCTCACTGCAGTTGTTTTTGGCTTTTTTTAAGGCATTCCTTATTTCTAGAATGACTACTTCCAAACCTTGCAAAAAAGACAAGAAACCTAAAGAAGCACAGAAAACTAATTCACCAAAATGGCCTCTTAGTGTCAAGATAAAAAATTATTAGCAGTAGTGTTTAAAATCAGAGTAAGAACTAGCTTGTTCCTGCAAGCAGTAGTTACCTCAAAATGAGGGTTAGAGAGTGGCTGCTTCTGGGACATACCGCTGTCAGGCACTGAACTTTTCTAGCTGTCTCTTGAAACTTTCTGCTGTAATTGCGGTGCTCTCTTCCCTGCAGTAAAGGCTAAGAAAGTTCAGCAACGGCCTTTTTCCCTCGTCTTGGAAAGAACATAGGGCTGGTGGCAGTAGGATACCGCACAAACAGGTTCTTAAACATAGTTTAGTATTTCATGGCTTAATATATATATATATATATATATATAAAAATAAATAAATAAGTATCTGAATAGCCTGATAGCAATGAAATTTTTCTGATTCTGAATTCAGATTGTTCTCTCCTGCTTTGAGGCCTCTGTGCCACAAGAGTGTTTGGCTAAGTCCCTAAAGTCATACACAGTAAAGCAGATCCCTTGCAACAGATTTTGACAGGTCACAATGACATATGCTGTGCATCTTGGTGCTCTAAATGAGGCAAATAGCATATCTGTACGAGGCAGTCCTGAGTGTTCAGAGTTTTATGTACGCACAGGCTGATGCACCCATTAGCACGCACTTTGCTTCAGAATTTGACTTTGTGCACATATATGCCGTGAAAAACAACAGATACCACCTCACTCCTTTAGCCTTATGGACTTTTAAATAAACTCTTTATTTCTTTATCTTGTATTTTGTCTTCCCTGTGCTTTCTACTGCCTAAGAAATTCAGAGTAGTGCTTCTTCCAGCCAGAAGGTGGACACTTTACGGGGACCACAGAGAAGCAAGTCAGGGCACTGCCTAGTATTTAAAATTTTCCAAGATTCCCCAATTCCTATGGACTTATTTCAATGGGGGGGAACATGGCCCTATTCTTCCCTAGGTAGTTCTGTCTTCCTTGAGAACAGCATTCATTCTACAACGTTTGTGGTTGGCTACAGCACAGTGAAACCTTGCAGCTAGAAACTAGTTATCCTTCTCACTGTCTTCCTCTCTGTGATGATTAACTATGATACTATGTTTGTATGAGTGAGCATTAATTGCTGGGAAGATTATCACTGTGTAAGAGGTAGCTATAGATCCCCAAGTCCCCTTCCTCTTCCTAGCTGCATGCTGGATGACCTGAGCTGCTTCTCAAGGTCGCGTAGCTAAGCAGCCCCAGCAACAGTGCTGGCTGCTTTGCCTCAGAGCTAGTTCTGTCTGCAGCCTGGTGCTGAAAAAAGCCCTGAGCCTTTGGGGGCCTGAGCTGAATTCTCAGCTCCTAACCTAGCTTCAAGGCACAGCTGGGTATTGGAGTCAAGAACTACTCATTCCCCTATGTCTTCAGCTTGTAGAGCTGTGGTGTTTGGTGTTGTGTGCTTCTTGCCCCCGACCAATTGCAGTCAGTGTATCTAGTGTATCCTGTTTGCAAGCAGGAATTGCTGATGTTTTGGTGACTGTTAGGGCTTCTACCCCTTAGCTGCCTGCCTTGCAGGGATAATTCAGTTACTCAGGCGGCAACTGCTGAACTGCTTTGCGTCATGATCTGGTGTATTGAGAGAGAGTAAAGCAATGCTCTTTACCTTGACAAGACAGCTATGAGCTGCAGCAGCTGCTTAGGAGTAGTAAAGAGCTTGGAGAGAAGGGAGGGGGCAGGAATGTCCCCCTCAGTCCCAAGACAAACCCTCTCCACTTGCAAATCACACCACTGAGCTGTCTGGGCCAAGGGCTGCTGCAGCCCTGCCTTCCATTCCTTGGGCTGCTTCCAGCCTGTTTTCAGAACTGGCTTTCTGTTGACCTGATCCCTTTGCTCTCAGAGTATTTTGCCATATGCTACGCTGAAGATGCTTAGGTAAGCTGTAGATAAATCTGTGCTGTCCATCACCTGTATGCTTTACATCTCATTTCCCCAGGTGCAAGTAGACAGGTTCGGCAAGCTAGAATTGGCACAGGTTTGACCAGAGGTCCTTCCTTCTACGCTTCAGGTTGTGAGGACATTGAAGGTTGTGAGGTGAGAATACACCTGACACACAAATATTTTATCAGATATCTTCCATGGCAGAGTCGCAAGGCATATATATTGCTCCCTGTGTTAACAAAATTAGCCTAGGTTCTCTGTTTGCTTGAATAACTGTACCATGACCTGATTCATGCTAATTTTCACCAGCTGAGATCTGATTGCATCCTGGTTATCCTGCTTTGTTCCTGGTAATTAGAACAACCCCTTGATAGAGCAACTGCTCTTCTGCTGCTTATTTTGTTGTTGTTGCTGTTTTTTTGTTGTTGTTTGTTTTTTCCTGTGCTCAGGAAAGGCTAAGCCTTGCAGTAGCTGTTGCCTGTGTTTTCAGAGCCATGCTATCAGAAGGCTCTGTGGTGTGCACTCCCCTGTACAGCCTCACTTGCTTTTGGCAACGAACCAAGACCCTCCAGAACTGACAGCTATAATAGAAGATAATGCATTACACCTACTAATTTGTGGATTGCTGCACAGCAGTTTACCTATTTAAATTTTTCTATGGGACTGGGGACTGGCATGGATTTCCAACAGCTGTTTCCAATAGTCAACACTTTCAAAAGTTAATAAAGCTTGCTGCAAATTTACCACTGAATAGCAGGAGGAAAAAAGGCAGAAAATCAACTGATGCTATTGCACAGACAGTAGCTCTGCATCCCCTGCCCTCAGGTGAAGTATCAGAAGTTTAGTTTTTATTTCTCTTCAGTGGATCTGAATTACGAACTACTCATGGGTGCCATAAACTGTAAATGAATTTGAACTTCTTAAACTCAGGACTCCATAGTTTGTGAAGCAGAGAAGACATCTTGTAGACACAGAATGCTTTTCTTTCCTGGCAAAAAGCACTAGAATAAGTTATAACAAGGAAGGGGAAAAAAAAAAAAAAG
Source organism: Anser cygnoides (assembly GCF_040182565.1). Taxonomy (NCBI): domain Eukaryota; kingdom Metazoa; phylum Chordata; class Aves; order Anseriformes; family Anatidae; genus Anser; species Anser cygnoides. Next base: position 4,315,036 of record NC_089875.1, on the reverse strand, counting down.
TTTGTCTTAAAACCAGGAAAATACTCAATAACTGGCCATTAGCTGTGCATTGCTTCCTACTTCTGTTGCCATGGACAAAATGGGCCACTAGGTTTCTTTCTGCATCTTTTCTTTCCCCTGGGAAATTTTTCATTTCTATTCTGCTTTTTCCCTTGCATGACATTAAGCAAAGGTGTTCTTACCCTTTCTTCATCATATACTGCTGAAAAAAAGCTGAATTTAATTTAGTGCATCTTTTTATATATTTTCAATAGATGTTATCCTGGTCATGTAAATTGCAGAAGTGTTTTGTTGTAGCTTTTGACAACCTCATTAGTTTGTTGCCAGCGGCAGTTCATTACAAACTTCACAAGAAAAATAACCTAAATATCCCTGTATTGGTACACATTTGAGAGCCAGGCAAAGTAGGTATGAGGAAACTGAGTTCCTTGCTGGTTAGTTTTTCTCAGTAGCAGTTAATGAGGCAATGGAAGAAATCATATAGAAATTTGAAGAACATATGCATGTACTGTTCATCCTGGTTTTACACCCTAATTTTAGCTGAATCAGTGCATCTATTCACTGAAGACTGCAGGATCTTGTTAGCTATGAGAACAGTATGTTTCTACAGACACAGATTTGCTTTGTAACTTCTCCCTGTGGTGGGGAAAAAAGAGACAAAAGGCCTGAGCGCTGTCTTTAATGGTGTTGCTGTTTTAAAAGCCAATCCTTGAAGAAGTCTTTTGTGAGGAATGGGAGTTTAAACAACAAGCACATGCTAATCATAACATGAGTGTGAAGTGAAAAAATGTTTATTTTTGCCAGCAATCCTAGGCAAAATGTCCAGTTAGGACTTGTGGGATCTAAAATTTGAGGGATGGAGTTCTAACTGCTGTGCCAACGGGCTTTTATCTGAGTTCAGTGGTCTGACATATTTATTGACAGTCTGTCCCAATACTTGCAGTGTGTTTGTGGGGGCACGAGGGAGGAGGTTACAAAATCAGATTTTAGCCTTGTAAAGGTTATGCTGCCAAAGCAGTCTCTACAGTTGGTGCAGGGAGATGCTCTAAATTCTCTAAGTCAGGCTCTGTAAAGAATAATTCAGGACAAGTATCTCCCTCCTTCCCTCTGCTTTCCTTCTTTTCTTCCTTCCCTCCCTCCCCTGGGTAATAGATGAAGCTTAAAGAGATTAGCCTTCTTAGTCTAAAGCAGAGCATGGCAAACAGTCCCCAGAATATCAAACTGACAGAATTTGGAAAAAAATGTGAAATCTCCATAATTAACCATGAAAAAGGTGTAGTGATATTAGAGGCTTCATGCTTGCATGGCTGATGCCTGCCTTCAGCCCTAATGTGAAAGATAATTTGCAGACGTTAATTTTCCGGCCCCTTTTCCAAAAAGGTCCATAACAGCACCAATTGGTTTTCCTGGTAATCTGTCAAACTGCAGCTGGACTGAAATCATTACTTTATTTCACACAGGCCATCAAACAGTTTTTTCCACATTAATTCTCAGTCACCAGTGGCTTTGGTTACATCTGAATAATCACTGACCTGGAAAAGCTGAAAGTCACTGCCAATTCCCTAGAGCCGTACAGATTCCCAGTGAGAGACAGTTGCACGAGAGACCAATTAAAATAGCATCTGTGAATTAAATAAATCTATAAAAAGAATCCACTTTCCCTGCACTAAACATCAATGTACATGGAAATTAGTAGAGGTTTTTTTAAATAAATATCTGATGAAGGAATAAGCCTCTTGGGGGAGAAGGGTGAGAGGGAAACCTTATTCTGTTTGAGCTTGAAATAATGAAAGAGCAAATGAAGGCAAACAGTGCTTCACACAGGTAGGTGCCCCATGCACGAGAAAGGCCTCTGCTCCTGCCTTCTGTGCTGCAGCTGCAGCGCAGCTCCTGTGTAAATGAAGAATGGGCCCCAGCAGTTTAGATCGAAGAGAAATTTGCCATTAACTCAGTCTGCTCTCTCCTGCTTCACAGGCTTTGTTGCATATTGGCAGTGGTAGGAACGGGAAGGGACTCTGGCTATGTCTTGATGCAGTGAAAAAAGGTGATTTGTGTGAGACTTTCAAGGCAGAATGGATTGCAGATTCTTAAGCAGTAGGTGCATCTATCCTCTATGAAACCTTGGGTGCTTTAGCTATAATTTGGTCACAGTTCTTGAAAATACAGCTGACTGGGGAAATGCTGAGGGAGTTGTTCTATTGAAATTCTATCCAGAGCAAAACGCATTTTAATATTTAGTAAGGTTTTTTATAGAAAGAAGAAAGAAAGTAGGAAACGCTTTTGAAAATGCTGATTTTTCCTGTATTTGTACTTTTCCAGATGAAATATTTAGATATGTATAATGAAATACATATAATGTTATTGTTGATAATGCCACTTACTCTGATTTGGGATTTTTGTGTCTTAGCTTTGTTTCAACTGAGACTTTTATGTATAGCAAAAGAAAAAAAAAATATAATAGCCTAAATGTCTAGAGAACTGAAACAACTTGTTTCAATGTTCCCTTCAGATAATTTTGATATAATTTTTGTACTTTCCTCTCCAGTTTGGAATGAAGCCACATTAAAAATCTTTGTAACTTTTGACGAAGAAAAATTCACGTTTCCCACACAGCAGCAGAGCTCTTGTCATCACTTCCAGTCAAAGAATGATTAATAGTGTCGCTACTGTTCGACAGTAACCTAGGATGGATTAACCTCCAGTACTAAATCAAAACTGTACAGACAACTTAGGATACATGTATTTTTTTCTTTCTTCTTGTCATAATGCTGCCTTTTCATTGTTCCTTGGACTATAAGGACTTCAATGCATTGTCTACTTTTTGTGTAAACTCATAAATGCATTTTTTCAATTTAAGATATTTTTAGTGCTGCCGTATTTATCAACAGCCTTGTTTTCTATAGTTTGGTCCAACATGTATCCCAGACAAAAGTTTAAGTATTTTCTAGCCAGAATCAATTGGTGTAAAAAATAGGTTGTTTTGATAGGAAAACTAAGCCAGTTTTTTTTATTATTATTATTATTAAGCCAAAACAGATCTGTTTTTCTACAAATATGTTGTAGAATTTCCCTTTTTTTCCATCTCACATCAGTAATCATATAGGGGCAACTGAGATATTTCTGAGGTTTCTAATACAGGTTAGGCAATCAGATAATTTATCCTGGCCTCAGAATCAGTGAAGACAAATAGGAGATGCTGGTTTAATTTCTTCAGTGATGCAGGAATTTGTTGTTTATTTGCTTTTTTTATAATTTAGAATAAATATTTTTTTTTCCTTTATCTGTTTTATCTTTTAAGTAGCATGTAACCAAATTATTTTTTTTAGGGAATGTAACGTTATTCCACAGAGTCTCAATAGCCAATCATTTCTAAATGGCTGCCTCAATTCTTTGTCTTTCAACAGCACTAGAAAAGGAATGAAGTGAAGCACAGTCGTTGCCTCAGTGTTTGGGCATGCTAGGTGTGTGGTAAAGCAGGTGAAATGTGGCTGTGCATTATCTGAGACTTAAAAATCTTGTGTACACAGGAACAATATCTTGAGTGGTCAGGAACCAATTGAGTTATCTGGGGTTTTTTTGGTGGTCTTCTGTGTGCTCTTATTGAGTAGGAAGAGAGAGATTTATTTTTGTTTGTATTTTGGGTGAAAAAGTCAGGCTTGGCTGGCTACTTTTGACTGGTTATCCACTTGTTAGGTCCAGAATCACAGAAAAAGTTACTGAACATAGGACTGGAAGCTTGACCTGAATGAGCAAAACTGTTAAGGTCCATATCATTCGGCTTCCCTGGTTTCTTTCATTCTGGCTCCTTGCCTCAGGTTTTGAAGGAACATTACAAATGAATCCTCAATATATCAAAAATAAGCTTTGCATGTTCTGTTACAGAATTGTATGCATGGAAATGGACAGTTTATGATGATTGGGAAGACAGCTGGTGAACCTAGGTGTTTCTGAAGCTCTTGGCTCTCTGTAGTTATGTCTTGCAACAGGCATTTGCCAATAAGTCCATTTTGATGGTGCTCCCTGTGACCTCTAATTTTCTTCCCTGCTTTCTTGCCACTTGCCAAAGATGTTTTGCTACTGCTTGCCAAGAAAGAACAACCCCCTACAATATGGCCATGTGCATTATCCACCTAAAGCTAAGGCCCAAGCAGGTCTGTAGCAGATTGTCCTGCTGCTTGTTGGGACTTCCAGAGCCTGCTGGGTGACAGATTTTCTAGAAGTTTGTCAGTGAACAGATTTGCCACCCACAAAAGTACAGACTGCCTCATACATGTCAGGTTACTTAATGTCAGATTTCTTGCTAGACAAGATAAAGGATAAATTAATATGTTTACCTTAAAAACATAACTTTGTTAACGTGGAACAATTTATTTTTAAAGTAACAATGTGCTTTTTCTTTTTTTTTTTTTTTAATTAGATTGCAATTGCTTTAGAATCTTTGGGCTTAAGCAGTTGTCTAATTGCATTCTGCAGTTTTCCTGGTTTTATTGTTAAAGATAAAATTGGACAGTCCCAACACATGGCATGGTGACCTGTCCCTTTTCAAGCTCTTGTTTAATTCACCCTTCTTCCCCATGGTTCTGGTGGTATTGTTTGCCAGGCAATGTCACTGAAGCTTATAGATATTGTTATGCACTCAGACTGTGATGTGGTCATTAATTTGCTAATGCTTATCCATCTGGTATACTGTAATTTTATGTGTTTCGTTGCTGCCATGACCCAAGCTTTGTGCTTCCATTGAGCTCTTTATGGTGCTCGTTAGTAAGTTCTTAATTTTAACAGACTCTACTTTTCTTCCAGCATCAGAGCCCCAGATCTTGGCACCTATTTAAGTACTGGATTGTACTCTTGGAAGGCTTTGCTCAAGTTGAGCACACCAAGTTTTTTACAGCCTGGTACGGCTGTAGCGTGCTCTAGAGGTGTGTGGTGGGCTCCAAATGTTGCTGCTGGAGATAGGGGATGCCCTCATGGTCCTGGATATGCAAACTCACCACCTTCTGCACGATACATTGTGTTGGTTTGATTCCATCCACCTAGATTTTTTATTTAAAGATACCAACAAAAATTTGGATGCCTCTGCTGGCAGATGATGATGTTGCTTCCGGAACATTTGGGGCTAAACATAGGAGCAGAATTCTAAAAGAAGCTTTTTGCTTGCTGAGGATCTGATCTGGTTTGGGTCTAAATTGCTGCAACCCTATGAATCAAGTGAGTTCTGAATCAGGCCCTATGTGGTTTTCCTTGGAATATGCATATGGACATGGAAAATACCAATATCAGCTTCTTGAATATTTTTCATTTTTTCCACAAGTTGTGGAGTAACATACTGGAAATGTTCCAGTGCCTTCCACCAAACACTAACACATTTAACCAACCTCTTACTTGAACAGATTGTATCTCTGGAGTTTATTTGCTTTTTGCAGACATACTCTCAAATCTTTCCAGATCTTATTAGCTATCAAAAAAGAAACATATTTATATTACAATTATTGATCTTATACCTTTATCTTTGCTGCTCAGGTATGGGTGAGTCTTATATAAGCTTTGACGGTCACTAAAGATTTATGGAACTTGAAAGGATTAACTCTAAAATCAAGCTCATTGTACTTTTTTTTTTTCTCTGCTAGACTTCATTATTCAATGAATGGACTAAAACTGTCTTCTTCAAATAGGTCCTTTAAAAGCATGTGTAGGAATCAATCTACTGTCCTATTTACTTGGGTGTGAAATCATATTAACATTAACACTTAAACGGCAAAAATATATTCTGTACATGTTTGTGCCCTGAATGAAAGGTAATCTTTTTTCACCAAGACTCAGATCAAATTAAAGTCCATCGATACTGACTGTTTCTGACTGATAGGAAGCTTATGTGATCTGTGTGCACCTCACTCCAATAAGCAAACTGATATTTTTACGGTATTTCTAAAAGAGTTCTTCATAAAGGATTATATATTCTGTAGGGCTTTACTACTTACCCTGCAGTACTGCTTGTTATTCCTGACACTTCCTCCACTGTATCATCTGCTTCTGTGGAGGAAAGGAGAAAACAGTTTGTTTCATGGAGAGCACTGAGCAGACTATGGGTGGGCAGGGAGAAGGGAAACAAATTCAATTTGGTCCTCTCCCTCAGCCCTGCCTTTGCCCTGTCTCACTGCATCTTTGGAATCCATAGCAAGGTTTCTTGGGTCAGAAATGTCACAAACAGGTGGCTACCTTTCTTGAGACTCAGATTACATTCACAGTGTGCCTTTGCTTAAGCAAGAAGGCTGCTTTGGCAATACAAATGACTCCCATCCCATTGAACTACTACTACTCAGGGAGTGACTTTTATTTCCCTTTACTTTATTCCTAGTTCTTCACATGGGACCCAGAGACTGCTCAATGTTCAAATAGTCAATGCACAAAGTTGAAATCTAGACAGACACCAGCACAGACTCAAATGTTCAGTGACACAAATACCAATGCATATGCGCTTCTGGTAGACTTTCCTAGTCTATTTTGGTGAACAATCTTCCCTTCACACATCCTTCATGGATTAATCAATCTTCATTCCTTCTGCCAGTGGACTTGCTTCTTCTGTCCTCAAGTATCAATTTGTCAGGCTCTGACTAATATCAAGAAAGGTGATAAATCCACATCTTACCTGACCACAGAGAGAAGTGGATTACTGACTGGAATACACTTCTGGCTGCTTCTTCATGATGGCTTAGACTTAAGTGAAGCAGTCTTAAAGGTAACCTCATACTGACTGTTTTGACACATACTTTGTGTTTCCCAGAAGCCTCTAAAAGTCTCCGTACCAAAGACAAGTTGTGATATTTGTTCAACAAGTCTCATACTTGAAATACATCTAAAAGGCAAAGGTATTCCTTACTGTCTTATGCCTATGTGGCCCTAAATAAAATTAGCAACACCTTTTTGGTAAGGTGACAAAGATGTGGATGGCAAAAGCAAAACCAGACCAGATCAAACAAGATCAACCCTCAGATGCCATGATAGAGAATGCATAATGAGAGCCTGAATAGAATTACCAGTTCCATGGCATTTTCCCATTTTGGTTTCCCCTTTTTGGTCTTCCAAAAGGAACTTGGATTTAACTGAGCACCAAAACCCATGAACGTGCACTGTACTTGATAGCTAATCACCATCAGCTGCTCTTCACTCCGACTCTTATTCCTGTAGCATTACTTCCAGCTCACCTGATTTAAGGTAACCTTAGTCACCTCCATCCATTCTGTGATACGATAATGATATCAAATTGCTTATCCTGTTGCACTAGATAGGACTTGAGTACTATTTTTCATATCCTGACTACAGTGCTGCTCAGTTTTCCCATCTAGTATCATAGAATAGAATCATTAAGGTTGGAAAAGACTTCCAAGATCATCCAGTCCAACAAAAATCCTACATGCTGAGCAGGGAATAATCCCAGGCCCTGCCAGAAAGAGAAAAATGTACATAACAGCCCAATAGGACTCAAGACTACAGGTAGTAACAGTCTTTGCTGTTCCAGTCACCCAGCCAGCACTTCCAAAGTCTGCATTCCTGGTCTTTGTGAGATCTGCAGTCAACTACCACGTTGAACTTCATAAGGCAGGAAGCATAAGGCTTTCATTTTGTTGTATTAAAAAAGCACAGATTTGCAGAAATTCAGTGCCAAATAAAAGCCCAACTAAACAGGAAATGGCCATGTGGCTTGGGTCCTTCTTAAGGAGCTGTCTGTTCTGAGGTGATTTCACAGCAGCTGTAATTATGAAAGTGTTGATCAGAATAAATCATCTTCAACTAGAGCTGTTTTCTCATTAATGCCATCAGCAGGAAGTGTCCTTAAGTCTTGATTTCTTTCCTGCCTTGGACCATGAAATTTTTGCTCTACAGGGACCACTGCGTGGACCAGAGTCCTCAGGTGCTTGTAGTAGAGTTTTATCTAGTATTAATATTTATGTTAATAGTTCTGTTAGTGGGCATTCTGGTGTAGAATAAATCAGCGATGCTTGTGATGTGAGTGAAAACTCTGCCCTTCAGAAAGGGGAAGGACACTCACTGGTCTGGACAGTTCCCCAGCGGGAGGCAGAACTGCACGTTGGTGTCACAGCGAGATTCGGAATTACTCCAGCTCTTGTTTGCGTACCAGTACCTTGTTTCCCTTTCAGTTGAACTGGTTTTAAAAAAAAAATAATGTACACAGATACTCATCCTGGCGCTATTAAAAGGTCGCTCCCTCTGAACCTGCATTGGCATTCTATCGCAACTCACCTCATGTTTACTGTTTATTAACTGTATTTGCTGTTGCTTGAATACTTCACTCAGTTATGCATCCGCTCTTTTACAGCTTTCTTTTGGTTGTGACACTATTACAAAGCCTTTTGTGTGTTCAGGCATTTAAACAAACATGACTTGTATGAATGAACTTTCCAATTTAGCAGAACCCGTGTTAGTTTGGCTTTTCAAATCTCATTAGCTGATCCAGCTATGGAGCTTGATTCCACGTGGCTTGTGCTGGACGCAGTGGCCCAGCTTCAGCTGGAAAGTCTTCTAATGTAAAGACATAGGTAAAAAAAAAAAAAAATATGCATTTCTTGATGGATAGGTATGGGGCTTGGTTAGCGAGTTTCCATACCATCCTCTGTCTTTTCTTTCAGAAATTAATTTAACAACATAATAAAAAAATAACAGAGGAAACACTGAACCATGGGGGAAAAAGAAAATCTTTTGTTCCCAAAACTTGTTCTGTCAGGTAGACTGTTGTGAGAAATCTACATGCCAATTAAGAAATATTGGAATATTTTACTGCCTGAAGAAAAATGTTTTTAATTAGCATTTTTCTCCAGTATATTTTGAAAAGGGCATATTTGAATATTCTGAAAGAGTCATATAGCTAAGTGCCTAGAGCTCTGACATGTTTAGAACTGATACTGTAACCACACACAATTAAATCTCTTTCATTCCAATGCATCGTTAAAGGATGTTGTGCTTGTAAAGCCACTGAAGGATATGTTTCATGTGGCCTTGGGGGGAAATACGTGCATGAAAAAATGCAAGATTTAGGAGGAACCTGACAGTCACCCACATTACACAGATGTGGTCAAAGTAAAGCATACTAAAACTTGTTTGCCAGAGGTTGGGGATATAACAATAGGTGGGGAGATCTTAGCAGCAGTTACATTATTCCAGATCTACTGCTATGTATTCTTTCTGAAATTGTTGGAAGATACAGCTTTGTGCCATAACATCTTTCATCTTTGTGGTGCCTGGTTAGTTTGTAACTTCTGAGCAATGGTCACTTTTTTCCCCTTTCTGTTTTCCAGCATGGTTTGTCTGTTGTTGGTTTTTAATTACTTGCATGATTTACAGCTTGTACCTCATCACCTTGTCCTCAGATGGATTAAAAAATAAAAAAAATAAAAAAAATAAAAAAAAAATAAAAAAAATAGCATAGTTCGTGTTCTGCCTAAATAAGTAGAAGGGAAGACAAAAAATAAATAGTTTCCTTAATACTGCTTGGTATGATCAGATTTGAAAACAAAAAACTACCAGATCTACAAGCACCACTAATCCTGTCTCATTGCCTTTGATGGCTCTACATCTAAACCCCCTAGTTGCCCTTCTAAACACTTTGCCATGTGGTCCTGATTTCCATCTGCAATCTGGAGCTTTAGCCTGAAAAATCTCAAATCTGTTCTTACAAAGCTATGTTTGCATGATTGTGCCAGTCACCAGCAATCCACTTCCCATTTTGCTTCACTCCATTTCTTTCCCACACCTTCATGATATTTTTGGGTAATAAAGGTTTTCTGTCCAGGAGGTGTCATAAAGCAGAGGGAGGTGTTCATGCTCTAAAATCACAGCAGTTTTTGTAACAAAAAATGTGCAGCTGGCTGGAATTGAATATATATGAATATACGCAGAAATGCTCTGCTCTCCAACACAAAGGCATTTCATCTATTTGCTTCCTTTAATAGAAATGCTATGCCTAGGCAAGATAATTTTTGTTTGTTTATTTAACTCCTGGCTGTTGCCAGGGTTTTTTCAATACCCATTATGTCTGTGTTCAGATTGTATAATATTTCTTTTTGCATTAGGCTGTTCAATTATAGCAGGCACACAACAGCAATACAGGATAACAGTAAAGAGATTTTTACCATGTGGGTAAAATATATGAAAAGATACATTTTTTCTTTTTAGAAAGCTTTTATTAGGCCAGAATTTTCCTCCAGGGAACAGACAAAGGAGATCCTCACAGTCTATCTCAACATATATTAGCTAGTTTGCTTCATCCTTCATTTAGAACTGGCTGTGGATGCAAATTGAAACCCTTCCAAACAGCCTAAAATCTTTGAAGCCTCCCAAGACCTGAGCCTCCATCTGCAACTAATTTTGCAAATGATTCATCTCTTGTCTTCAAAGAAGATATGGGTGCAAATTATAACTGTACTAAGCTACCTCAAACTTTTGAAATCTTGAGCTGAATGCAAATTTTCATCTGTTTTCTTTAAAACTTTGGTTCAGCCTGTTTTAACACTTAACCCCTTGGATGTTTAGAGCACTGGGCACTTTGTAGTTGTGGAAATCAAGCCAGTCATTTCTGTGCATATGAATGACTTTGGGTGTCTCCCCTGAGAGCCAAGTCAATTACAGTCAGATCTTATCAGAGGTTACAGTATGTGCTAACACAGAGTGACATGCCAAGTGTCATGAATCCCCCACTTGGGTTGCTTGCTTGCAGTGCAAAAGAGCATTTCAACAGATGCCTAAATTACATCGTGAATTACAGCTCAGTCTAGCTGAGTAATGCTGACCATGCTCTCCATGGGCTGGATGGTAAATCCTTACCTCGCATTGGGAACAGCCGGCTGTTCGGCTGGACCTGAAGAAAGACCCTTTCCTACAAGAAGGAAAAAGGTGCTTACATCCCTTCTGCCTTTCATAATGCTGCCTGTCTACCACCTTTATAATTTTTCCCGTTGCTATCTAGTGTAAACTCTGTCCCTTTGCTGAGCGTGCTCTCAGACATGGGCTAGGCAAGAGTACCAGAACAATGCTAATGTATTTTTAATACTGAGTTTAGGGTCCACATCTGTACTCTTAAGCAGGGGGAATCATCACTGATTTACTTTGATGTCAAGAGTACCTGGTCAGACCTTTAAAAACACCATTTTGGTGTTACATTTTTATTTGCATCTCTTTCTTGTGTCAACACTGTTGCACATCAAAGAAGGCCTTAACTCTTACCTCTTCCTTACATTGCTGCTCCTTGGAGCTGCTTTGCTCTGCTTTGGAGCTGCTACTTTTTCTCACAAACTCTCTGCTAAGATCTGTCATGGACTGGCTCTCAGGGCATGGATTCACATGGCTCATTGCCTCAACCTCCACCAGATGTAGCCTAGTGCATCTAGCATCTTTCAGACTTTGAAGACGTGCTGTTCATGAGTAAATCCTCACATGGGTTCTGCTGAGAGAGTTATGTTCAGTTTCTACTGTAGGCTAGCTCTCTGACTCCGACTTTCATTGTGCTGTTATGTAATCTTTATTTTACACATGGTTACTTTCAGAAAATGCTTTGTTTTCCTTCTCCGTCCTAGATGTCACTTCTTTTTTGGAGTCACCCTTGACTAGAACAGACACCATCTACTTTTGTGATGTTTTCTTTTGCTTTCAGTGGGATGGTAGTGCCCATGTTTGAAAAGCAGTAGAACTGAGTCACTCTCGCTTGCCTAGGTTGGCAGTGCCTGTGTTTTTCTTCTAACTTTCCAGTAGCCCAAGGTCAGAAATAACAAAGAGTTCTGCAGTCCGTGTGCAGTGCTTGCTGCATTGGGTATTAAATCAGAGCACAACTAGGAAGCACACACCGCTGTGAACAGACCTCAGTTCCTTGGTGCATGTGCTTTAGCAGTGCTGTTCTAGACCTGTGAGTATTTGCTGCCCAGCAGCGCTGGGATATGTGTGGTTTATTCATTTTACCATTTCATCTGGGCCTGGAAATGCAAAGGAGTAATGGAGCCTTGCACACACGGTCCTGTTCTGTTGTCCATTTATTTCCCTTAACAGAGCAGCCAGTGGCTATACTAAGTCTGTACCAAGCAGCAAGGCAGCCAAGGAGGGCTGGATGCAGGGAGCATAGCAGCAGGAGTCTCAAAATGAGATCCCTCAAAATGGATATTGTGTTAGAGTCGAGCTACTTCTTAATAGTGTTAATATGGCTCTGTCAACTGGCCATTGCCATTAGCAGCTGAAGCGTATTGGACACATTCATGGAGATAATCCTCCAGTCTAGTACATTCAAAAGGGATCCAGTTCATGCTCTCTGAGACAACCCTATGTCATGAACCAAAGTAAAGCAGATAAGGACAATTTGGAGATTTGTTTCAAAACATTGCATCAGATCCCAACTGAAAATACTAACGAGGACTGACTCAGGAACCCCTAGAAATGAGGGATTCCCATAAGGGTGTTTGCAGACTGCCATGTGTCTTGTAAAAACTGTGGAAATAGGAAAGGAGGACACCTGCTGTTCCATGAAATCTTGTCCTGTGATGGCCCATAGTGCAGCTGTCTGGTCTGGGTGGGACGTTTGGCCTTCCTAAATGACAGGACCCGTCTGCTGCAGAGCTAGAAAGTACATGGATTTCTAGGGTTGTGTGTGTGGTTTGGATTTATTTTTTGTTTATTTTTCGTGGTTTTTTTTCTTTTGTTTTGTTTTTCTTCTTTCTGAGCTATTCACCTGGTGAAGATTTCCTTCACTTCAGCGTTACAGACAGCGACTTCCCTTTTGGGGTCATCAGAGAAGGTTTTTGTTGGTTTTGTTACAGCACCAGTACCAAGCTCCTCTGGCATCTAGACTGCAAAGTTATTGCTCTATAATTTTTCAGCTGGTGCCTCATGTCTTAAGTGAGCCATTTTTATGGCAGGTTGTTCATCTACAGTATATCATCAGAAAGTGATGGAAAGGAATAATCTGCATGGCGTCTACATGATCTGAGTTTGAAATTAACTTTTTCTGTTACCATCAGCCACAAAACTGTCATAATAGTACTATCTCAGCCTTGTCACTTCATCAAATGTGTCAGCTTCAAATGATCTAAAGACCTTTGAATTTCAGTAGTATTCGTGTATGTTTTTGTTTTCTTATACATTAGGTATGTTCTGTACCTCATAAAAGTTAGAATGTGTCAAAATTGCTGCTTTTTCTACTGCTATCATATGTGAAGTATGAAAATATGCTGATATCAGAGTCCTTTTGTGTTTCTGTATAATGCTTACATCAGCCTGAAAGCACTAGTCTATTCCAGCAAAATCAGAATGCAGAGCAGAAATGTTTTGTATAACTTGCAGATTAAATTATTTGCCAGCGAACGTCTTGTTGAGCACTGCGTGTATTTGTGTTTCTGAAGTATGGTACAACTCTTAATTCGCTATACCTCTGAGTAGCTGCAGGATGCCTTAATCCTGTGAGTGAGGGACTCTGTGCTGGGTGCACGTGTGTGTATGGGGGTCTCGGTGCCTGCACCATGGCTCACGGGGCTCTGTGGTGCTCCTGTGGTGCCAGCAAAAGGTGTGAGTGAGGGTGAGTACGTCAGCGTGCGATGGCTCGTGGGCATCGAGCTGGACTGGCCAGTGAGAAGACAAGGGGCCTGGGAGCCAGGTATCAAGGCAGCCCTGAGTTCAGATCTCTCTTCTAGAGCTACAGCGAGATGATAAGGTCTGTGGGAGCTGGCTGCAGGACCCATTAGGATGTGCGTGTCTCTGGGTAAGGCAACTGGACACGAGAGGACCCGGGGCCAGTTTCTGCATAGACCAAGTGTGTAAGGCCAGTTGCCGCAGGGATACCTAAACGTGTGTGCAAGAGGGCTCGTGGACCAGCACTTGTTGTGGTCTGCTTGTCCTGAGGTGCCTGCACATGGGGAGAGCAAGGATTGAGGGCAAGCTGTTGGACAGGCTTAACATCTAAGGCCAGTTACTTAGGGCATCTGTGTTTGCATGTGTATACATACGTTTGTGTGTGTATTTTCCACTAACAGGCTTTTATCCAGCTGAGCCAGAGAGGGAAGATGAGGCTGTTGGCGTTGTTCATTTGTGCATACTTAGCATTGTTGTCTGCATTGAGCCATGTAGCTGGCCATGTGCCTGTGTATAGATTTATTGTATGGCTGTGTTTCTGTGTGCACCTATTAGGGATATATGCTCAGCCTCACTGCTCACTAGACCTGGGAACATGGAGCTGTGGCAGCCTTGCCTCCATCTGGCTACTGCATTTGGCAACTCCTAACATGTTTGTTGTAAACTCTGTGAATGCTAAAAAGCAATAAGGTATTCAGTGTATATTTTCCTATTATGACTGCTGAGAAATAACAGTAAGCTTTCCTGAGCAAAATATTGCATAAATTGCTTCAGACCTCCTGCAGCAGTAATTTGTTACTCTGCTTGGTGAGCACTGAAAGATGAAGCCAGAGAGCAATATTCTGTTCTGAACAGACAAGAGCAGACTGGATTTTTTGTGTGTCATAACATTCATTCTGTAACTGGCTGGAAAAATCTGCTCAAAAAAAAAAAAAAAATCTGATGAGAAAGAAAAGTTAGTTGCCTGCAAAATTTTTACAGAACAAACGAATGCTCCATTCATAAGCAAGCTCTTGTGGAGATGATATACTGCCCTCAATTGGTACGTTTAACTTCTGCTGACGGAAGTCCTGCTGCAGCTTGCTTATAAAACATAGTGACAGAAGGCCTATGACATCTTCCACCATAATCTTACATGATAAAACCCCACCAAATCAATGTGGTGTTATTTGATATGCATTCCCTGTTCAGTTCTACGTTGGTTTAAACAGAGCTTATTTGGGAGAAAAGCTTCCAAGCTTCTTACAGAAATCTAGACAGCAGTTCTCAAAATATGTCTGTGGATGTTCTTCAGAGGGTTCCACTTACCTTCACTGGATTATTTGGGGTTTCTTTGTGTTTGTTTCCTTTTAGAATAAAAAGGGGAAAAAAAAAAAAAAGTAATATAGGTAATATTTCCTAACTACCAAGAGTTTTAGCTGTTTTTTTTTTGTTGTTGTTGTTTGTTTTTTAAAAAGCCAACAACAACAAGAAGCAATGTTGCTCTCAGAAAATAAACATCTCACAGAGTTCACTTCAGGACTTGTTACCTTGACACCTTCTAAAGAAGCAGTTAAAGGCTGTGAGAAGAGCTGTGGTTTATACCAGGTCTGAAACTCCTCCTCCTACTCGCTATCAGTTTGTTCAAGCATCAGTAAAGTTGCCAGCAGGTGTGTTTTACAGGAGGGTGGAGGGTCAGGAGGTTGGCTCTTCATGCACTGGAATACATTCTGTTGTGATCTGTTTTGAGCCTTACTCATTTGCTGGGAGTGGGCCACGTGTAATTGTAGGTTAAGTAATAATTTGCTGACAGACTGGCTGTCAGAATGATCCATAATTCTGTTTTTCTTGTCCTAACTGATGTCTCAGCAGCTACTGTCAGGACCAACCTTAGGTAGACAAATCACTGCAGTTGCACCATTGAAACTTGTTCCAGTAATGCCAGCACCATTCCCACATCCTCCAAATGATGACATGCATGTATGGCTGAGTAGGGAATTCAGGAGGTTTTTGTCAGTGCTTTGCAGGAGGGTGAATGGCTATGCAGAAATCCCAGTCATTCCCACCAGAACAGCTTGTGGCTGAGGAACTGAGGAGCTCTTCTCATATCTTGGTTTGGTTGCTTATGGTTGTGCAGAAAGGTGGGACTGGTATGGGGGGGAGAGCTCCTAAATGAGTCTGTTGTGGGGCAAGCAGAACTGCAGTTCAGCTGATCTATAACTTTATGGAGAGAAAAACACCAGTATTCATTATGATCATCCAGTGGCAGCTACTTCAACGTGGCAATCTGATCCTTAGCCTTTGAGCAAACTGTTGTAAAAGAAGCCTACAATTTTTATTCTTACTTTTTTTCTACTTTGCTCAATACTAGCCTTTCAGGTAAAATCTTGCTGTGATCGGATGGCAATAATGATGTATTAGCTGGTGTATGCATAATCTTCCCATTTTGTAGCATAGGTCTGTCTTCTCTTTGCAGTGTGTTTTATCATCTGACATGCCTCAGAAATGTCCCTTTCGCTCATCTAAATCCAGTCTGGAGCTATTATGTGATAGACAGAGATTACAGCACTTGAATTCTCCCATAGCGAACAAGACACAAATGAGAAATAAATCTTGTCAGATCTTGAGATTTGGTAGAAATTAAACTGTTTCCAGCTCTCTTAAGCATCAACTTTTATTTGTTTTAAGTGCCTCTTCCCTGGCCAGCTTATAACATTCTATAACAGTCTCTGAAATGCAGAGAAGCAAGTGACCAGAAGCAAGTCAGATTTTTAAGGCTTTCAATGGGTCTCTCACAGCTATCTGCAGTGCGGGGCTGTGAGTGAGAACTCCCAGCCTGACCCCTCAACAACCCGTTATTGCTGCGAAACTGGACTGGATGTGTTACATTCACAAATTTCAAGTTGAAGCTCACAGTTCCCAATCTTTTCTCCTACTGTCCAGCCCTGTGTGTCATTTCTATTTCTGCTGTAGTGTTTCATAATCCCCAATAAGAATTAGAGCCGTATTGTTTGGCATGCAGCACAAGGACAGTGTCTGCCCTTGAAATCCTGCCGTCTAGGATAATAAACAGGGTATATCAGAAAAGGAAACTAGCCAATTGGAGTAAGAAATGCTAAGTATATTTTCATTCATTATCACAGTAGACACTAAGGGTAAATGTTCTACCTTATGATCAGTCTTCATTTGATCTTTGTCACCATTGTGAAAGCGGAAGAAATCAGGTTATGGAATGATGGAGCAGTTCATTGATAAGGTAACACTTAGCCATGGCTTGGCACCAAGGTGGCAGGATCACTCTTGCCAGTTCTTGGAAGCAGCTCTGGCCAAGGGTCAGCCCCAAGGAAGCCCCTCATGTACACCTCCTACTCCTCGGCTTGGCTGGAACAGCATCAGATGCAATAATTTTTGCAATTAATAAAGCATACTGTTATCAATACTCATACTAAGGCCACTTTATGCCACTTCAGCTTTATAACAGGTATAAAAAAGCATGCCTAATTTGCACCTGCCGTCTGTGGATATGTCTGTAAGTCAGCCTTAGAAGGCCTGAGAAGCTTACTGTTAATAAAGAGTGAATAATAATGATTATAAATACTATTTTTCTCAAATTCAATAAAAGGGACATGTTTAACTCCAGTCTGTGCTATGCAAAATAATGGCTGGTCCCAAATCACATATTAATAGGACAGTTTCAGCATGACACAAGCACTGTATCAATGTGAGAGGTGTCAGTCAAGGAAATTCAGGGAAGCGCACATGAATGAGGGCACTCATTCCCAGCATGGGCCCACCAGAACTGTATCAAGCTGTACTTGTGGTCAGTGTAGGAAAGTTTGCCCAAATATGACCAGAGATCCATTTCATGACTCAGAATATTTCCCTTGCTTGAGATGTCCCTTCAGACTGGGATTTTTTTATATTATTATTATTCTAACATCTACAGGCCTGTTGGGTATTGTACAAACATCATAAGTGCCAGTCTTCACCCTTCAAATCTCCTGGCAAAGACCAGACATAGCAAGTAGGTGGGGAAAAAGAAGTCAGGCTCGAGGAGGAATGGGGTAATAAAAATTAGGTATTTGACTATGCACTACTTTGCTGTTTCTTTCCTAAGCATACATAGATTTAATCATATTACATATCTGTTGATATGTATAGAAGCTTAGAGAAAAGGAAGTACACGTGATAATTATATGTATGCATGTCTGGCAGCATTTACAAATAATAAGGATTTCCTAGTCATTGACCAGTATTGACTGATTTTTTTCCATCTGTGGTGTCCCTGATAGCCACGTGCAAAGTGACTTTTATCATGACACTACCATATTACAGCTCTTCTGTATTTCAGTGGCTGTTGTTAACCTGTTCATATTAAAAAAAAAAAAAAAAAAAAAGAAGAAGACCGGTATCCAGTATTGCTCACTTCTTAAATTACTTTTAAGCTTTTTGAATACCTGGACCACAAATGTTCCTTGTCTAATTACCTGGTACCCGCTTTCAATGTGTCATAGTATTACTTTTTTCCTCTTTTTAATATTATGGAAGTGTAAAATAACTTGACCTTGAATAGATACCTTGTGGGGATTCCTTTAACATATGCAGTGAATTATATGAACCCCTGTTGATAGGTAAGAGAATTTCACCTCTTCTGTTTCATAACAGAGCTTTGCATTTCAGAAACAGTGAAATTTCTGGTGTGAAAGACCATTTGGATTTTCTCATTCATTACATTTTTATTAATTTGGGGTATGTCAAACGAATGAGCAATCTCTCTCACTTCTGCTGATTAAAAAGTTCTATTAAAAAACTAGATGATAAATATATATGATACAAGATGAACTAGGTAATAAATCCAAACTGGAGACACAATGTAATAAAACACCTTTTTTTTTCTCAATATCCTACCCCATTTTTCTAGTGTGTGGACAGCTATTGTCAGCTTAATTATTTTAAGATAAGGTAGGTCTTAATCAAAGAAACACTGGCTTTGTAATATTTAAAAAATAAAAAATAAAAAGCCTAAGTAGATGTATGCATAGTTAATGCAATACACATAAATTAACTTATAAGAATATAATAGGGCACGCTAATAAACTGAGTTATAGTAGCCGATGATATAGTCAGAGTTAATACTTCATTGACACAACTAGGGAAAACTTGATGTCTTCATCTCAGAAATAAGCATAATTGTCAGCTGTCAGATGCACCAAGCAGAAAGCCTGGTATAATGACTGGTATGCTAGGCAGACAGAGGAGAGGGATGCACCCTAAAGTTTAAGAAAAATGAGCAGGTGTCAAGCTACCACTTCTATGACTTATCTAATTCCTGTATAAAATGCCTCTAAAGTCATGAGCCAAACCCAGACATCTTGTTAACTACTTTAAGCAGGCAGCAACAGGGCACTAGAACAAATCTTATGTTCACTTTTAAGCAGCTCAGCTTTTACTTTGTGTGGTGTTTATGGTTTTGCTTTCTCTTTAATGGATTCAAACTACATTTATCCAGAGTCTGTTTTCTGTGAGAGCTCTTAGAAAATAGTTGTTAAGCTACAAACTGAGTTTCTCCCTGTACAAGAATGTCAGCTGCTGCTTTCTGAGTCCTCCACTGGGGTCACTGTTATTGCACCCTGTGTATTTGAAGCAGCTTCTGCAAAGGGAGCTCCCCCCTCAGTAGGGACTGGTGGGCCCCCAGCACTGACTCTTCTCCCACCTTGTGAGCTCCAACATACAACACCATCTAGGAGACCAGGTAGGCCCAGCAATGTCATCTTCGTGTCTGCCCCCTCGCTCAAAGATAGTTGTAATTATATAAAAGCATCAACAGTTTCATTCCAGGGCTAGAAACAAATCATTTGGTAAGACTGGTGGGAAATACTTCTCTTTTTTCCCTTTCTCATTCTCTGTGAGTAGAGCTGGGGGAAAGAGGTGGGGAAAAGAGGAGAGTAACTTCAGAAGTGAATGTGATTGAGACCATCAGGTTGCTGGTCTCATGTCAGTGGTGTAGCCTCGCTTTTCTCTCCCTACAAATCTGGTTGATTGGCTTTTCCTCAGAGTGAAGCTTGATTTTTCACACAGCTTTAGTGCAGTGTTTTGTGGCAATTATGTAAATTATACGTCACACCACTGCGTATTTTCCACATCATTTGACTTGACCTTTAGAACTAATAAGGGAATTATCATTTTTTATGGGCAATTTGTGTTTTATGGTATGAAACAGCAGGACAGGGACTGATGAGGGGAACATCAGAATATACAAGTCATTACAGGGTAGTACTAGGGGTTCATAAGTAATATCCAGCATGAAACAGTGTCTCATGTGAGCTCCTGAAGAGTAAATTAGAAGATATATTGTGGAGTAAACTCCCCAGAGGGAAAGTTTCTTTCTAATCACCATCTGGTTAGCTGTTGTTCTTTTGGTTCATAACTATTTCTAATACATGCATGGATATCACATCATAATCGATATATAGATATGGATATATGTTTTGCCTAATTTAATAAAGGATATTACTCTCTCCACGCACACCTTGATAGGTTATACCTCACAATGCTTATACATATATAATCTCGTTTAATCTCACCAAATGTCAGCCACATTATCTTGAGTTAATTCTGTCGGTTAAGCATACACTGTATATTTTTTCAGTTACTTTTGTCTGACTTAAAAGCTGCTGTAATGAACTTCTCTATGCATCCACCTCTTAAACTACTATGAAAGGCAAAATGTCAAAAGCAAACAATTATCCATATATTTTCTTCCCCAAGTCGCGTAGAGTGAGCATTATTGCTAACGGGTTCATCAACAGTGCTGTGATATTCCTCTTTCAGCCTCCCTCTCCCTCAAAAAGACCTATGGAAAGTTCAAGGTGTCAAGAAAATTGTTGCAAAATTGTGATAAGACATGACGTTCGAGCAGTGAAGACTTCCATACCACTTGCTAAATGCCTCATTAATCTTACACATGTCAGATGAGATTTTTCCTGCATTTAGGATGATGGCAGGCACGTAGGACATGTTCTGTGCAGGCTGTGGTTTGTGGGGGAAGAAATGATGGTCTTATTCTTCTGACAGAAACTTGGTATTTCATATGCCTTTAACTGTAAAGGAACTACCCATACACAAAGCCCTAGGGAAAAATGGGAAAAGAGTCCCAAATGAAATAACATATACCAGTACATTGGCCACTTTAAATCCTTCCAAGCTCCCCTGATGGCACATCTAGCCTTCTTTCCACCAAATGTCTGCTGTACTGGTACAGTCCACATTTCTTGTAGGTGTTTCTGTGTCCCACCACAGCAGAGCTAAATGGCAGTTCAAGTACTTGAACAGGAGGATCCGAACTGGACTTATCAGGCAGTGGAAATGTATCTCATGAGTCAGTTTTAGGCCATCAGAGCTAAGGTGGTCTTGCTCAGACAGAAGCAGGAGACTCATGCTTTTTTTATTCAGTCTTTCTTCATGTTGATAGCATAAATTCATTCTGTCTTATCGTGTTTGTCCAACACTTTGGCCTTGCCCTTTTCCATATCTATTGTGTGTCCAAGGTTAAAATACTTCTGCAAAAGTCTGATTGGTTTTTGTGTGGCTTTGTTTGTCTTTTTAGCCAAATCCAGGGCCATGTTCATGCAAGAGGAAAATTTGACAAATTTCGTCATGTCACAAATACCACTTCCACTTTACTAATGCAATCCATGTTGCAAATTGAAGTGTAGCTGCCAGCAGTACTTCCCTCAGTGTGCTGATTTGATCTTTCTGAAGTCTTTTGAATGAGTACACTGAAATCCAGAGATTTGGTCCCATACTTAAGACTGACAATGAAGTAAATCATTATTACGAGATCTGAAACCAAAAGAAAGTAAAAATCCCAAGGACTTCCTTGAATAGCCTGATCGATTTTGCAGTTACATAAGACCTGTGAGTATCCTGTTAACACTTCTCACCTTGCAAAAGGAGATTGCACCTGTTTCTCCTCATCATGTAATGCATTTGTTGTGTTTTTTTTTTCCCACCTTCTGTTTCTTTCTTCAACTGAGCACACCTCCTTCTCCTTGACACAGCATCTCTTTAGGCTTGTCCTCCCATAGAAAAGAAAATGCTACATATATAAAACAAAACAAAAAAAAATATGAAAACCATCTGACTTGAAGATAGAGGCACCCAAAAACTTCATGCCAAGTTCCAGCTTTTTCAAGACAAATTATGAAAATGCTAAAAGCTTAGTAACTATAGCAGCACAAACAACACCACTACAATATGCCGCAACAGATTGTTCATATGTCACTATTTTTCCAAAGTTCCTTGGCAAACATTTCCATCAGTAAACAAGTCAAGTGAGAGAATTGTAAAATGGCCAGCAAAGAGCTTCAGTCTTCTATGGCTAATGAAATCAAATTCTGGTACTTATCACTATTATTCTGTTCAGCCCCTGTTCTTTCACCTGTGCTGACAGACTACAGTTGTCTCTATTTCTGCCTTCCCCATGAGTCTTTTGCTTGTTATAGCACTATCCTCTTTGTATTGTGCATGTTTATCAAAGCAATGTCACGTCTAAACGTTGGGTCAGATTCTCACCTGGGGGCAAAACTTGCACAGATCCATTGGCATCGTCAGAAAGATGACAAATCATATGAGCTGGCACAGCATGGTAATTGCAGCATGGTGCCCATCAATGGAACTGAGAAATCCATTAATAATGCCAGTCCACTAACACTTAGAGACAGCTTGATAGTTCATTTTTTTCCATTGTCTATTCTGTTTTGCTGCTCAATATGTCGGTATCATCAGAATTTATTGTTGAGTGAAATGTCTGGGGAATAGGCCAATTCATGCTATACGTTAATGATGAGCAAATGTTAAAAGTTTAGGATTTCTTAATTGGTTATTACTGGAATAATCTCTTGAAACTTCAAAATACATATTTCTACTCTACAGAACATACAGCATTTATAAAATCAGAATGGGAAAGTTGAATTCTTTATGGGGGAAAAAAGAACCTGATTGGCAAACATTTGAAGACCTCCTTTAAAATGAGAAACTAAGATTTTTGCCTGATGATTATACTTATAACTTGAATGTTCCTTAAATTTAGTTAAAATTACGGTAGATTGAACTGTAAAATGTTTGTTTCTTCATATATTGAAATAACTGAGAAGAGTTTTACCTTTACTGAGGCTCGTAGAAGCTTTGCCATGAGCTCCAATATGGAATGTATCTCACAACTTTTAATGCTTTCACTTTGTGCAAGAAATGATGTTCTGGCTGTGCTTCGACTTTCATTTTGGCTGCATTTCCAAATTGCAGAGAGGGGTGAAAAAATAGTATGAGGAAAAAAAAATATTTAATCAAACACCCAGTCTGACAAAAACAACACAGCTAACTGTAAATTTATCTTTTACTAATGGGAAAAAAAAAGAAAGAGATATAAGTGGCTACAGGCCTCAAATTATTGTGGACACAACCATCCATAGCAAGTGTCTTTTAAAACAACAAAAATAATTAAAGATCCTTTGAAACACAGAGAAGAAGGAAAAAGGAATTTGTTCATCTGAGCAATTCCAAAGGCAAGGAAAATCCTACGTACTTAGCTACACTCGATCAAAATGCATAAGGAAGTCTTAGGACAGGAAGAGGAGTGCAGTACCCCTTGCTGTCTGTCTCTGGCCTCATCAGTTCTGACTTCTTCTTTATAGAGCAGTACAGCTTCTCAGGGAGGGGCAGAGAGTGTTCACAGGGCCTACTGCCAGGTAAGGCTTCTGGATTTGGGAAGGTTGTGTTCCTCTCCCTCCCCATCCCAAGGAGAGCGTGAAGTTTGTGTTCCAGTTCCCAGACAAACACAGTAGTGTGTGTGTACATGTGTATATATGTGCCTATATGTGTATATGT
This sequence comes from Anser cygnoides, assembly GCF_040182565.1. Lineage (NCBI taxonomy): Eukaryota > Metazoa > Chordata > Aves > Anseriformes > Anatidae > Anser > Anser cygnoides. The sequence continues at coordinate 4,291,552 of NC_089875.1, read as the reverse complement.
ATGTATGTATGCTGTGGTGCTGAAGATACGGGCAATGTAGCTGAGAAACAGATCTCATCGTAAATCCCACCTTTTGCACTTTTCAGGGCATGGGGAACTGGGCATTCTCAAGGTCTGTGCATTAAAAATGTATTTTGTTTGATTCCCCCTTCTTAAAAAAATGGTCCTGACTCCAGAGTTGCTGTCCCCTCATGGTGTGTGTGTGTGTGGCTCCCAGCACTTTTCCTGTTGTTCCCACACAGCTCGCTACAGAGTTATACCAGACCAGTAAGCATAATCAAAAGAAATCATTAAGTCAAAGTTGCTTTTCCTAGGCTGTTCCTCTGTTCCACTCTTCACCAATTTAACACATTTGTCACTGTTGCTTTTACACAATGCATCCTTGAGTCATCAGGCATGATGGACTGCACAGCCAGGCCTTTCTATCAGAGCTTTCAGAAAGCTACACAAGCTACATCCATTCATCACCTCCCTGTTTATTTCTGTAAGCATCCTTTTGCAGTGCTTGCTTCTTTCCATGTAAGGTAGCAACAAGTCTGGTAGGTATGTTTAACTGTAGCTTACTTAACTGATGACATTAATTGAGGCTGCTGTCATCATTAACCTGAGTTAGATTATGACAGTGTTAGTAACAGGACTTAACTTTTTTTGGAGGAGACTGCACAATTCACATGACAAAATTGTGCTGAACACCATGTCTTTCTGGCATTTATTCCTGTATAGCAAGGCAGTGAGTTCCCAAGAGGCTTAAAGACAAGCATAAATCACAAAGCTATTTATGACCTTCCCATTGATTTATTCTCAGCAGCCAACAGGTGCCTCGTATAGAATTTAAAATAATAAATGCAGAGAGGCAAAACCAACAACCTTACAATGAACTATGCCAGGGACAACTTCTAATCCTCTCTATTTTCGTAGCACTGCTCATTTTGAAAAGATGACGAGGGAGGAAGAAAAAAAAGAAACAAAGAGGAAAATCCTGAAAGAGTTAGTGCCCCAGAGAGCTACATAATGACTAACAATTCTTTTTTCAAATGCTAAGCACTTCCTTCTCAGTACTGAATGACAATAGAATCATAACTTCATCAAAATTACTTTGAATAGTCTCATTAACGGCACATGGTCTTGGTTTTGTCCCTGCCTCAAAGTGCGATAATATTTTCATACCAGCTATTGAATGTGTGTTTAGCTTTGTCCCTCTCGTTTGTACAATACGTTCATACTTATCAGGTCATCTGCCTTTGTGCTTGGATATTCAACAATTCAATAAAAGGTTAACAATAGAAAGGGAGGCAGAGGATAAGATGAAGGCTTATTTTCAGTATGAGCTAACTAAACAATATGAAGGAAAGTGTATTATATTGTGCTGTAGAAAGCAGCCTACTCCATCCAATTCTCACCCTAGAGGATATTTAGAAAGCACAGGCCCTAAATAAGATTTATTGAAGTACAGTCTTGCCTTCATTGTATAGAGCAGAGGCGTTCTCTTCTAAAATAGCTGATTAATAGAAGCAGCTCCCTTAAGAATGGTTGCACAGAGTATTCCTGTCAAGCCTCTACCTTGCATAAATATTTTTGATTAATATATGCCTTCATTGAATATAATAAAAAATTAAGCATTAATGCTCACCAGAGACCCTGCTATTTAGCGTGCTTATCTTAAATTTAATTTCATTTGCAGATGCCATTAATTTATTTCTAATAGGTCTCTAATTTGTTTTTATCTATTTTATGTTCAGCTCTTGCAGATATTAGCAGGCTGTGCTTCCTTCAAAGCCCACCAGCTTTCCCCTCCCACCTCCTTCAGGCTTGCTGCTCTCCACAGAGTATGTTTGTGTTTAAATTAGCTGGACCATTGCAGGCTAAGAGACTGATTAATCTTCAGATGTGCCACAAGATAGAAGTTAACAGCCTAGCTGAGGGACTTGAGGTGGGAAATGGTGTTACTGCTCTAAGTCCTCTGTTCTGTTTAGCAAAGCAGCAGTTGTGTTATATAAGAACGGGCTGCCCTTGAAGTATTTTCTCTTCGTGTGAGTGGCAGTGGGTATTGTTGCACAGCACATAAACCTCTTTTTGTCAGCTTGTATTAACCACAGAATTGACTTGTAAGGCATTGGCACTCGGAGAAAGAGATGAATAATGTCCTGTTCTTAACAAAGCGTACATCAGTGCTGCAGCGTAGAGGGGAGATACTGGAGTTGGTTTCCTAGAAAACTACTCATGTTCAAAGTTTTCTGCTGTTGCAGCTCAGTTTTGTAGATGTCTAAACTGAAGGTTTCTCTGCAACTGTAGGAAACAAGATGGCTCCCAGAGCAACGTCCGACAGCTGCCCTGTTAGCTTGAACTCAGGCAGCATTTTTACATGGTGTTGATCTCATTAGTTTTAGGCTTGTGCCCTTGTTTTTCAGTGCACATGAGAGTACTTCGTGGTCACAGTGTGTTCCTACGGGCGTGGTGCTGAGGAAGGTAGGAGATGGGGATCAATCTTCTTTATCCCCGTTTAGACGAAGACAAAGTCAAGGAAGGGAAGGATACTTTGCTCTATTTTTGATACTCTGATACAACTCTGATACAGAGGGATTATGTGACTTTTTTTTTTTTTTCAGTCATCCAGGAACTTTAAGGCCAAACGTGGAGATCAGTCTAGATCTTTTGCATCCCTGACCAGGTCTGTGATGTAAAATGGTCCTTTGTTTTTCAGTATGTATGAGTAGTAGTTGCTATGTTTGCTAAAGAACAGTGCTATAGCCCAGTTACTTCTGCTCTGCTGCAGTCAATATGTACTGTATTACTGCCTCTAGAAGAAATAGAGTGCACATTCAACCATGAAAAGCACAGAAATTGATAATTTTATATTGATCTAGAGAATAAGCTTCTTTAGGGTTGTACCTCACCTTCTAACTGGGAATACTTCTAGATTTAATCTTAATCACATCTCTTCTATAAAAGGAGCTAAAGGGTGCTGGTTGAGATGAAGAGAATGGGATTCCTACCTCCTAGAACCATTTCTGAACTCAGCAAGTTTGTTTAATACAAACAGATCTCATGTGGAAATGCTTTTGATGCCTATGTTTGGAGGCTGGATATAAACCAGCAACTCATAGACTCAAGGACCTGTGTTTTCTGGTCAGCCTCCTGACTGAATAAACTGGGAATGTTCATTTATAAACTTTTCTGGCAAGTAGGATGAAGAAAGAGATTCATAATGCTTTCAAAGGACAGTTGCTGTTCTTTCTTTCTTTGATTTTTGTCTTTTGTTCATATTCTGACCTAAGCAACAAAATACAGGGTCTTAAGTAGGGAGGATCAAGTACTTTTAATAACACCATACTACCATCCCTCATTATCCTTTTATTGTCTGGCTTAATAACCACAGTGTTAATAAACCCCAAACCATCCCAGTTGCTGAAACTAGTTTGAAGGTTGTTTTTCCAGAGGAACCAATTTAAGCTTGATAAGATCACAGCAGGCCTGGGAATAAGGACATGCTACATTTGCAGGAACAAAAGCCCTGAGAGAACATGGATTACATGAGCGAATATTTTTAGACCTCTATCAGTGTACGTGGAAGTGCACAGAATGATAGGAGAGCAGGTTCCCATCTGATCGGCTGCATACATGCATGCTCTGTTAGAAGGCTTGGAATAATTAACGTTTATAATGAATCTGTCATACGAGTGAAGCCTCCTTACCTCCTTACAATCACAGTCAATTTCTTATTGTTCATAGCCTTATGTGGAAGAATACATAGGTTTTAATGTTCACTTCACCTTCACATTTATGAGATAATCCTCAGACAAGGGGACAGCCCACAAGCTCTTTGTATGTCAGGTGTGTGAGGTTCTTTCCTTTTTGTTTTTGTTTATTTGATTTTTGCTTCCACACCATTTTTCTCCTCTCCCCCACACCATCCCGACGTGCAAGAGTGTTTCGTACCAACATCATTTTTTAAGGCATGACTTGCTTAAAGATATTTTTATATATATTCGAACATATTTGAGTTAGAAAATAGGATGTTTTCTCCAGATATGTTTACAGTCTTTTCTTTGGTCATCTAGTGGTTCCTCCAGGGTAAATCTTCCTCTCCAGAAGAGTGTGGAGGGAGACATCCAGAGTAGTTCCACTATTTAAGGAAAGGTAAGGGTTTTGTGAAGCTAACCTAACTGGATATAGGTCCGTGTGGTCTTCATGCACCTCTTCAGAAAGAGAGAGAGACTTCTTCCTGTGACACCAGTCTCTAGGAGAAATCTCATTCACACAGACCCTCTATGTGACCAAATTTCTGAAAGAAAAAAAAAAAAAAGAAAAAAAACATGTAATCTTCACCAAGGTAAGTTTCACTGAAGAACCTGCTGGGGTGTAGCCACCATGAGAATCTTCCAAGATCACATGGTGTCCAGGAATGGGATGGGATTCTTGTGGTTTGTCAATTAATCTGAAATAGTTGTGTGAGGACAGATAAAGCAGAGAAAAATCTATTCATAGCAACCTAATATTAACAGCACAATTACAACAAGCATAGAGATAAGTTTACAGAAATGATGGAAAGCCACAATTGCCTCTCCTGTACCATTTTAAATCAGCTCCAGTGACAGTGCTCTGCTGAAGCTACATATTTTCTCCATGCATCCAAAACTCTGAGGAATTTCTTAAAAGGTAAGCTAATGCCTGGGCTGGACCCTGAGTGAGTTAAGAAATTCAAGAGCTCTGGGAGTGAGGAGCACTCTCTTGAATTTGCCGTGGCATTAAATGCTCTCTATGTCTGTAGAAATGCAGCACTAGTCTGTTCGCTTTCCAGATTGGCAAGTCTCACTGGATTCAACTCAGAAACACAGCTGAAATATTCTGAAGCAGGAAGGAATTAGGTAAAAGAAGAAATAAAGATGGCATAGAAAAATCTCCAAATTCAGCCAAACTGATGCAAAAGCAAATTAAGTGTAACAGTGATTTTAAGAAAGGTTTGATATTTCCATTATGAGTATAAATATGAAATGCAGCCTGCATTGAAGGAGTTATTGATAATGTCCACCAAAACTGGAATGAATAAGTATTCATATTGATTCCTTTTATTGGCCATAAAAGATCCAAGTCCTGGCAACATCCCACAGTGTTCCTCTCCGTAGTGTTCCTCCTTCAACATAGCTACAGGGAAGGCTTGTGGAATGTCGCTATCCTCTGTAGCCAATGCGAGAAGTTATTTTTGATTGCCAGGTATTTTAAATTTCATCTAGGTACCAAGGTAACCTTGGAGTATGTTAAGGAGACGTGGCTGTGATCATTCATCTAGAGTGATAGCCTGTTTGTGATGAGAGACTAAGAATCATGTCAGTCAGAGATGCAGATGAGTCTCTGAAGATGTCATGGAGCTTCAGCAGAACCCAGCAGTATGGATGATTCCCAGCATCCTGTCTCTAGGTGGGAGAAAGAAAAAAAAAAAAAAAAAAAAAAGAAAAGAAAAAAAAAAGGCGGGGGGGGAAGGAAAAGTCTTCTTTTTTGTTTGTTTTTGTTTGATTCATTTGGGTTTTTAATTTTCTTAGTAAGCCACAAAATCATGCACTACAGAAAGAAGCCTGCTGCATGCAAGACCATGAAAACATGGATTGCAAGACGTTGAAAATCTGAAAAGAAATTGGTTCTCAGCACAGATAGTGTTGGTATTTGTTTTGTGAGTCATTATGTGCAGAGTCTTACAGAAAACATAAAAGTGAACCTTAGACTATGAGCTGTGTCAGCTACTGGACCAGAAACAATTTACCTGTGTAAATTTACTTCACAAATGTAATGTTTTTAATATACTCAGCTGTCATATAAATATGATTTTTTTATATTATAGATATTTTTATATTATTTATAATATTTTATATTTTTTATAATATTTTTAATATTATAGATATTTTTTCCAGTAAAAACTTGCCCATTGGTTTCTTTTAAGTGCCACACAAATATTTGGCCATTGACTATTGCAGATGAAAAATCTGCTGCGTAGTAGATGCTTTCGAAAAATACACATGGACATCACAGTAAAAGCAAGATTGTCTTCTTTCCATTTTCAGAAGAAATGTAGTTCTGTTCAGGGTACCATAAGATTATAAAAATAGCTATACTAGTTCAACCCAGGGGCTGATTATGCACTTTTTTGTTTCCAAATGTTGCTGCAGGCTGATGTATCAGGATGCATGGAACAAAGAGACTTTGAGGGATTTTGACTGCAATTGCTGGCACATTCCTTGTCTTCTGCCTGTTCTTTTTCACCACTATGCTGCAAGCAGCAGGCTTCCATGGAGTGACTGACCATCCTGGTGGGCTGCTGAGGTTTCTTGTCTTCATCCTCTCCCTCGTACTCTTTAGCAACTTAGTAAACTTAGGTGAAAGACTCCAGGCAAAGATATTCCCCCAAATCATTAACTTTTTCTTCCTTTTTTTGATTCTGGCCTCCTTCACTGGTCTTATGTTCACATTTGGCCTCTACAACATGAAAGAAGACTCTCTGTTAAAAGTGAGTAAAAAGATAAGAGAAATTGATACCTTGTGACCCCTCCCCAGAGAAAGCCTCCTTATCACAAGGTTGGACTAGGACTCTTAGTTTTCCAATAAAGCAGTAGCTGTAAAAGAAAAACAAAAAGCTGTACCCAGCGGCAGCTGGCCAGGGAAGGGGAAGAAGTAGAATAGCATGTGTGAGAGTACACCTGAGAACTGTCCTAGACTCCAGTTATTTTCATATCAAGGGATATCCTGTACCCAGTGTGTTTGACTGTTTAGTAACCTTCAATGGATCTCTTTAATGACTTGAGTGTGAAAAGCACTTTTTTTTTAAATTGTTTAGACAGTTGGTTTTTTTAATTGCAGGGACCTGGCTTCCTTTAGCTTCTTTAGAGGGCCCCAAGTTCTTGCATTGGAAAAGAAAATAAATAGTGACTGATCCCAGTAGTTCATCTGCTCGTCTGCTGCACAGAGTTGTCAGTGAAAATCTGAACCCTCTAAGGTAAGTGACTCTGCAACTTTATTCCTGGGACCCCCCAGGAAGAATGCAATAATTTAAAGGGCATTTAATTTAGGGGGGGGGGGGAAGAATGTAAGAAAGTAACACTCCTTACATTTTCATTTCCTACTTTCCTACTGTTCATCTAAGCATATGATATCCCATATCCCTTATCCCTTCAAATCCCATATCCCTTCAAATGGGATTTAAAATAAGCACTATTATGGAATTTTCTTTGGCTCAGTTTATAACTACATATTTGGTCCTTTACACCTCACAGGTTAGAGCTTATATTCAAAACAAACAAAAAATTGCTGTGGTTATTCTATGTGGAGCCAAGTTTTCAGGTAGCTACTAGATGTTACAACTGTGTTAGTTTGTGAATGCAAGAGGCTGTCATGTTTTTTGTAAGAAAAATTTTGATTCCAAATGAGGAAATTCACTTTTTTTTTTTTCTGCAGGAATATTTTTAACTCTAGATATTTTTTTTCTTTTATGACAAAAAAATATATATATTTTATGCTTTGATTCATCATCATCATTCTATTTCACCTCACAGCAATTTTGTATGGCCAACAGCTACGTACTGAAGAACTATGTGTTGTGATAACAGCAGAAAATTTATTTGATAAATGTTACTTTTGCTTTCTGGTTTTGAATTAGTGGTATTTTTTTCTGAATGTATTTGTTGTTTAGATGGTTAGCTGAATAACTTTGAGCTATAATTTCATTTTGAAAACTCTTCAGAGGTGGTAATAGTTTGGTATGATATCTTAGACATCTGATAGTGTTTCTGTTTTCTTAGTGGCTGAGCCATAAAAATTTGAATTATGATTCTAGATTTTATCCCAGAATTCTGCCTTTGAAACTATTTTTTGTATGTAAACTGATTCTATTTTTCATTAAAAAAAAAATCTTAGTGCAAACAATCTACTTTCCAAGAAAGAGTAAGCTTGTGTACAAATAAATAACTGAAAAAATGAATTAAGACCCCTAACTGCTTTTCAGTTTCCATCAAATAATCTCGCCAAAACTATAAGCACATTAATGACAAAATGCTATCGTGTTGTCCTATGTTGTTTTTACACCTGGGTTCTCAAAGTCAACATTTCATATTGCATTGAATGTATTTCCTAAGAGTGGAATGCTATTTTTTGAATCCCACCCCTAAAGGAGTGTAAATTCCATGAAACTCAGAGAATGTGCTTCAAATCCAATATACTATTGCTTTTGGCTAAAACATTTAGAACGGTGAAGTTAGGATTCTTCCACACAGTTTTCTGTGGGCAGAGGGTGATGAAGAAATGTGGATGTGTTTTGAAGAAACTACTACAGAAATACTTGTATATTTCTAACGTGCATGTTTTCTATGGAATGCCAGTTACAAACATGAATGCAGTGAAATTTGAATTTGCATCCATGTAAATATCTGTAAGTTTAGTTCTTCTGTCCATTAATCTGTACTAAATACTCTTTCAGGTTGCGTTTTTTATGTCTGTTCAGTAATGGAGTTATCCAGAATACAGTCTAATTTATTTTAAAGCCTAAAGAACATGGGGAATTTGACTCTGACAGTGCTGATTAATTGTAAATCTTTAAGTCCATTATGGACTAGAAGTGTTCAAATTATTCTTGATGAACTATTGAATTGATTAATCTTTTTTTTCCTTTTGTCCTGTTCCTGAACTGATCAGGTGTGCTATGAATGTGTTAATTGCTCAAAAATTCATCTAATGCTTGCTAAAAAAAGAAAATGATTGTAAAGATTTTTTAATGAGCTATTCCCTGCCACTGTTTCTTTAAGTACAGGATAATTTTTCAGGCATCTGATTTGTCTCCTTAGTTGTTTTTTCTTTCTAAACCATGGTTAGATAATTCAATCTGTTAAAATGAGAATAAAACCAAAAACATCTAACCCATGATGACTTGGAATATTATTTTTCAGCTTGGATGATTATTCACTGACTATTTTTGAAACATTTAAACTCATAAATATCTTCAGGACTAAAAATGTTTCTCAGATATGCATATGGAGTTAATAATAAGTCATAAATAATTCGCGAATGAGCCTACAATGCTTATCAAAAATTATTCACTTTTTTTTAACCACATCTACTTAGGATGTATAAATAACTGCTGACTTACAGATTCTGAAGACCAGGTGGATCTGCTGGATAATTTTTCTGACCTCCTAGGTAGTGTAAGTCAGATAGTTTTAACTAGTTGTGCTGTACATCTGTCTGCATTTATTCTTGTTATTATGAGTGTAGAAAAGATTTAAACTGAAGTAGACAAAAAGCTGGCATACTAACTGGGAAGGCTTACTGATTTAAAAAAAAAAATGTGTAACAGTCTTCTTATAGTTAAAGAGTGCAACAGTCATATCACAGTTAAAATTTCGTCCCTGTACAAGGTGTGGAAGAGTTTGGGGAGTTTCTTATTCCCTCTTCTTGTAAAATTATGTGGAACCATGATGGGAAGTAGATTCTAGAGAATAGTGACAGTTGTTTCTCTATAGCAAATGTGATTGTTAATGGAAAGAAATGCAAGACAGCCATCTGTTGGATTGCCCAGCAACAAACTTGGCTTCCAGGTCCCAGTGTGGGCAGCCAGTAGCTCGGAAAGGAACAAGTACTGTGCTTACTGCAAGGGCAGATGGTGTTTGTGGCCAGTCTAAATCCAGGCTGAGCATAACTCCATGAAATGGAAATGTATGCATGTGAATTTGGGTCCTAGAAGTAGTGCAGACCTCTGAGATGCAGGCAAGGTGTTGTCATCAGGATGTTTCTGGTTATAGAGGTGTTCTGCAGCTTTTCACAAGTTACAATCCTGTGGTTCAAGATTATGTGGCTATCTGTCATCAAAAATGATGGATTCAGCACTAGCCTCTGCTTGGGGAGAGCAAACATGCAGATGATCTCAAAGTGCATGTTAGTGCTTAACAGGAAACTAGCATGTCCCTGGACTTGTATGACACCTGCCAGTATATATTGTAAAGCACTAGTGAAGATCACAATGATATTTCCCTTTAAAATGATGAGTTTAGTGTAAGATTTGGATAGACACCGTGGATCCTTATGTTTTGTGCATCATTGGCTTTTATTACAAACCTTTTCCAATGTATTGATTACTAAGTGACACAGTCAGTAATTGGGACTTTGGTTGTCCCAGGATAACTTGGCCTAGCTGCATGCCACAGCCATTCATGCTGAGGGTCCACGCCAGTATATCTTCCCTCCTACTTGAGATGTTGTGCCAGACTGTCATTTTAAACTGATTTTTATACCTGTCTCAGTTCTTCTGCCACTTAGATATGCTTAGCTCCCCGTGTAAAGGAGGTAAGTTCACTCTGCTGTCTGTCTCTAGATCTTTTTAGTGAATACAGACAACACAGTGGATATACTGGTTCCACCTCAAGTCACAGTCTTCAGTGTAATGCTTGAGCATGTTATCACTCTTCCAGGTGACAAAAGAAAGGAGAACTCCTGATATGTTGCCGTGGCCTGGGTGTATGGGAAGGCATTTTGTCATGCCTTTCCCATATATCTGTTGTCGCTAGCCATTACAGCTGCATGTTGATACTCAGGACCAAGCCCCAAAGCTCTGTGAATTCAATGGAAATATCAGTGTGTGGGGTTGTTGTTGTTGTTTTTTTAATCTGAAATTTTATCTGAAAGTGATTTTTTTTTGGATTTCCCTGGCTTGCCTGTTTTGTTTATGTTCTTGTCCCTGCTGAGGCCAATTATACTTAAAGCTGAAAAAATTGAGCCAGTGTTGAAAATCACACCCTATGTGTTCCTCTGAGAACAAAGAGATTGAATTTCAATTAAAAATTAGAGAGAAGTAAAAGGTCACTTGTTAATGCCAATGTAATTTAAGATGGCTGTAAATTAATTTAGTTTCTTTCTCTGTTTTTTTTTGTTTGTTTGTTTGTTTTAAGTTCTGTCACATGTTCTTTTGTAGGTCAGTGAAATCACCAGAACTGGTAACAGCCAATGGTTGTAAAAGTTAAAGGGGAGAGGGGCAAGGTGTTTGAACCTTAAGAAAGGTATCTGAATAACTGGCTAGGCTAAATAATGGAGCAGAGAGCTATACCATTTGGTCTGCACTAACGATTTGTTTGCAATATTTTGTGGCAGAGCTCCATTGTGAATATTTGATACATGTGATTGATTTGGTGGAGATATTCAAACTGTTTGCAAACACAAGGACTTGGTGATTGCATTCCATGTGATAATGAGTCTCGCGTTCTGAGTTCTTGTTTGTTTTTTGATTTGTTTGTGTTTTGGGGTGTTTTTTCTGTTTGATTGGCTTGGGGATAATTTTGTTTAGACTATGACAGCTTCTGCACATAGATTGTGGTGCCTTTATCCAATGTGTTCTCATCAGCAAATTAGTATTATGTTCTGAAGGAAGGTTCAGCTGATACTGAACTTATACAGCTGGAAGGACTAGGCTACCAGCTGGGGTGGGCCAGCTCATTAACACAGAGGTTGCAAATTTTGAGAATTTTAAATTATAAATTCTATAGCTGCTTGCAGAGAATCCAATTTACTCTTTGATATGACCATATGTCCTTGTCACCTTGAAATATTCACAATATATATTGGAGGTAAATCTCATAGTCTCAGTCCAAACTCTGTTCATAATTTGGTTGGAAAGGCATTCCAGGCTCAGTATATGCAATAGTTAGAATGGAAGTAATCAGTGTTTCCCACTTGCAAATGACAAGTCTTCTCACCTGAGCACAGGGCCCCAGGAGAATGTAAGAAAAAGGTTACGGAGTTTCAGAGGAGATACCTGGCAGATTGTGTGCTGTTTTGAAGAAAGGCTGGCCTTTCTGCTATGTAAGGTTTATTTTTTGCTTAGTTAGCAAATTGTAATGCGATGGTCTAGTCTGGTTCTGATTTTATGTTATATTTAATATAAATTTCATGACTTTGCTTCCATTATAATCTATAAAGCCTGTTTTTTTTTTTTTTTTTGCTTTAATTTAAATGACCTGGTTTTGAAATTGCTGACTACTGCTGTTTGGAGATGCTTACAGAAGCTCCTGGGGAACTTCAGAGGAAGGCACAGGTTGTATCCTACATAAAAATTTCAGTCTCTGAAGTAATGTGGAGTGGGATATGTAAATGGCAACTGATGTATCGGTTTGTGTTAAAGGCAAGGGAAAGGTAAATCAGATTCAACAGAAGGAGGTAAAATCTCTGGTATGTGTACTGAAAGCAAAAGAAAACCCTTCAGAAATTTGGGAGCAAAGCAAACCCTTTTTTAAATGGGACAGAACAATTTCCCAGCGATTCCTAATATATTGGATCATTTTAAAACCTTCTGCAGGCTTTGCCTTTGACCCCAAAACTGAAACAGAGGAATGTTTTACCTTCATTGCTCAAGACAGATGAGTTCATTAGAGTAAGATAACAAATGTGGATTATGTCGCTACCAATGCGAAAGAGGAAGATTCAGGCAAGCACTTCAGGTGCTTGCCTCTGGCTAGGTATGTAAGGCCAGTGTTATATTCTTATCTAGGCACAGCCTTGCTGCTTACCTTGCATTGAATTAAACTGACTGCTTGTCCTCACTATGACTGAAATAGATTAAAAAAAAAAAAAAGTCAGGGTAACTAACACACCTTAGCTTTCATGAAATAAAGCCTAGTGAAGGCAAAACACTTTGCTTTGAGATCAGCACTATTCATCTGCCTACGGTTGGCTTAGCTGAATTTATCTCACAGTAAAAGTGAAGTACACTGGCATTTTTTTGTTTGTTTGTTTCGATGTTTTTTGTTTTGTTTTGTGGGTTTTTTCCTTCACGCAACTTCATGTGTGTGCCAATAACCCCAGCTGAAACGGAATACATCTTGAATACTGATTGAATTGTTTTAACCACAGAATTCCTAAGTTATGCTAGCATGGAGATCACAAAGTTGATGGTACAGTACTTATCTTAGAAGTAATTTACCTTTTCCCATACGGAAGCAATCTTCCTCCTTTTCCTGGCTCATAACTCAATTGTGTATTTCAATGTGATTCACTGGTATGTGGCATTCTGCTGTTCTCCTTACCAGATGTACCTGCTCAGGCTTAGTTACTTCTAAAGCACTCATCCAGCTGTGGGCTTCCTGTGCCACTGTCAGCTGCTCTCCACTGAAGCAGGTGTAATTAACATAGGAACAGTATTTGATATCTTTGCACAATTCTTCCACCCCAGAGTGGCAGCCTGAGATTTTTTGATTTTCTTACTCTTAAATAGGACTCAATAACCCATGATTCTTGTTTGTTTCTATTCCCTGTCAAATGTAAATGTACAGTACGCGAGGCTCCTGACCCTATTCCTGTGCAACTCAATGTCTTCATTTCGCTGTGTATTGGCAAAAAGTCTGCATAATATTTTGCAGGTCCATGGAAAATAATTTAATTCTTCTTCCATTCCCATATCACCCAGAATTTCCTGACTATACTGATAAAGAAGAAATAGCAGGATATTTTAGGTGCTAACATTGATTGGTGTATCTTGGTGTATTGTGCTTTCCTAACCTGGAAACATCTCTCTCACCCGTTTTCCTAAAAATTCAGCTACGTACTCGTTCTTCTCTGATATCTGTCTTTGAAATGTTTCAACGACCCACATTTCAGTTAAGTTGCTTCAAATGCCCTTAAGGGAGCTACAGGATTACAAAACTCTTTCTAGCATATAGATTCACTCTATAATATCACAAGGATGACCGTAATTTTGAGGTCAACAAAATGCATGAGTTTTTTCTGCTCAAATAATCTTATGTATTTCTAGAGAACATCTTACCTGTAAGGTTTTTCTGTTTACTAAGGGGGGTGGGGAAGTTTGAGTTTCCAGTACTTTCCAATATAGATTAGAAAAAAAAGTGAAAATCTTACGTACATATGAAGTGAGTTGTACTTCTTACACTTAACAGTAAAAACAAAATTTATCTTCTTTCAAAAAGTTTTGTGTATAGATTTGATTAGATGTACTCTTGCAGTGGCATCAATCTGTGAAAAAACTGGTAGTTCGGTTTCTGCTCACTTGAATTTTGGTTTCTGGGTTAAGCACGTGCTTGCAAAAACATAACCACATTTTTTATAAATTGGCCAAATTTCCTGCTAATTGTGTGATTATCCCAGAAAATGAACTGTGATCTGTACGTTCTGTGATAGATTTGTGAAGCTTTGCTGTAAAAGGCATTCAAATAAGCAATAATTTGACCCAAGATATTTATTAATTTTTTATGTTCTATAAATCACTCTCAGTATTAAGGATGCTCCAGTAACTGAAGACATATGCTTGAATTTCTAGTATTAAATTACAGTGTTCAAAATTAATCCACCTTCCAGCTGGCACAATCCATGCCAAGGTAGAAGTTAAAGCCAACATAAAAGACTGTGTGCACATGTGTGTGTCGTTTAATTTTAAAATATCTAGATGCATTTATGTTACGCTGTATATTTTCAGGCCACTTTAAACTGCAATTATTATTAAAGTGAGAACTGAAATGGGTACGCTTTTGGATGTTGAAGCGTGTCTATGTGTGAACTATAATTCAAAGGTTTGTTAGCCACTGATGCTTGCTGTCTGTGCAGCAGCAGATCTGCAGGTGCCACCCGGACACCACTTCTCACCACTTCTCTGGCAAAAGGAATTGTGACTCTAGTCACTCAGGATATTATGTTTCTTCACCTGCAAATGAATACTTCCTCTGTTGATTTTAGATTTCACCTAACTGCTGTGCTGAGCCAGCTGTATCTTCTCACTCAATTTATAGCACATAATGTGACCCGCATCTCAAAAGCTAAGCAATGTAAGCTAAGATCATGTTCTTTCATGTCTGCTTTACTCTGTCCTTTCTCACATAGAACTCCACCTGCCTGTGTTCAAAATTTGCAAACAGCAGTATTTCAGCATGCTACATAAGTCTGATAGATCATACAAACAAGGTTCTCAGTTTTAGTAATGCCCAATTTCTCTGGCAGTATAAAAAAAAAAGTCTCAAAGAAGATGGAAATATGTGTGGGGAGTATGTTGCAAATTTCCTGAGAGATTTTTCTCAACGGTGGCTTTTTCTCAGTGGCTACTATAGGCTTAAGTGCTTTTGAATAAAAGTGTTTTATTCAGTATCAGGTTCCATCTAGCCGTGATTAGCAAGAGCTTTTCTGAATGATTCAAATCCTGTCTGCAATGTTCACCCTTTAGAGTCCCTGTCCTCATATGCAGTCAGATTATGCAGAATTGAGACTCCTCAAATTTAAATCAAACACTGAAACAGTCTCTAAATGGCCTTGCATGATCAACAAGAAGTTGACATAAATCCCTGTTGCCCCTTCCCTGCAGAGGAACTGAACATCTGTAACTCAAGAAAGGCTTTTGGCAATGCCTAGGGTATCAGGGTTGCTGTGCCAAGACTGCTGTGACTGCTGCCTTTGTTTCCTTTTGGAAAGTTGTAGTTTAATCAAAATAGTAATTTTTCTGCAGATCAATTACCGTCACAAATATACTGTTGACGGATATGTTTGTAGAAGTTTCCAAAATCAATGAATTGATTTGTTTGCATTTTCTGGCTTACTTCTGACTTTCTCATTTCCTTTTATTTTGACAGCATGCTATGCCATATTTTCAGGTTTAATATCATCAAATTATTAAAGGCATTTCAGAATTACTGGTCTGTTTAGTATATCAAGATATTGATTTTTTTCCCAAAATTTAGGGGAGGGGAAAAGATGTGTAAAGTCAGACTATCCAACAAGATGGAAATTCTGTAGCTGCTTTAATGTTTCCATCTATGCTTTTGAGCTTCGAGGGCCTGATTCAGTGCCCACCCAAATAAATGGGAGTCTTTCTATGGAAATAAATGATTTGGGCTCAACTTTAAGACCAAGAAGTTTTCAAACCAATTATAGAGGCCAAGAGTTTTTGTCTTTCTCTTTTAATTTAAAATATTCCTGGTGCTGTGTTTTATGAAAGCCCAACTGGCAGGAGGAAATCTATGTTGAACATCCACATTTAATTTAACGTGAAAATGTGAGGGCTCATGGTTTATACATTGACTCCTAATTATGCCAGATTATTAGTTTAGTGAAATCTGCCACGAGCTATTAGGCTATAAGGCTCCAATGCCTTATCACTGGATCTCCACAGTGAACTCTTGATTTTATTGAGGGAGAAAAGCTCTCATCTTCCACCGCTTTCTGAAGTTGTTCCTTCTGGAAATGACATTTTTTTCAGTGAGATTCGGAGATCAGATTACTTTCAGCTAAATGCAGTTCTTTTTATCACTTCTGAAGAATATTGAACCAGTGTCTGGTAGGAAGCTTTGGTGCATATGGAATTGAGATGGAGCACAGATGTGACACACTGGTCACGTATTAAGATTCAAGTCTGGCTGTTTTGGTGGCTTTGTGTGTGTGATGCCGTTGTCAGTTCTGAGTACTCCAACAAGTTCAGGGTGCCACCACAAGTACTACAGGACAGGAGGCCAGATCACCTCCTCTACTACACCTTCATGAACCTGTCTACTGAAAGTACCACACGTAGGAGTGAGCAGAAATTCTGATGTACAGAGTGCTGCTCCTGTGTCCATTGCTTATGCCCCATCCTGTGCAGCTGTAATGGGGGCCTGTTGTTTACTCAGCTGTGCCTCACTCTGTGACACCATGAACCAAGAGGGAATAAAGCCTGTCGCTCCTCGGCTATTCAAGATAAGCACAGAGAATCAAGCTTCATCTTTTATTTCATATCTCGTGTCACCTGAGTCAACAAACGTTACTCTGGACAGAAAAGGGAGCAGATGGCCCCCAAACAGAAGTTTTTCAGAAAGGTACTGTACACTACAACTCATTTTCTTGCAAACCCATTGGTGCATTTTTGAAAAAGGCGGAAGAGATTTTGACGATTTCACACTGTGTTCCATGGCTGCCATTGCACTGTATGTAGGTGGAGTTGCTTTTGTACCGTCCCTGGTAGATACTCAAGTCAATTTTTGGGTTGCCAGCTTCTTTCTGCAGATAGGGAACCTAGGCACTTGTTTCTTTCATTCTCAAAGCCCATTAGCCCTGAGCACAGTTCTCAGGGTTGTTTAGGCTATCTTCACAAGACCCAGGTGGGTTTTTTTGTTGTTGGTTGGTTGGTTGGTTTTTACCTGTTTATTTTTTAAATAATAAAGAATGGTATTTCCACTCAAGAGGCTCTCAGAGTTGCTGCTAATAAGACTCCTGGATAAAGATGTAACAATTCTCAGAGTTTGCCTTAGGCACAAACCCCTGGGAGAAAATCTTGCTGGACTGAAAACACTCCTCTCTCCTGTCCCACCCCTTGTTTTTCTTTTTTCCCTCTGTGGCCCAGGTGGGCACATTCAAAAGATTTCTAATAATTTTCTACCCTACTGATGAAGATTTAAGTTCATGTGCTCCCCACACCTTAGGAATCATGTATTTTAGGTGGTGTATTGTGAACTTGGCAGACATAAACTTTTTGACAGTAGTTTCTTCCTGTTTCAAACGTTTTCTGCTCTGTGATCAGAAATACTATTTCATTTATAAAGAAATAATGAGGTGAACTTTTTTTGTTTTGTTTTGTTAATAAAACCTGGAGACATTTCTGAAGAGCTGTAAGACAGAAACAGGATTTCCATTGGAAATAACATTTTCTGCAAGCACTTACCTTGGCTTGTACACATTTTCACCTCACCTTCAAAAGAGAATGGTGGTGCAAAGCAAAAATTATCCCAGGACACCCTTAGAAATTATTTGGTTTACATCTTGAAAGAGCCTGTTTCTTGTCATGTCAACATTATTGTTTCAGAGCACTAGAGCTCCTAGGCACAATTTCAGGACTGTCATACACACTTAAAGCCATCAGAGGTCAGTACAAGATCGTTCATCTGAGTACTTTTAAAGTCTTTTATTCCTCCAGTTCTATAACAGGTTTTTGATAAAGATGAAAATGAGCCTTCATGTCTGTACCATCCTACTAAATAAAAAGATTATTTCTCTGTAGAAAGCTAATACACACAAAGTGTACACTTATGCTAATATCTTGATGCCATACAGTGTGTCAGAAAATGTTCCGTTTCATGTTTCTACTGGTTTGGGGAGTATAACTTAGCAAGTGCCAGAAGACCGGAATAAGTGAAATAGCTATACCAAGTGCTTTTCCAGACTTTGTTTAATGCTTGTGCCTCACCGAGATCTGCTTGTCATTAATCCTACTGGATATGAAATTTAAGAGTGAGCACCAGGACAGCTACAGCAAAGAGCCTACACTATGTGGTGTGCTATTTTAGTATATATTACTTGGATGCATTGGAGAAGAAAAGAAAATAAAAACACTATATTTTATCTAAATAATTTTCAGTTAAAGAGAATGAATTTTTGAAGCTTATATCCTGTGGATTTATAACTGATTTTACTGTGTGCTATATTTATTTCAACAAATATGCTATGAACTGCTAAAAATGAGAAGTACAATAAAACTCGGAGGAGCAGAAGATTCAGGAAGTTCAGAAGTTATTTTCCAAAAACAATACTTAATTCTGTATCCTTCTGCATCTGTTTCACTATATTCTTTTCCTCAGAGGAACATGAATAAAATTGTATTTGGCTGTACTGCGGGAGAGTGAAAGACAACAAACCTGGTGGCTTCAGTCCCTGCTGCATGTAAGGGTTGAGAAGCTCTGTTATGAGTCTGGCAGAGAATGAATTTGAAATTGTCTCCCACTGTAAAAGTAGGCTATCGATTATGGAATCTTCTCTCTCTAGAGCCAAACTTAAAATATAAACAAAAATTGGTAACTACAATGGATATAAGTGTTTGTTTAGAAAAAAGAAACTTCTAAATGATTTTGGTTTTGACCCAAAAGAAATATTGAAACAGAGAAAAACTCTGTGAAAATATGATTTTAGTTCCCTGGACAGTAGAAATAATAATGTGAACTGCTTCCTATCTACAACTAAGCTATGAAAATAAAATGCAAGTGTAGAAGGTCAGTTGTAAATGAAAAATGCAATTTATTAACTTGATCTTATTGGGAAAAAAAACACTCAAACTCTGTCTCAGAGGGTAAGAAATATTACCAAATGCTGCACACCCAGAATTGCCAAGGCTTCGGGTTCAACATGGATCTCACAGTACTGGTTGTTTATCTGTGAAGTTCCCACAGCCATTTGTCATCTGAAAATCTCAGTTTTCATTAAGAGAACATGTTGTTGCCTTTGGGCCATGAACTCATGAAAATACAAAAAGCTCTAACTCAACTATTCCTATACTGTCACAAAACAAACAAAAAAAGTATAAAGCTAGGTTTACAAAGTCCCAGTGCTTCAGGAGAAAGGGCTACAGGGAAGGAGGGGAAAAAAATATATCATGAGACTATCAATAAAACTGTGCCAGTTGACAATGCTGAGTGCAGAAGGAGAATCCACTCAAAATATCTAGCTCAAATGTGAGTCCAGTCAACAGGAGGCATTTTAAGAGTGCCAACTTTGAACTGACTAGGCAATCTTCGTAGTCCTGGTGAATGATTTAGCAAATCCTAGTATCGCCCATCTGGACCATCATCATGTCTGCCCTGAGGTCTAAACAAAAGCTTAAACAAGGTAGCATCCTGACTTCTGTCCTTACATCAGCTAGTGTTCTGTATGAACAGTATTGGTGTATTGGTGTTATCTCAGTAATAATTAGCTCTTATATTATTACAAGATAGCAAAGCAACTTGGATTTTATTGAAGGGGATGCTCAGGGACAGAGTCACGCTGTGAATTCTTTAGGAGGCTGTGACAAAACCTAGAAGGAAGACTCTCTAGAACCCAAGCTATAACTATGTTTAACGATTGTGATTTGAAATAGGAGAAGATATAGAGAAGTATTATAAGAATGGTCAGGAGTTTTACTATGTCTTACAAAAGCTGTTCTCAGCCTTACAGTTATGTTGTGAGCAGCTGTATTGATTTGAATGGAAATACTCGGAGTAGTAAAGGTACATAAGTATGCAACTGTGGGAAGGCTGCGATATTTGCAAGAGCTTTGGTATCCTGGAAATGACTACAGTTAGATAAAAAAGACTCAGTGCAAAAGTGGTTTGTGTTATTAAAAAGTCGTGATAATGAATGCTGGTTTGAGTTCTTGTAAAGTCTACTAACAACTCTAATTGAGCACATATGTAAAAGAGTAATTATATTAATGATTTGCTTGCTGTTCTATACTATATGAAATTCTGTATTTCTCTTTAATTATACTACTTCCTAAAGTTTTTTAAAGCATTGCCCTAACAACTATGTGGAAGGTTAGTCTGAAATATTCTGTTTTTGACATCTGGATGGATGTGTAATTTTCTTGTCCAGTTTCGGAAAGACACAGTGGATTCAGCTAGAGAGAATACAAGCAATCTCTAACTAGGCCTAGATAGATTCTGGTCTGAGTCTTTAAAAGTGTAAGTCTGAGTCTGAACAGAGTTGCCTAAAGCCAACAGAGCTTTGTATGTGTCATCCCAGGACAAGGGTTATGCCTTCCTGCAGAGTTATCACAGGATTTTTTAATTTTTTTTCCCTCAAGTTTATTTTTACATGGCACTACTCTTTCTGTGTTTGTGGCTTTGTCTTAAACATCAAACTCCGGACATGGGCAATCCTGAATGTACTGCTACAGCAAGCATTATGTTTTCCACTGTTGAGGAATTGTGGTTAAGTCAGGGAACTTTTCGGAGAGGTCCTTTAGTCAAACCCAACTCCATAAGAGAGTACATACTAGGAGAACCCCAACCTCTCTGAATAAAATTGTACTTATCTAAGATCTAAGATTAGTGGTGTCTCCAGGCCTCAGAAATCTAGTAATAAGGATGTCATTTTTACACTGTTTTAAAAAGGGGTAAAAACAGTATCAGAACTTGGAAATTTTTACACAACAGGGAGTAGCACATACTCTACTACTGATTTGTTGAAGAACTGCCTTAAATTCTATGATTCTATAAATAACGTGTAACAGAGGCAGTAAGCTAGGGCAGGTGGCACCTGGGATACTAAAATGGCAATGGCTTGGCTTGGCTGTCTGCCTTACCAGGACAAGACATTTTGGGAGCTAAATTGGCTGCTAGAGGCTAAGAGGGTCTGGAGCACAGCAGTTGCTGTGGGAAGGAAAGAAGGGTAAGGCCGCTCTCCTATTTATTTCACAGAGGTAGGATAGTACAAGTCATTCTCCAGAATGCCAGTCCTCTATCCCTGTTCCACCCCTTTTTATCCACCTTTCTTTCAATGAAAAGGGATTCTAGCACCCTTCCCTGCTGAGTATTCAGTTTTGCCTGTCCTGATGAGAAATATTGAGTCATCTAAATATTGAGTCATCTCTGTTCTATTTCTAGCATGTTTTCATCCACTGAAGAGAGGTAAATGATATGCAAAAAACTGCGTTAATGCTGCACTAAATCCATGATGTCAGCTGCTGTTTGCCAGCTTATTGAACAGCAGGTGAGGAAAGAAACTTTTAAAGGTAAAACACTGTCTTAGATGTCTGTTAGCTGTAGTGAAAACTCTGGAACTGAGGGACATGTACCAGTGTCAGAGCAAGCTGTAGCTGATCACTTATTAGCTTGACATTTAAGCAACATCTAAAAAAAAACAAAAACAAAAACAAAAACAGCACAAGACCCCTGTCCTGGGTTACAGTATCATGTACTGAAAAGGTTGCTTGGAAATCCAAGCTGCTAAAGATAGCTGGAGAAGTCACTTCCCAAGCTAAGGGATGAATGCACGTAGCTGGTCAGTGGAATGAGGCCTGGCTAAAAGTGCTCTAAGGCCCTACTTGTTTAGCCTTCTCCAGTGATATTATAATACGTTCTTCTTTGTTTGACACGGGGACTTATTTCAACAGAACCATAGTGACTAGAAAACACAACACTTGATTCCAGTTCTCTCTTGAGGTCTGTCAAACTTACCTTGCATAATGTAACAATTAAAGGTCACATGGAATATAGGAATGAATGAATGAATGCCATAGGACAGAAGTTTTGGTTTTTCAGTGTCTTTGCGCAACATGCAAAAGGCTTCAATCATAAATTCGCTTCCTGTAAAAATGTGAGCATATTTAATGAAAAAGCCACAACTGAAGTTAATATCTTGAAAGAGAACTTGCTCTTCTGGAATTCCTTCAGATGATTTTATTCTCTGGTTTACGTACCAGCTTTGAGCTGAATCTTGGAGTCCTAGCTCCTGAAAAATGGCAGTATTTTTGGAACATCAGGGTTTGTTCAGCTTCCTAAAGCTTCTGTAACAAATATAGGGTGTTTCAGACTTGTGCACTAAATCTGAAAAACAAATAACCCCAAGTAAGGAACTGAAACATATTTTTGTTGTTGTTGTTTAAATAAAGTTACAGTGCAATTAAATGCAAGGCTTAAACAAATTTCTAAAACCATCTCTCTCAGAACTTTGTGGATTTAAAAGATTTTCGGATCATTTTGCAATATTGCCCCATCTGCAAATTGAGACCAATTTCTAGGATGAATTTTTAAATTCTCATTCAGACTCTTATCCTCCCATCTATCCCATGGTACCTCTTCAGAGCTTCATTGACTTGAGAGAAGCACAAAATTGGGAAAGAATTACAGCTAAACCTCGTTAAAACAAAATAGCAACTAGGTCACAAAGCCATAGATGGAGCAAAACTCTTAAAGTTCAAAAGAATTTCTGCCAAACTGAAAATATACGGAATTGTATTTAGAAAACCATTTGAAATTTTATAGCAGGTTAGTAAGATGAACAGTAATTGATTTCTTCTGTCTGTTTGAAATAACTGTCAACAATAGTAAAGTATCATCAGTCTGCTGAAGGAAAAAATCTTAGTTTTCATAAGGCAACCTACCTACTGGCTCTTTACCATTATGATTGATAAGCAACACAGACATTTTTTCTCTCTTAACACGTATTTCCCTAAGAGAGAGAATGGACAGAACTGAAATAATGAATAGCAAAAATACAGGCAATAACAACAGGAAATGAGACTAAAGTTAATCCATGTATGGAGTCACGTTTAACACAGTCTAATTCTATGCCACGTCTTGAAATGATTTGTTCAATGGCAATGGGGAAGGCAAACAATTTACTCTATCATGTCACTAAGTTTAGTAATGCTAATAGAGGTGTTGAAGCATAACAACCACTTGGGTAAGTAGTTATATTGACTTCAATAGGTCTAATCACATGAAGCGCTTCATTGAATGAGTAAGAATTGCAAAATGTAGCCATTTGTTGTTAGATCAAAAAATATATTTTGGGTATTTCACAATGCTACTTTCTTTTAAACTGGGTAGCATTACTAGTTCTCATCTGAGCCTGTATAAATCTCACACTTCTGGAAGCACCGAACAATTACATTACAAGAACAATGAACAATAACCTCTAGGCTTTGTGTGAAATCTCTTTGTAATTTCCTGCTCAGAAACTAGGCTTTGTGTGAAATCTCTTCGTAATTTCCTGCTCAGAAACTGAAATTTCATCATTAAATATATGTTAATGCTACATCTTTTGGATGAGTTTCGTTAGTAATACTGAGGAGATTTGTGTTCCTGGTCAAGTATCAGTTGTCTTAATGTTTCAGATGTTTGTTGCTAAGAACAACGTACCTGGATTGATTCGGTGATGACACAGAGAAGGAACGGATGGCATAGAGCTGTCCCTGCTCCTTTCATTACGTCAGCAACTGGAAATGATGACAATACCATGCTGGCTTATTCCAAATTATGGAGACCAGTGAACAGACTAGCCTGACTGGCAGGAGATCTCGGAAAAAGAGACTCAAGTCTGCCTTGGACAGCTACAGAGGTTAAATGCCTCTGGATCACGTTGCTGATGAAAGAGGTCAGTAGAGAAGTGGCCCAAGAAAGAGGTTTTGCAATCACCTTGGTGTTTGTAAAGTTCTTTCACCCTTTGGCTTGGGTGAGTTACTCTATTGACTTCACTGTGTCTAATCACATGAAGTGCTTCATTTAAGGAGTAAGAATTGCATATTTGACTTTATGATCAAACACTAGGTAAGAATGTAGTAGTGGCATGATACTTGTATGTGGAAGAAGCTAGAGCAGAAGGATATACTAGACTTCCTGGTGCTTACTGCTGTATTTTTGCAGTAGAATTCTGGTTACTGCGATGTTCTTTTTGTCTTGGTCAGGTTTTCTGTATTACTGTTGATTTTGCCTGACTATGACATTCCAGTAAGATTTTTTTTTCTTTTTGTACAGTGGGATAGAGACAGAACTGTATCAGCTGTGCAACTTAGGAAGTCTTAATCCTTACAAAAATATTAAATTGTCAGGTGCCACAACATTTCTTTGGTTTGCGTACAAATTCCTAAGCAGATATGTGTGCCATATAAAAAAGAAATTCCAGCATTTGCCTAATGTTATGAGCACTCACAGCTGATTGACATCTCAATACATACAGAGAACAAATTCTGGTAATGTTGCTTAAGGAACCAGGGAGACAGTATTTTCATGTGCTTATGGCTTGCAACCATTTTCATTTTGTCTTATTGTACATAATGAGAGAATAAAGAAGGGCACAATTTGTAACTAAGGAAAAACAGATTTTGTTCCAAAAGAAAGGAAACTTGTTAGGATTTTTTTATTTGGGCCTGTGGTACAGATTGTTATAGACCACCAAATACAAATTTTTGGTATGAGTTATTTATTGGTATGAGTCTTTATGAAGTTTCTTCTGTGGCTTGGTGAACATGTTTTTAACAAGGGCATACTTACAGTTTGGAAGGAATGAAAGTATTTACAATGCTGAGATTTCAAAAAGCAAAATGAAAAGAAACTTTAAAATGTGTAAAATTGTTTGTTTGGTAAATAAAAAGTGAATAAAATTACCTATTTGTTTTTTCAGACTGGAAAGTGAGATTTGGATACACTTCAGATCACCCGCTTTACAAGTGTTTTACTCTTGACTGCTCTGTCAGTGTTGAGGTCATTTGCCAGAAGACCACTTGCCTGATGAGTGAAAGAAGGTAAGCTCATAATTCTTGTGCTTCTAGAGGACTCTATTTCATCATTGTATTTAGTCTAGATTCCTAACCTGAGCACCATTTAATATGCCTGCTACAAAGTGTATGAACAATTCCCCAAATATTAAAGTTTAACCCTTTACCCAACATAGTAATTTCCAATGCGTTTTCCCCACAAGTACAGTAGCTTATATTGTATTTTGTCTTATTACTTGAGGCAAGTTCCATCGGCCTATCTGAAATGATCTTAGTTTATATGAGTCGCTCCCTGAACTCAAGAGTTAGCAGAGTTCTTTGAAAATTGAAATTCAGAAAAATTATCTCACTTCTGAAAATTCTAGAGTAGTACTTGAAAAATATTGCGACAAGGTCTGTGCTGCTAAGTATGATTTTGGGGGTGATGGGACTTAAATTTTGGTCAGGAGGTTTCCAGCTTTCAGTAACAAGATACTATCAAGCGCTAACGGGTTTTGCATTAGTGCTTAAGAATGCAACCCAATTGCATCTGAAACTTTTGGAAAGGAGAATGACTAAAATCATTATTATTTTAAACATGCTTTATGATATTTCCATCGTTGATGTTGGCTGTATCCAGTAAGTCATGACAACCAATGGTAAAATAATTTTGAAATCAACATAACTACTGGAAACGGTAAAGCTAAGTAGGTGTTTTCAGAGGAAAGTACGACTGTACTGGATTTCTATTGATCAGGTTATGATAATGGCAGGCTTTTAATACAGAGAACAGGTGGTTTGAGATTTCAGTTTTATGTTAAAATTAATAAAAAGGGAAATAAAAGAATTTAGAAGCTTCATTTCTCAAAGGAAATATTCAAAATCTGTGGGTATATGTGAACTTTTAGCGCATATTAAAGATATTATTATATACTATTCAGCTTATGAACACTGGAAAAAGAAGAGAGAGATTATGGAAATAATGGTAATAACAGCAAAAGAGTAGAGGTCTTTATCCTAAGTTTTAATAGATCAAAACAGTTCAGGCAGATGTAGCACCCCAAGATTAATTGACCTCCAAAATTATCATAAGCTTCAGTTGGCTACCTGAATGCCTGATGTTTTTTCTACGCAAAACTTAGCCTGCAGTATTTAAATGATCAAGTTAGTGCAGACGTAGGCTATTTAAGGTGTGCATTGCTAATTATAAACTGAAAAACCGGGTGTACTTTATAAATTTTATCTAAACCCTGTCTTGAATAGTAGGTGTCATCATTAATGGTGCTGCATAGAAATTGAAAATTTGAAATGTATAGTTTCTTTATCAATTCAAGAATAACATCCGAAATGTTGTGCACATGCTAATACATGAAACTTAGGTCTGGTTATAATGAGCCTGTTTGTCATCTTTTACTGATCTATAATAAATCATTTATGGATTTATTAATCTCTTTTTTCACAAGTCCACTACATTAGTAGTTAGAAATTGAATATATCGGCCATGACTGGCAATTTATTTACACTGCTGTAACTCCACTGACATGTAGTGACTTAAGGAAATAATGTATTACTACAGTGCAAGAGAAGAATGAGATTTTTAACCCTAACTGAAGAAGGAATCACATCTGAGAGTAACAAGAAATATGCTGAATTTATCTAACAGCTATGCATTAAGTGGTAAAAGAAAAAAATGAGAGAAGCAGTACACCTAAGCAAAGATCTAGCCATCCAACAATCAGGTGATCTGACATCTGGACATATAAAGTGTCCTGCATAACTCACGTGCGTAAAACAGCTGGAATTATTTCATGTATCACCATTTTACCCCACTGTATACTAAGGTTTCAGCACATCTCCCTGTAGCAACTGGAATACTCAATGCAGTGTGGGTTTTACAGAATGCAATATTAAAATGAGAAATACTATGTATAACATGTTTACTTTGGGGTTTTTAGGTATGTCCACTGCAACTGGGGGTACTTGGGTCATCAGAGTGGTGGTCTGGCAATCCATGAGGTAATGTCTGCTTTGAATTAACTTAATTAGTACATACAACTAGTATAGTTCTGGTTGCACTGATATCAACAGCAAAAATCCCTGCTGCAGTCTATTCTGCTTTTCAATTAAAGGTAATTTTTAATGTTACATAAGCACCTGGAGGTGTGATTGAAGCTCCACTATGTTCCATATGTAAAATGGTCTGGAAAGCCTACAACAAATTTGAAATATAAGACGCAGAGCTGGTGGGAAGCCAAATTCAGAATATGTTCTGCGCCAGGGGTATGCAAAGAGCATAAACAGAGCATCTGTTCTAGTCAGCAATGTTTGAGCTTCCCTTTGAAAACAAGTACTTTCGTGTAGGTGTGAAAAACTTTTCCTCCTTTCTCCTCAAAGTGCACAATTGCTAGAAATGTATCTTCATTTAAATTATTAGCACTTCATCCCTTTCAAAAGCAGTTTTTGAAAAATTCTTCAGCTTCATTGGCCCTTATCTTCTGTTTCTGAGATAAGAAGGGTCATTTGGTTTTAAAATGTTTTCTGATCCCTTCATGAACCTGGGTAGTGTAATCAAGCTGTTAAACTGAATTCATCCTTGTCTTCATAGGAGTTATAGTCTTAAAGAAAAGTTTTTGAAAGCTTATGAAACTGCCAGTTTGTATGGTCTAACAAGCGTTCACACACGGTGCCTAGTTCTCCACATTGTTTCAATGGGTGTATTGGTTTATAACTGTGTACTGTAGATTTCCAGCTCTGATCAGTTCAGTAACTTTACTCACATCAAAGGAAACCTTTGATTCCCAATAAATACTTGTATGTATCACTGCTTTGCTGCCAGCCTGCAATCATAACTGGAAATCTCTTCCCTTACTTATCCTCATGCAAACATTTTTTATTATGAACATCTAGTAAGAATTCTCAGAATTTTCTGTGGCTACTCTGCTGTGGTTTTTTTTTCTGAAGATTTTGTGGGCAAGCAGGATGGATGAAGGCCAAAACCTCTTTGTGCCTTACTGAAAGCTTATCCACAAAAATCTGTTGAAAGGAAGAGAAGATAGAAATAATAGATTGTGATAATAAAACAGTACAGATGAAGTTCAGATAGTGTAAAAGATCAAGTCCCTGCCTGCTCCATGCTGTTTCCCAAGAGCTTCCCTTGAGCCATCCAGCAAAGAACTGGAGAGGATTAATGAGGTGTGTCTAATTATAAAGGTGATACCTGTTCTGGACTGCCCAGAGCTGAGTTTTGGGAGTTTACAGATATTTTTTTTTTCCTTTTAGAGACAAGGAATCAGATGGGAGGGAAAGTATATGAAAGAGTAGTTCAGCTGGAAGAGACCCTAAAGATCATCTAGTCCAGATAAAGAGGAGGAAGAAAATGTTGACTGCTTGAAAAAAATCAGGAATCTCCTATTTCCTTTGTGAAAGTCCTTTCTACATGAACCTGTGTGCATGTGACTTCCCACAGAACTGTTATTGTGCCACTTCTCGATCTATGAGCCTGAAAGCAGGTTAGTAACAGTCCACCTCTGCAATAAAAACCAACATATCTTTCTGGGCTATCACTGTACTAAATAACAACAATTTTTTTAAGGGCCCATTTGGGCAAAAAGAAAAGAAAGTCAATTAAAACCTTTTCCTTCCCAGCCTCCTTTGCCAGAGTTGAAAAATGAAAGTTGCAGGGTTGTAGAAAGCCCATGAATGAAATTCACAGTTGCAGCATAGGGAATGAAATTGAATATTCAGTCTTTGGTACAGCCTTCAAGTTTGTGGATCTCTCCATAAGGACTATAAGTTTCCACAATACACTTTCTTTTCTTAGGTACATATATCCATGATCCCTAAGAGGTTCTTGCACCCTAGTAGCTCACAGGTGAGAGTGAAATTGCTAAAAATGTCTCTTAGGGAAAACCAGTGCTGCTCAGAAGCCTGGAGTCACATTTCCAGCTATGAAGTAACACTTCCCTATCCATTAACCCTTAGAGAGGCCTCCACTCCCCTAAGGATTTAGCTGCAGTCTGAGGTGAGAAGGACAGACCTCTGCCCCCAGAATGGCAACCTCCGTGTCCCTTAGAACAGGAGCAATGTTGAGGAACCTGTCAAGACTTGATATGTACATGGAGGGCAAAAGTTAAATAAAGACGTTTACATAAACAGGAAAAAAGGTTCTTCCATCCACACAGTAGTCATTTATTTGTATATGCTGACAGGATAAAGCTGCTAAACCACTGTTTTTGCTTCAGCCAGGGAATTTTTTATAACATACCTTTTGTTTTTTGGCTTCCCAGCCCTTAGTCATGCTTCCACTGGCCTTTTGGACAGGCCTGGAACATCCTCATCTCCTCTCAGTCTTGAGCTCGGCTCAGCCTGACTTCAGATCCTGACTCCCAGCCAGGGATAGCTCAGCTTTCACAGCTGGACATGGCTTCGTGCACCAGTGCCCACACCGCTGGCTGTGCTTTTCCTGTCAGAGCATAAGCATTTTGTGGTGAATTCACAGAAATTTATTTTTTAAGTGATGCAGGACTACCTTGTTTGTAGGAGCTTCCTGCTCTGGAGATCTCACAACCTGTCTTCTGGAATTTCATATAAACCAGCTAAGCTGTAAAACATGCAATTTTTTTCCCTGTGGTTGATCTTCCCAAGCAGCCTCCCACTTAGGTAGTCTATGCTACTCCAACCCACCCTTGCCTTTTGCCTCTGCCTAATTTTTCAAGCTGCCATTAACAATTCCTTCTGAATTGCATGCAGAGAGTATGTCCCAGCCCTCTCAGATGCCTTGGGAGAGGATCTCTTAAAGCTGGTGGAGCTGCATCATCTCTGCAGGACTCGGGAAGACGGCAGCCCTGCAGCTGATCCAGCCCAGCCTGCATACAGCTGGCCTCCAGGTTGAGCAAGGCCAGGTGGGAGCATTGCCGTAGCAGAGCCCTGCCTGTTGTACCATGTCCTCTCTGTTGCACTGCTGGTTGGGTGCATCTGCCTGTGCCATGGGTCTTTGTTCTAAGATGCTCTAAGATTATTTCCTGACCAAATTTTGTGTATCCTTCAGGGGGCAGTTGTGCAAGGGCACTTGAGCAGATCCATCGGCAGTTGTGTGCAGTTTTACACCCAGGTATAGGGTAACATTTCTACCCTTTCCCACAGATGTGTTGGCTAGACAAGGTTTAAAGCAGCAGACATGGATTAGGGGTTCTTCCATGTAAAAGTTTTGGAAGTTTAGCCTATACCCAGTGCTGGGGAAGTATGGATGAATCTGTAAAGACACCCAAGAAGATGACTGACAAGCAGATACATGATACTTGCAATTGCTTATTTTGCTTTGTTGCTATAATTCCCCTCTGTCCATTTACTTCAGCCTCACTGATCACTACATGAGGATTTTATGATCATGTCTGAGGCAGGACATATCTCAGATATCCACGTCTCCACAGGTACCAAACATACTGGGATCCTAATCAGAGAATAAGTCTTCGGTGGTACTCAGAATTAATAATATGGACTTCTGTTGTAAGAGAAGTGATCAGGAGAGCAGGAGGACTTTTTAGCTCCGTTCTCCACCACTGGAGCATGCTCTGCTGCTAATTTAATTATTACAAAAACTATGACATTTAACAAATTGAATTGGGTGTTCCAGTTTTTTTCAGTCCCTATTTGACATTGGTATCTGCCCTGCACAAATAAGCATAAAGCTAGCAGGTGCCTCTGCATAGATCCTTACTGCTTCTTGTGGCATGTAAATTTGCACCTGTCATGAACTGAAATGATGAGGATCTTGCAGATAGATTGCAAAACCATTTCACAACTATATCATAACTAACTGTTCTCTGGGATAAACAGGAATCCTGTGGAAATCGTTCTGGATTAAGACATTACAGTTTTCTAGGGATCAGCTCTCACACTTTTCTTGCAACACTGTACTTTTGTAATGGTAGATAATCCAGTAGCGCTATTACAGCTTGGGACCCTGTGGCCGCTCTCATGACACACAATGGTTGGTCTGAGCCAAAACTCTATAAGAAGGTTGAATATTTGTGTCCCCATTTCTTGAATGTATCAGCAGAGGTCAACCGTCTTACCCATCCTGTGTAACAACGGTAGTGCACGACAGAAACATTTTCCTACAGAACTGAGAGACTGCTTAGACAGAGCCCTGCCCTGTCATTTCTCTCCTCTTTTCCCTTAAACCTTGGCTAATTAACTGTATCTATCTTACTTTCAGTACCATGCTCCTCTGCAATTTATCTCCAAGCATTTTGCAAAGGCTTTTTATCCTCATTTCAAGAGGTGGGTCAGCCAAAACCCAGTGGCATACTGTAATAATGACAAAGCAAGGAGTAATACGTAGACCCTGGGAAATGACTGGTGGCTTTCCTACAGATTTATTGTGATTGTAGCCACATCTTATAAACTTTACTAACATCTCTCTGGAACATGGTGTGTGGTCTGCTAATAACCTTAGGAATTCTCCACCTTCTTGCCAGTGTACAAAGATCAACTTTGTTCCTTCTGACTAGTACCCAAGCTACTGAAGTGAAGCACATGTATGATCTTAATAGGATTGGGGTCCCCTGCTGTTAAAATACACACAGTTCTTTTACAGTCAGCGTAATAAGTTTTTCCTCCCATTCTCCAGAATGGTAAAAAGAGAAAGTGTATTGCTGTTTGTGGTTTTGGTGTTGTACAGCCCACAATTATTGGGTCTGTCCTCCAGTGCCCATGCAGGGTAGGCCCTCATGTATTTAAATAATTGATTTTTATGCAGCTAATAGGTAGCATGATAGATATGGATGTAAAAGCCTGAATAACAGATGGCTTTGAGTAAGAGGGGGCTCTAAAGGGTACAATTCAACATTTTTTTCTCCAGGAGCAATACCACATCCTGTTTACAGATTATCTGTATTTATCTGGCCAGACACAGATGCTATAAATCATTTGCTCCAAATGGAGTTAGGGCAGGAATTTTACTCATCCCCTACTGGTGTTTGTTTTGTGAGCTTTGGCTTTTAGAGTATGGTTAAAAGAAAACCAAAAGGACAGATGTTCTCTGGGGTTTTTAAAACTGCACATTTAAATTTGCATTTAAATGTAATCCCCTCTTTTTAGTGCTGCCTGTTTGTGATCTTAAATGTGTTAGGCATATTGAAAACTAAAGTTAATATAGCATATTAATTATTTTATTCCTATAAAGGCAATGTTATTTCATGGGCCTTGAAGCAGATAACAAGTATAGGCTGTGACAGTCTGGGACTAGAGAGAGAATTTGCATCATCTGAACTGTTATCTAATCAGGGATTCCCCTCACCCACAAACCTGAATGAAAAAAATGTAATGCATACATGAGATGTTAATTATATTACTTTGTGCCCTGGAAGGTACTCAGTCTCTTGGGAAGTGTACCTGGCAGAGGTGTTAGCTGAGTCACTGGAAGCTGCTGAGGGGAAGAACCACTGGTTCACTGTGGTAAGTTTTCTTGTTTTACCTTTACCACAATGCAGTCGAGATGATCAGTAAATGACTGAACAAATGGAATGTTTTGCCATGAAAGACAAAAAAGGAAATAATAATTTCCGGAAGAATGCTTCTTGGTGGGCATGTGTTGCCAGGTGCAGAGAGCATTCTCCTACATCACCTTGTTTGATTTATCAGGGTCTCATAAGTGATAGATATGCAGGAAAGTGTTACTTTGACTGTTCATTCCACCTACTTCTGCATTGTCCTCATCTCAGTCTTTTCCTTGCAAACTCCTGGACAGTAATTATGACTAGCAATTGATCTTATCACTACATATTCACAATTTATAACTGAGTTATGATCACAGATACCTTACTGAAGCCTACAAAAGATTGATTCATACAGAAATGAGGCATTCTTGCCTAGGAAAAACGCCAAAAAGAACAAAAACTAGGAAATCTGAGTTCTGGTGCTGAATCTGGTGTAACTGTGAAGTTACATAGCTATGAAAATACATCAGTGTTTTACTCTTGCTGTGTTGGTTTTAGTCAGATAGGGAGATGTTGCTTTGGGGTTGTTGGTTGGTTTTTTTTTGTTGTTGTTTTTTTTTGTGTTGTTGTTTTGTTTTTGTTGTTGTTTTGTTTTTTTTTTTTGACCAAAACTGATACTGCCTTATTAATTTGAATATGTAGGTAAAAGGTTTCTTTCCAAGGATATCAAAATCAAACCTAATTCGGGATGGATTTCTTCTTTGGTTGTTCTACTACAAAGTGTATTATGGAGTTTTTCTACAGATCTTAATGGAAGTCTCTGCAAAAAACCAAGTGCTATGAAATGAAGCAAAATGCAGAAGGAAAAACACACATATATTTCTTTTAAATACAGTTCATTTCAGGTCTCCCTTGTGTTTGTAAACTTTTGGTCCCTACCTATTGAAGGCACCCCAATTTGCAAATCACTTCAAAAGAGAAAATACATTTTAGCAATTCAGTAGGTGGCTAAGAAGTTTTCAAAATCAATGTAATGTGTTTTTCTTATGTATTTTCACAGTGGCTCATTTAACATTTAATCTCCTTCATTCCATATATTCCAGTTGTAGGCTGCATTTTCTGTATATTGCTTACTTTTCATTGGCAAGATGAAATCATTATTTTTTCTAATTAAAATACTCAAAGACTTTTACTTTCCCAGCCTTTCATCCTTACTGCTTTCCAAAATGGATATTATAATACAGCTTTCCTTTAATCTGTCTCCACAGTAATTTTAATTATTTGGGGAAGAAGAAATTCTGTCACATGTGGCCAAGAACGTATATACTATTATGTTTTTCTACTAAAATCTAAAACACAAGTGTTCTGTCCAGCAAAGAAGGTATATATGCAAGTATTTCCATAATCAATGAACTCTACTCTTAAAAGCAAACATATATATTCTGCTTAGTAGCTTCACATTTGATTAAAGCCTAGCTGGTTTATACCCCATTAATCAACTTTATAAAAGCCCATTTCTCATTGATTGGAATACCATGCAATTTAACCCATTACTAGCCAAAGTGAGTTTTAAAGGGACAGTTCACTCTGGTGAGCACCTGTGTGCATGTGTCAGTAGGATGGGGCCAAATATATACTTTCTGGTTATAGGTAAATATTTCATTCATTTTAATACTAGAATGCTTTCCATTTCCTTGGGGGGGGGGGGGGGGTAATGTTGCATCTATCACTGCCTATATAAAAAGATTTTAAAAAATGAAAAAAAAATGTTCTGTTATACTCAGCAAAATCCTTTCTTCAGCCAGTATACTCTTCATAAAATGAAGCATGTAATTTTAAAGATTACTTTATTTAAGTTTTCAAAACATTTTGTTATTCTACTCTAAATAGAGTAACATAGCTCCACATGGAATGTAATCGAGAGAAAAAAAAATGTAATGCTCCTCCCTGGGAGGTATTTAAGAGGTAATATATCTTTAAATGTCTCCGCCTCTGAATCCACCCACTTCTTGATAGCTGCAGCAGTCTTGTTGACTCATAAAAGCTGTGTTCATACAATAGCCAGCAATGAGCAGTATTTTTCAGAGATTTTAAGAGCACACCTCCTGCTATGTATTTCGCATTCTAGTTTGCTGGGGCTGAAGGTGTATGAAAGAAACAGTTTTAAGTTTCTTAGATATTGCAAAAGATAGTTCCTCCTCTCATCCTGGAAAATCCTGACAGACCAGTTGGATACCTTTCAGGCCTTAACTAAGAAGTTTATCTGCTCATCCCACTGTCTTTTTTACTGTAGAAAGACCTGAGACAACCTTAAGAACTGAGAATCTGACTAATTTAAACAGATGGCTAATCCCAGTGCTGTCTGCAATGGACATCTACATCATCATCATCATCAGAAACAGAATAACCTCTTAAAAAGTGGAGTCTGTAAGAAAAATGGAATTACCAAAGGAATGAAGGTAAGGTTTAATTGTTTACCACAATTGTCTCAATATTGAAAACAAATAGTTGAAACATGGCTTATTAAGCTAGTTTTGTGAAGGTCTTAGTCTTCGTTGAACAGGTGGTATGGCATTGGCTTGTGTGTTAAGTTTTATAATCTCAGAATGTGCTGCTGCATTGTTTTCTGTCATCCTAAACTGCAGTAAGAGTTGTGGATGCTCACGAACATACTGTTTGTGGACTAACTAGGCTCTAGTTCACATCAAGCACAGCAAACTCATGCACCCTGAAAGACAGTAGTTTCCTTTTAAAGCTTAACCGATGGTGGAGTTGACTCTGCAATGTATGAATCACTGGTGGAAAGCTGTTTTATCAACCTAAAGTGTGTGTGGAGTGATTTTCAATGTATGATTTATTGCTGTACAAATATAACAACAACAAAAAAAATGTAGGCAGGAGAAGCTGTCTTTTCCTGATGTTTACATTACTGCAAGGTTGTCTTGATACCTACTTTACTGATGCCTGCTTTCCAGCCTTGAACAGCTTAAAATCCACATCAGTTTACTTACCATTTTCTCGAGCTGTTCTCTGTCAAACCAACACTTCTCATTTATGTGAACGTTTTGTAAAGTAGTTGGAGTGCAGCATGCCAAAGAACAAACCACAAAACCAAAGGTGTTCTTTTGCCAGAAGAGATGAAGTCTTAAATGTTTGTCTGCAATACCTGTTCTACTTGGGAATGTACCGTCTGTCTTAAAGTGTCCTAATTCTGGATCTTAGTGTGGCCATTAGTAGAACCTCTTGTAGTGACTAGGAGAAGTCTGGCTTTATAGCATGGTGCCATGGTGAGAGGGGGATGGAGAAGTTGCTTCAGGAGCCTGAGCTCCCATCTGACTGTCTCTTTGGAGCCTGTTGAAAGCTTTAGACAAGTGTGGCAAGGGTTCCACTGCTTTACAAGTAAACTGCTATCTTAAATCTTTTTTAAATGGAGCTGTCATGCACCTAGCACTCTAATGAAGGCACGCCCAGTGTCAAGCTTAATGATTGTCTGGCTTTAGGTGTCTCCCTTGGTATGGGTGTTTCCTGATCGCTGGCTTGCGTAGGATGAGGAGAGCACAAAAGCTTGTGCAATGATCGAAAAGGCCTTTCTTGGGATTTGCTTCCAGAAACCTAATTTAGCATCCTTTAATATATTACATATATTTCCTCATCATTTTATATATTAACTATTTGCCACTATGATATCTGAAATCTTTGCTTTCGGTTTGAATAGCAAATTTCACGAACTAAGCCTTGCCACTTGTTTGTTGCTAACTTGTTACAAATGAGCAGTTTTTAAGCGGTAAGCTCCCAGGAGGGTATTAATTAGAATTTCCTCCTGAATCAGAAAGATATGGCCAGAGAAGTGAAGTAGAATATTACTAAAGGTAAGCAAAAGGGTAGCAAAGGCTGGGCTGAAAGGGATGGTAAAGAAATGAAGGAAGTGTTAGTAGAGATAGCTACTGGATTAGTGAAGTGCTATGAGCACCATATGGTTGGAGGAGAAGGGGAGAGAAGCACTGCACCACTGGTAAATACTTTTTGTGGCTGAGGAAGAGTTGAGGAAGTGAAGCCTTAGAAAGTTCAGGAGGCTTATCAAAGGCAGATTTGGTAAATCCGGGTCTGGCACTGTGTTATGAATTACATGCCATTTCCCCTGTCTTCCTGCTTCAAATGCAGGTTGAGAAAGAAGGAAACAATAACAGACAAGAGCTCTGTATGAAACAGGAATCTCATTCCCGGTAGGAATCTCCCCATTCCTGTCTGGTCTGTTTCCCCACCCCAGCTGCCTCACCCTGTTCAGTACGTACGCTTTATCCTATTTTGCAGGAATAGATATTGTTCCTTTCTACCTGGTCTGTTTACGTGGCTTACTGCTGTAGGTGTGCAACATCACCCAGTCTTATACTCACAACAGCTTGCTGAGGTGTGCTCCCCACTTTTACAGATGGGATCTGAGGAGCAAGGAAAATGGCAGCTGGGTGCACAAGGAAGCTTGTGCAGGAACCAGACACAAGTTCATCATGATTCCAGTCATCCTCCTTTTCTCCTCTTTTGTCCTTTCTCCATATTGCCCTGATTTCCCTAATATTGTGCCATGTGCTCACACGCATGTGTATGTTTATGGTCTCTTCAGCAGATTGATTCATAATTAAGCACCTTACATAGGAGAGGAAATAGTGCTAGGATGTTCAGGATGTGGCTGATGATACTGCTTCTAGCACCTGAGACTTGTGGCAGTTCTGAGGTCTTGAGCTTTGTTACAGCTGTGTTACTTGCAAGGAGAAGATAAAGATGTTCTGGTTTGAGAGAGAAAGCTGATGTTGCTGAGGCTGCAGTAAGGGCACAGCACGGTGAAGGCTTGTAAGCCAGGAATATGTAGCAATATCTGCACACAACTGGCTGACTGGAACATCAGGCTTTGCAAAAATCAGCTCCATAAACCTCTTTTCTAAGGAGCCCACAGGAAGCACTGCCTTTGAAAACACTGGCTTGGGAAAAACGTATTTTGCATCTTTATGATGTAAGAACGTTTGCGCGTGTATGTGCGTGACAAGAGAGAGAGGAACGATTCTAATAAAGCAAAGCCTCCTGTTTTCTGAACTAAGGATTTTGTTTAACGGGTTGGGGAGGGTAATTAGGGATGATCAAATGCAGGGGAGCAGGAAGGGATGCTCTCTTCACTTCTAGCTGTCTGTGGCATACCAAGGGCAGAAAAGGAGGTAGCTAAGTAATAAAGAAGCAGTGAAGCATCCAGCCAGAAGAGATGCTGTTGCTTCTGGCAAAGAGATATGCTACTTTGGTGGAGAGGGACTGTTCATTCGAATAGCTTCTGTGATTATTTGAAGTCTGACTCTCTTGGTTCTAGTTGATAGCATTCATTGGAAGCTGGGCCACAGTTAGACCCTAGCTTTGGGAGGTGGATCGTGGGCCATCTCTTCCATTTAATTACTGTTTGTAACATAGGCATATGCTTCATATTCTTCCAGAACTTGAAACCTGGACTGATCTTCATGTAAGGCACACTTCAATAGTTAACCTATTTTGTTATCTAACTGTAGTAGGCAGAAGGTATTTTCCTAGCTGTGGTTTCTTTTGCTATGTATTGCCGCTGGCTGGGTATCAGCTGTAGGGGGCATTGTATTTTAAAGCAATAGGTGTTTTTCCAATGGGAACAATATTCTTTCCTACGGTAAACATTCAACAATTTTATTTCTTTGATGGATCATTTCATTGGATGCCTTAGAAAGCCTCCAAGACAATATCAATCTATTCATGAATTCTTTCTTTCTTTTCTATGCTATAATGGCAGTAGCTTGGAAGATACTTGCAGTGAACAGACTACAGCGTTTTCCAGGACTTCCAAACTCTTTTCTGATAAAGAAAAGAACATGGAATGATACCAGATCCAGTAACCTCTGTCTTGCTTTTTTGATAGCCAGAAGACATGATGGACTCTGGCATCTGGGGTCCTAAAATTCAGAAGCTGATTGTATTTGCCTTCTGTCTTCCAACATCTGGTCCTCCTCCTCTCCTTTCTACTCTGCTATTGATTCAATACTTCAGCAGCCAACCTCCGTCCCTTCCATGCTTTTTCCTCCCCTGCTTTTCTTCCTCTCTTTTCTGCACAACAGCGTCACTCTCAAATGAAGATTTTAAAGAAAACATTGTTTAAAAAAAAAAAAGGTCATGAAAAGGATATGCCATGCAGCTGTTCTCACTGTATTCATTTTCTTGTGTGTTGTAAATGCCGCCTCAAATTGCTTTGTGCTGTGTCTTCTCACATATATAGCATTTACTTCATGTGCTTTTGCAGTAATTAGTGTAACTGGGGCATTCTGGATGCAAGCTCAATATAAACGTTAATGAGTCCTGTGGGGAAAAAAATAAGCTAATTCCTGCAATTAGGGTGATGCGATAAGGCTTGTTAATAAGAGAAGAGAACGGAGGGAGGGCTTAAGGCTGATCAGACTACAGTTTTTCCAAGTTTGTAACCTCATCTGTGCAACTGTAATGATCATAACATTTTTTTTCCTCTAAAATATCTTTTGTTGTTGTTGCTTTGTATCAAAACAAAGTGAAAACTGACATCGTTGGCCCCAGCCTGGTTCATCTCCAATACCTAAGCCTTTTGGACCTGTTCCATTATGCATGTTTCAGTGGAAAGTGGAATCCCTATATGAGTTTTATAGCTGTAGTGACAGCAGGAAAGTATTAAGAGTTGGTTTCCAGTCTGCATTCCCTACCAATTACTTTACCTGTTGCTTCAGCTGCACCATAGACATGATCTCCTCATCCTCAGTTCCTGCCTTCTTCTCTCCTCGGTTTCGGGCCCCAGAAATTTGCTGCTTTGTACCAGCACTCTTAGCTATTAATCACAGGTCTCAGATCCACACCCTTGTTTCTGTCATTCGCCCTGCTATGTGATGAGCTCAATGCATTGGAAGCAGGAAATGTCGAAGGCTACCTTCAGCAAACTGAGATGTGACTAGAGTGTGGGCACATGTAACAGTCAAGGAGTCTTGTAGCAATGCTTAAAGTATGTTGCATGAGATTTTACATAGAAGACTGGAGATTGTTTGCATAGTACAAGTAAGTTTCCAGTAAGACTGTAGTCACTCTCCTGTTAATGGCTGGAAATCTCTAAATTCAAGTAATTAATTTTTGGTGGTGATTGGGAATAGCAAGCATGGATTTACCAAAGGTAAATGATGTTTGACTGACTGTCTTCTAAGATGAAGTGACTAGCCAAAACAGCATGTAAAGATTTGCTTTGGATTGACAGGCCTAGCAAACAGAAAAGCAGATGATAATTCAGTGGGACAAAGGAACTCAAGAAAGATGTCAGGTGTTTCAGGACAACCTCCTAGCACAAGAACAGTTTATCCCTGTACTCGTGAAAACAAGTAAAACATCAGGAGACTGGCTTAGTTAACCAGGTAACCCATGATTGACCTCCAGTGCAGCCAGGCAGTATAATAAGACATGGAAGCAGGAATGGGCTACAAAAAAAGTATGTAGGGGTGGTGTTAGGAAATCCAAAGCCCACCTAGAGTTGACACTTACAAAGGATATCAAGGGGAGCAAGAAGAGCTTTTACTGCTACATTACTAGTAAATGAATTTACATGGAAAATAAGGCTAGTTTCTGAATGGTGTGGGTGACTTAGTGATGGCAGGCACAGGTAAAGCTGAGGTACTTCATGCTGGTTTTGCCTCAGTTTTCACTAATAAATTGTCCTCTGTTGCCTCAAACCACCAGATTGGAGGAGGAGAGGAACTACCAGTAGTGGAAAAAGTTTGAGTCATGGATCTCTTGAGAAATCTCAAACCATGTAAGTGCATGGGACCAGAAGGGGTGCATCCAAGTATGCTGGCTGATGTCATTGTGAGATCTCACCCTATCCATGACCTTTCAAAGATGGTATCAAAGAAGATCCCTAATAACTTTAGACAGGCAAATGTTCCACCTGTCTTCAAGATGTAGATAACTTCTAGCAAAGATCATTTCTGAAAGCATAAAGGTGGTGGTGATTCAGAATAGGAAGCATGGATTTGCCAAAGGTAAATGATGTTTGACTGATTGTCTTCTATGATGAAGTGACTACATCTGTGAATGAGAGCAGAGTGATGGGTGTGATCTACCTTGTCTTTAGCAATGCAGTCCTTGTATGCTAGTTGGGACATTACGGTCCTGGTGGGTAGAGTAGTGTATGGGTTAATAACTGACTGGATCATTGGACTCCAAGGGTAGTGGTTAGTGGTGCATGATTTGCTGGGAGGCTGCTTACAAGCGGAGTTCACAGGGGTCTGTCCTGGGATTTTTCCTGTTTAATAATTGTATCAACAAAATGGAGAAAGGAAACAGAATGCCTGCTCTCCAGCTTTGGAGACAACATCAGACAATATGCTCAAGAACAGGGCCACCATTTAGAGAGATCTAGACAGGCTGGAGGAATGCATCAGCAGAAGCATCATGTAAGTCAACAAGCACAAATGCAAAGCTGCAATACATTGGTACAGGCTGGGGACTGACTGACTTGGGAGCAGTTTTGCCAAGAAAGAGTCTGTGAGTCTTGGCAGACAGCCCACTACATATGAGACAGCAGTGCAGCCTGGCAGGGAGGAAGACTGTCGGTATCCTGGGCTATATTAAAAGAAGCGTGGCCAGTGTATCGATCCACTTTTACCTGGTGCTTTTTAGATGACAGTCTAGGATGCTGCATCCAGCTTTGGGTCCACCGATACAAGAAGTTGGAGTGATTCCAGTGGAGAGCCACCAAATATGGTCAGGGGGCTGGAGCACCTGCATGATGAGGAGAAGCTGTGGGACCTTGGTAAGTTAGGCTATTTACTGAGGTGCACAGAAGGAGAACAAGAGACAGTGGTCATTAAAACAGGAGAGATTCCATATATGGAGAAAGGAAAAATTCAGGATGCAGATAACAGCACTGAGACAGGTTGCTCTGGGACTTGCAGCATGGAGGCTTTCCAGACCCACCTGGGCAAAACCCTGATCACCCTGCCAGGAATTTGGTGTTGACCTGCCTTTGAACAGGAGGTTTGGACCACAGACCTGCTGACCCATCCAGTCCAAGTGGGTCTGTGATCCTGTAGTATAAGGAGGCAGCATTTCTCTGGTGACACTATAGTGACGGACAGGATGATGATGATGATAAAGGAGCCCAGTGGGGCTCCTGCAGGTAATTAATTACCTGGTAAGATAGTTATATATATTAGTCGTATGTGCCATTCAGGCTTCCACATTCTGGAAAATCACTCTTCAGTGTCAAATGTCAGAGGGGCTGCCAGTATTAAAAAACAACAAGGAAATCTCATTTAGTTTCACTAGTCCTATGCACAAAGCTAGTGGAATTTGTCTCCATCTTTTAACATTTTTGATCAAATGGAGGTTTATCAGAGGGTGAAGATGCAGCCAGCTTTGGTAATGATTTCAGAAGAACAGCCAAAGGCTCAACCCTCCTGCAGAATTTCAAGTCCTTCCTTCAAAGAATGAATACATTGAACTTGCTCAGTAAAAATATAGTGTGCAATTTTTAGTTGAACTGAAACAAAATGTGGGTGTGTTTTGTTTGTTTGCTGGGCTTCCTCAATCCTTATTTCTTTAACCAAGCTTTAAAAAATAAATCTGAGGCAGACACTTGGTTTGCAACACATCATCCAGAAGGGCTAAAATCTGGGAAATCACTTGCAACCATTACTGTGTATGTACCTAAACTGCAGGGTCTGTGAGTGCTTCCAAGTTCCTGAGTTCTGCTTTGACACTGGTGTGAACAGGAGACCAGAACTCCAAAAGGTGCCACAGCACATGCTGATGCTTCTCTGAACAGTGACTATGTGCCCTGTTACTTTCATACTGCATAAAAAAAAAAAAAAAAAGCATTATTGCTATCTCCTAGACGGCTGTGATACACTCATTCCAAAAAGCACTGCTGTGCATTCTGTGCTTTTTTGCTGTATTCTCCTGGAGCTCCTTTCTCACTAACTATGTTTTAAACTCCCAGACCAGGATTATGTTTTCTCCATGGGTAAAAGACCGCGTTTTTTCACAGCAGCTTATTATTGCTCAGTAGAGGTAACTAGTAAAAAGAAAGCCATGAAGTGGCTAGTCCCGTTGCCTACATACTGATGTCCCTCCAGCATGAGAATTAATTACCTTTGCAAGTTGTAAGTAGCAGTCTAGCTTTCAGAAACAAGCAAGGTAATACACATTTTCTACCCGCTGTGTCGGTGAGGGATGTAGCTGGCTGCATTCCATTGCAGGAGCAAGTTCATGAATATAATGGGCAGAATGATAAGGTAATGGTTGCTTAGGGACTGTTCTAGGTTTCTGTAAAACCTGACTTTAGCCAGAATAATGGTTAACATCATGTTGTTTCTCACAGCTTGCTGTTTGCAAGCGTGCAGTGGTGATTCAAATCCTGTTTTATGGTGTACTAGGCACTATAAAGAGCCCTTAATTTATCACGATACGCGGGTCTGTTTCTGCTGCCAACAGAATTATGAACTCTCTCAAGGATTATTATTTTTTAATTTCTTTTTGAAGAAAATTAACATTTGTTGTGGCTAAGACTGTGGCACAGAGCAGCAAAACAGGAAATTAAATTTCCTTACACTGACCATTGGCTCAGCCAGAGAATTCCTGCCATTCCTGGCAGCTAACTTTTTCACAGAAAACACTTTTTGAAAGCAACCAAGCCAGAAGTTTTGTGAGGCTATTGTCTGAGAGAGCTGTCGTTGTGGGATGGATGTTGAGTTGGGAAGAAAAACAAAGCGTAAGGAGCAGAGCAGGCAGGAATAAACAGTTTTCTGTGCCAGACCAAAGAGTACCAAGGGGGTTTCACACTTTGGGATACATTAATTCAGCCAAATAGCTAGAGCAGCAAGATACCTTTGGTATGAAACTGTGAGGTGAGCAGCTGAATTCCCAGGGCAGAAACCATCTATGTACACCCATGTTTTCAGCACCAAGGTAATTCCTAACCTGTTCTGGCCAGGTGACTTTCTCCCTCCCCTGCTCCTAGAAAGGGGTCCAACACGAATTTGAGAGTGACCCGTGTCTGCCTTCAGTCTGAGGCAGAAGATGCTCCTGCTGCAACTGATCTGAGACTGAAAGCTTTTTGAATTCTTGGGAGATCATCCAGTGTAGATGTAACACAGCAAAGCTTTGTCTGTTCTAATCATCTCGGTCTTTTTGGAAATCATTCAGCTCTATCCTTTCTTTTGCTCGTTCAGCCAAGCACAGTGTTTGGCATCAGCTATGTTATTTCCCCCTCTTCCATAAAAATCTATTTCCACCCCGCTCAGGCTACCAAGAATTGAGGATTTATTGACTGAGCAACAGGAATATGGAAAGGGATATCTGCGGTGAGAAGCTAAGACCTGCAGCCATTTCAGCTGACATCACGCTGCACCCTGCTTCCTCCAGGAACTTCCATTTGAGTTGCTGCTTTCTTGTCGCTGCTGCTGATTCATGTGGTCTGAAGGGCTGCCATACAGCCCTCTCTGTGACTCATGTGTAGCTATCCGAGACTTCAGCCTGGCCGATCTTCGCAAGCTGTTGGCCTGCGCTTGGAATCACAGCGGCCATTTGTACGCTCCTGAGTTTCTCGGGGTGTTCTGTGAGAGTGACTCAGTCTGTCTCCATCTTCAAGCTTCTGTCTCTTCCTTGTGCCTCCACAAAACTTACTGTTTTTCTTTTGAAGGGAATGTTCCTCCCTTTGTTTGGCCCCTTTAGGTTACCTTGAAGAAGTGCAAAGGCAGCTACAATCAGGATGTTGTACACACTGCTGTGGGGAAGATCCGTGAAGATCACCCAAACCACTGCCTAGAGAGGGCAGAACACAAGTGTTTCCACCTGGTCCTCAGCAGCTGTGAGTCAGTGACTGTAGCGATTTGATACAGGAACCACGGAGGCCAGGGAATATAACTTGAGAAATAAAGTAAAGACTGTCAGTGATTGTCAGCTCTTACCTCGTCAGCTGCTCCCAGAAAGAATCACAGCCCTGTGATCTGATCAGACGTATCTCCTGCTCAGGCCACATGCTGATCAGCCTCACTGCTAGCGCTTCAGGTGCTTCACAGAAACCAACACCAAGCAATGAAACAGTTCACAGGCGTAATTCAACATGAATGAGATTTTGTTGAAGACATTTCATGGTCCAAGAGAATGTTTGAAAAATAAGTGTGTTTTGTCAGTTCTTTAAGATTTT
This sequence comes from Anser cygnoides, assembly GCF_040182565.1. Taxonomy (NCBI): domain Eukaryota; kingdom Metazoa; phylum Chordata; class Aves; order Anseriformes; family Anatidae; genus Anser; species Anser cygnoides. The sequence continues at coordinate 4,246,965 of NC_089875.1, read as the reverse complement.
GTATTCACATAAATGCAAATATTTGAGCTTTTGAACATCTGTCAATCTCTTTACACCAGGCATGCTCAAAAGGATCATTTTATTTGGCCCAAAACTTTTTGACTGCATGTCTGTTGATGTCATATCTTCTTTATATAAGGCATTACTCTCCTGTGTTGTCACTGTACCATTTTTCCTTGCATCATTGTTTTATATAAACAGCTTTTTGGTTTGCATATGTGGGTGGTGAAATTGTATGGGAGGTTCTAGCAGGGAGTGTTAATACCCAAGGGGGAAGTCTTGTTGCTTTTTGTTGTTCTGTTTTAATCACAAAGGAAACAAAACTGTGATTTGATGCAATCGTCACCCCTCTTCCTCTCTTCTAATCGTAGTTATCTCTCACCTATGAGCTATCATCCTTGGTTGCTTTTCACTTGCTTTAGCTTATGTCAGAACCGATAGTGAGGTTTTTATGAGCCTTTAAGTATTGAATTGGTGCATCTGTAAGTGAATATGTCAGGAGCATTACAAAGTAGGTTCTGGTTGGTGTGTGTGTGTTACAGCCCAGTGTAATCTCAGGTTGAGAAATGTAAAATTACTTTATCAAATAATGTATGAAGAATGCCACATGGGTGGAATTGTTTATTAGTCATTTTTGGCTTTGAATACATTTCGTAACAGCGTCTCTTTAAGTTGACCTCAGAACCTTTGAGTCTGGTATCTGATTCCTATTCATAAGCAAGCAGGAATAATTAAAGATTCCAAAACAAAAACAAACATTTGCCACAATCAGCAACTTTTAAAGGAAAAAGTTAATGTTTTGTTCATTTGTTTCATTCTGTGACAATTATACTGTTAATATATGCTAAGCCTAATTGTTCTTAAAATCTACATTTGTTCTCAAGAGATAGAAAGCCTTTTAATTCTGTCATCCGACTTAATTTTGAGATGTATACAAATTGAACTGGTATGTTGATATGCGTAGTATGAAACATTGGATATCTTGTGTGTATTAGTAAGATTTGGCAAAAATAATTATGAGCTAGTTTTCTGTCTTGAGACAGAATACATGCACTTTGGGAACTGAGCATCTTTAACTCAAGATGAAACTGAATTTTAATAAACCTTTTGTACTAGAGAAGTATGAGTTGCTGCATTCCTTGAAAAGGAATTAATTGGCCTTCTCATGTGTTGTATTCACTAGCTAAAGAATGAAAATTCTGCAAAAAGATAAGTCTTTAACCTGAAATATACCATACCAAGAAGGCCTGCAATGAGGCTGCCGTCTTTTTGTTTGTTTTGTGAGCATGGATGGGTGAGCTGGCAAGCCCCAAAGTCTTGGCTTCTGGGCAGTGGTGCTCAGTGTGGAAACCTAGCAGAGGACTTGTTTTTTCAGCAAAAAGTGATGTCTACAAGATCCTTCTGTTTTCCTTTATTACAAAGTATTCCCAAGCATGCAGGTTCACCTGTCTGTTTCTAGCAAGCTTTTCTTTGTACTTCATTGGTGTCTTGGCTCTTCCTAAATTTCTCTTCTGATGAGAAATTTATTCTTTTTACTGACTTACTGTGTAAGGGAAGTCCTGCCATCACCTTTTTGATTTCAGAAGGAAATTACCATGACTTTTTCATTAAAGATACATCTTTAGAGACTATGCAAGAGTGAAAGTCACCGGACTCTTTGCCAGTAATGAACAAGACCACATAACCAAGAATGACGGATCAAAAATGGAACTCTGTCAACTTACATCCCCCCCGCACACACTCCCAACCCAAAGTATTGATTAACCAATGTATTTGAAAATGTTGACATGGACTTCTCTGCTGTTAGGACAACACAATTAAATCAAGCAAAGGAAGGTAAAAACTACCTTTACTTACCTATAGGTGGAAAATATTCTAAAGCTGGCCTAGAAAAGGTACTATTAGTAGTTTTTTATATCTGATGTTCAGTATAACTGGAGACCTGTTGAGAACTTCTCATGCGCATGGGCTGAGAACTATGTTTTTATGAAGCCGAGGTGAAGCATATATTTTTATTTAATTATTTTATTATTATTAGCAGAAACTCTGGCTTTTTGGGCTGTTACAGTATGTACCTGATGAGAAACATAGTGCTGCAATCCTCTAATTATGTTGCAGAAATGTTAATGTTTACAGGAAGCAATTTAATTCAACAACAGGCTATTCAGAGTCTTAAAACATAGGCATGCTTATTTTTATTCCCTGCTGAGAGCTTTATAGGTGTCAAAAACGTGTGTGTTTGGGGATATTGTATGAGAGGGGAAAAAACTACATAGTTTGTATAATGCTATTTATGAAACTGTGCTGAAAGTTAATAATCTTAGTTCATTTTGACCTGGTTTTCTGTAGAAACAGGGCATATGTAGCAGTAGTAGCTGTCTGTCAACTCCTTAATAACTTGTGAACCTGTTAGCCATTTTCAGCAGGATTTGACAAAGCATTGCCATCCACTCTTTCCTTAAAGTGGGCAGCTGGGCACAGGAAAAAAAGCTCTGCATATTCCTTGTTTAAAGTGGAGCTGCTGTGTGAACTCATTTTTCCTGTACCCTTTCTAGTAGAAAGGAGATTTGATCTATGTCCCAAATAAGAAGGAAGTTTCCATCGGTGTGTTTCTTAATTTGATAGCAAAATCAGTCTATGTGACACATGCACAGAAACCCAGAATTCATTATTCCCCAAGTTCACAGAGCTCTGTTTACTTCTGCTCTAGCTTATTTCTGTGTGGCATGTATCTTATTGCATTTCTGTGGATTTTTTTTTTTGGACTGTAAACTTTCTGAGATAAGGACTCTATTTTCTGTTCTCTTCCTGTAAAATACTTGGTACACATAGGAGTAGTATCTATTAAGTGCCATTTCATTCAGAGGGGATTTTCATCAGCCTTCCCACGTTTTGCAAATGTCAGTAGCCTATCATCAATACTGTGTAAAGCAGTTGAGCTATCTCCTTCTCTAGTTGCTGCAGTTAAGCCAGGATAGAAAAGTGGACTTTGGTCTCATTTCTCACAGGATATTTCTCCTCTACCAGTCTATCTACAGGTGGAACTTCAGTTTAAATTAAATGTACTAAATCACAATTATTGATTTGCAGTAATTCAATTCTCATTCAGTCATGCATCAGTTCTTCATCTTTAGAGGAGACTGGGTCCAAAGGTAAGCATATTCAAAGTCATTGTTGTCATCTAACTGGCGCTTACCCAGTCGCAAAGGGCGCATGATTTCAGTTCATCCCGTGCTGATCATGTATTGCACCTACTCAGCAATGGCATTCTAGTGGAGATGTATTTTGAGACATCAGCATAAAGACAGAAATGTAATGGATACAGAACTCTCATCCTGTGACAGGTAGTTTTTGTAAGATTGGGCAGAAGTTTGGTAGTTAGGCATTTTGGAGAGCTTTGACTACTTCCCTGAGATTTAGGGGATCATAATTAGAAGATTTTTCAGAGCTACTCATACAATAACTTGATAGTGTGGAAAGCCTGTCAGAGAACTTTTAACCAGATGCAAGAAAGGCTTCTCCTTAGAAACATAGTCTGGAAGACTGTCAGAATAGGGTTTAAGCATTCCTTAGTTTGCTTGTTGTTTTGGGTGATGATTTGTTGGGGAGGGTAAGCAAAATATCTCAGCACTCTGACACTTCTCAGTATGTAACCACCATGGCTGACTGACAGTAATTTGTCTGCAGACTTTGCTGTTTCCCACTTACTCCTATCCTCCCTTCCTCCAGCTTTTCCATCTTCCTGACTTATGGCTAACATTTCCAGGCTACATTTAGTCACTGTTGCATTTGTGGCTGTGCTACGTGTCCATTTTTGCCATTTGAATGAAAAAAAAAATATGTATATTAATATTTCCTCAAGACTCACTCAGGGTTTGCAATGCAATGTTTCCACAAAGGTATGGCAGATGGGCATGTATCATGTTTTGGCAACTGTATTTGCCAACCATACTTTCTTGGAATAGGAAACATTTACCTATCAGATGATGATGATGATAGTCAGCGTTACAACTCTGATGATAACTCTTCTGGCACAATTTCCTGAAACTTGTAGTAGAAGTAAATAAGCCAGTAATACTTTCTATGCTATTGGACAAGGCTTTTTTCTTACCTTGATAGAACTGCTAGCTTCTTGTTTCTCTGTTAGCCCCATTCAGCCATGGTTAAAACAAGCAATCACGCCCATGTTTTGTCCATTTACACATTCTGGCAGATCATTGCAAATTAGAACAAGAATTTGTGATTTTTGGCCCATATCATTCAGCATGTAAGATGTAGCAGAGCTCATAAACAACATTATTTAAATATAACTGAATGGGTAAGAACATTGCCAGGGCTTTGAAGTATTCTGTATTTTGAAAATATAGTTAAATCTCTCTCAAAAAAAAATTAAAAATTCAAATGACATACATACACAAGACATTGGAAGAGAAGGATATCCCTAAAGCTGCCAGAAGTAGTTTTTACACGCTGGTCACTTCTGGAATAGGAAAATTCATTATTGAGCTGCATGACGTCTAATTTATCTAACATTAGTCAGTTCACATATTCAGATTACTGATCAGCTACATATAAAGCTGTGTATGTCATAAACCAGGCAGGTTAGAATTTTAAATAAATTGGTTTAGGTCCCACTTTCACATCTGTTATGAGAAAAGTGTGCTTGGGAGAAAGACATACCTACCTGGTACAACTTCTAAGTATTCAAGAAGCAATGTTACGGGCAAGGAATCACACGAGGATAAAACATGAACTTTTGTAACTTCTTCTAACTTTCAAGTCAAGTTCAGTAAAATCTGTATTAGTCAATGCAAGGGACAGGTGACAAGTGGCCAGGCAGGGTGGAAATTGGGGGGTGAGATAAAGCACTGGTTGAACTGGAGAGTCAGGCTTGTTCGGTTGTCCTGAGGAGTGAGCTGTGTTCAGCAGTGCGGTAGTGCTCGGATGGAGTGAGGTGGAGCTGCCCGAGGCAGCAAAATGCACTGTGAGAACTAGGTCAGGGGTGTGCCGAGATCCTGGGGTGCCGGCGTAGCCAGAGGCTAGAGAGGGAAAGCCAAGAGGAGGTGAAAGGTGGATGGGTTGAGCCTGTGGCAGGTGATCTCAGCCAGGATGAAGGCAAGGAACAGAGGGGAAGGAATGGTGCAATGACAGGAAGATGTAGGTCAGTGAGCAGCTGCAGTCTTAACGAGAGGAGGTGATTTTTTTTCTCCTTTTTGCAAATAGCAAAGTAGCAGTATTACTGAGTAGGATTCATGGGGATGGCTACCAAAACATAAATCATTTGACAGCCATCATATTACTAACGTGTAGTTCTCTGGAAGGAAATACTTCAGTGTTGACTGAATATTTTTATCAGAGCACCAGTTATAACAAAAGCAGTCATGCTTGCTGTGGCTGGCACAGCCAGCTTTTTACCATATTCCTATTAGGAGAGTTCTAGGATGACCTTTTTGTGACTGTTTGCAACACCTTTGTTCTGTTCTCTTTGTCTGGGTTAGCAAGCATACCACAATCCTCTTTTGCATAAATTCTTCAAGAATATACTTACATTTTACAATTTTGTTTCCAAATCCAAAGTTGAGCCATAGTATTTCTGAGCAAATGTGTTCACCTCTGCAGGATGTTTCTTAAAAGACCAAAAACAGATTTGAGGGCTGCACAGACAGGGGATGGTGGAGGGTACTGGGATGGATCTTATGAGATGAGGATAGAGTTGCAGGTTTTTGTGTAGAAAAGCAAGCCTTCCATGTTCCTTGACTGAGGTGTGAAACACGGGAGAAAGTCAGCAACACTGAGCTCTTGTTCACTACAGAGACTGAGGGACATGGATGGAATTTCAAAATAATTCAGTTCTGCTTTGCAAACTAAGTGGCCAGATTTTTGGAATGACTCCTACTGAAAATCTTTTGAAATTCTGTGGTCAGTGATCCTTTATCCTGGCAGTGCCAGAATGTTCATGTCAAATATTTTCCATTCTTTGCATGAATTTACCCTTTCCAAGTTTGTGTTCTGTTCTAATGCAAATAATCTGCACCTGAGCCAGGGTACTTTAAATATTTGATACTTTCATTCAGTCAAGAAAAATGTAATAATTTGAACCTGAAGCATAACTATATTTTTATTTTCTGTACCTTCCTGTATATCTTCACTTACCACTGCAGTATTTCACAACTGTTTTCAGTTGTCTAGGCATGGTGTAGGACACAATCATACTACTCAGCTGACCTCATAAGCAATTTTGGCATATGGTGGACAGGTCTAGCCCAGCCTACTTTTAGGGCTATGTGTCTGTGGTAGAGTGACGATTTTGGAAACTCTTCCATTTTTGAGTGTTTTTTTTTTCTTTCCATAAGAGCTTCTTGTCTATTAACTAACAAATAACAGAGCATATTGGATCTTACCCCATGCTTTGGGTTATAAGGATTCTGTGAGAATGAAGCAGCAATGCATTTGGTGAAAGTAAACTACCTGAGGACAGAATTTATGTACATGCTTTGTTTTAGAGTATTTGAAATGAAGTCTTGTCATCTCTCTGCATGCTAGAATGGACATAACTTTGTTGGTACCATTCAGGATCCCTTAGGGAAGCCAATGCCTTTTACTGTACTTCCTATAATCATGATTTCTATATCATTTCCACACAACAGACCCAATGGATGTGGCTATACTGAACATCTCCTTACATGCAAATGGTAAAAAAGAAAAAAAGAAAAAGAAAAAAAAAACTTTCTCATTTATTTCTCTTTTAACTTGACTTTAACCTGGAAACCTTACTACACATGGGGGATTAGGCTGTAGCACTGGATAGGGATATAAACTGCCATCTCTTTCTATGTGAACATGAGCAAGACTTGAGACAGGCCACTGCGCTTACTGAGCTGAGCCTGATTACAAAGCCCCCCTGCATGTCGCAGAGGCAAGACCTTCAAGAACTGCAGAAATGGCCTGCTGCCTCAACTGACTTAATACAAGATAAGGAGTATGGCTTGGCAACAGAAGACGTTACATATGATCTCCTGCCAACATGGAGTACTGCTGGTTAAAGCGAGGAATAGGAAACATCAGGTTCTCCCATAATTCCAGCACTAATATAAAAAGGTAACTCAGGCTACTTACATCGTTTACCCTTTGCAGCTTGCAGTTCTGTTTTTCTGGAGGAAAGATTTGCCCTTTTTAGAAGTTTCTCTAGGGTTTTGTGCCCCTGCCCCTAGCTGTTTCGTGAGTACTGAGCTGTGCCTTCTTTGGAGCTCACCAAAAGGTTAGTTCCCTAGGCATATTTCCCCACTGGTAGACCCTGGATTCTGCCTTGTAAGTCCTTGCTGTTGGGCAGTTCTACCTGAGTTTTGTTCTAAAAGCTTCAACATTCCTGCAACTGAGCAGAATGGGGAGAGAGGGAACACACAACATAAAGGTACTGCAAATGGTGTTTTATTACATGTTATCTTTCAGCAACTGGTATGCTTTAAGAGATTAGCTTTGATTCATGGAAGAAAAAAAAAAAAAAAGACAACCATACTATCTGGTATGAATTGTTCCCCAGAAGTGGGACTATATTCTTGAATTATGATGGTTATTCTACATGTCCCTCTTTTCATTCTTGATTTTGTATCTACTGATCTTTTACACAGACTGAAGTTACTCCATTAGTCTGTAAGTGAGATGTCAGGCACATAAAAATTCTTAATTTAGCTTAGGACAATTAATTTCCTAAGTGAGAGCGAGGCTGGGGTACAGAGCTTTTTTACCCCATGGAACAGGAAGCAATATAAAAGGAGAAGCAGTTATCAGAGTATGTTAGTATTGTTTCAGAACTCACTATAAAGCATTGTGTCTGATACATCCAAATACTTAGAAGAGCATCTCCTTAGATTTTGTGAGGAGGTTATGTGTGAGACCTCAGATAATTATTTTTTTTCCCCACTGTAACTGAGCTTTATTAATTCTGTCTCTTGGGACGTGATATTGAGATTGTACTACTTTGCACATGTGGACATGAATCAAAAGTAAATGATATTTTTCTCTGTTAGATGGTAGGATGAAAGTATGAAGTTCACCCTGACACAGGTGGTACTGGATGAACTCAAGCCAGAACAAATGGTACACCTCTCTCCACTACAGCTGAAACACCTGCTTTTTTGTCATTGTCTTATCTGCCTCGTTGCACAAATACATTTGTCGCAGCCACTACAGGAGGGTATGGCCTTAATCTTATGTTCAGGTTTGCAATTTTTTTTGCAGTAAAAATTTTGTTTTTCACTACAGTACAAATTTTGTTACAAATCTTGTAAATATGAAACACATATTGTCTTTTATAGGATTTATAACCAATTTATGCAAAATCTTGACATCTCTTTAAAAAGTAATTTACTTGTTTATATAACATAGTCCGGATGAAGGAGTTACTCAGTTTGTAGCTGATTTTTATCTCCTCATGAGTTCCAGTGTTGGTGTTACTTTTAAGGGGACATTTTAGAAATCTAAGTTTTTAAACTAAGGGGAAAAAAGACACTGACTTTAGATACAGCATGCGGGAAGATGGTTTTGGAATGCTACATCAAAGCATAGTAGCTTTTGTTAAAGTCTTAGATTTCTGCAGATCATGTTCAGCTTCTATCATTTCCTAAATTGTGTTCAAGGAAAGATTTATTTATCTTCTGTGTGAAATTTTACTTTGACTGATGTTTTTACTTATGTACACCTTTAAGCAACATTTGTGTGTGTGTGTGTGTGTGAAGGTGTTCTTGAGATAGAGGTAACAGGTTTTTTGTGCCCACAAAATAAATCTGTACAGTCTTCATTAGGTATAACTTTGTTCGCTGATCTGTAAAGTGTACTGAACACATTTAAATTTTCCAAATACAGAGTTGCCAAGAGCCAGAGTCATTTTAATTTATTTTAGTTTTAAACAGAAACTGTATATTCACTTCCTTCTTCTAGCATCCATGGCCTGACAGTTATCTCTGTCTGCTTGCATTTGACTCTGTGGAAAATATATTGGCTATTTTCAGAGTATTCATTCTTTTCTGTTCCGCATTCCATGTCACAGTGAGGTTTTTGAACATAAGGTAAATCTAACTGATGAACCTAACATGATCTAACTTAATGTTTTACTGCTTTTACCAGTAGAAAGTTCTTTCTCACGTCTAATTTAGGCTACCTTGGCTGTCATTTAACAGTGTTGTATCTTGTCCGCCACATAATTCATTCCCTTCCTCTTGCAGTTACCTGTTACATGTTTTAAGACTCTCAAACCACCAGTCCTCAGGCCTTTCTCTTCCCTTTAGACTAAACAATTCAAATTATTTCATTCTTTCCTCATAACTTTCTTTCCGGTCTTTATCTTTCTATTCCCAGATCTCTACAGTTGGTTCAAATCTCCGTTCCATATTGCCCAAAGCTGGATGGAGGACTTCAGCAGAGACCTGTATAGTGCTTTGTAACATTAGAGTGCTTTGTTCTTTTGCCCTTAAAATCATTTTCTTGAAGGATGGTTGTTTTTAACAATTCATTTTAATATCCCTTCCTATAGAGTTGCATGCCATTTCTGAGTACAGTTGTGCTCTCCTGAAATCTGTTATTCTGCTGTTCCATTTCCTGCTTTTCCTAAGTCCCTTGATTCCTACCATTTTATGATCTTATGATCAGTATAAATGAAAACTTTGAGTTAAGATGCCCTAATGTCTACTTAAACTACTTCCAAGTAGTGTTTTCAGTATTATTTTTTAATTTGGCCCACCGCAACAGGGGAAGAAGAAATAATGTTAGAGGTGAGAGAGAGAGAGAGAGAGGCTTGTGAAGTGTCCATATCTGTTTTTTGTTTTTGTTTGTTTGTGTTTGTTTGTTTGTTTTGTTTTTTGGGGGGGTTGTTTTTTTGTTTTCCCATTAGTGATGGAACTATTCATCTTGCGTGTCCAGAAACTTCTACTCCAGAAAATTACAATTTGACTACCATGTCTCTCACTCTCCAGATAGGCAAGAGAAAACACTGACCAAGGCTTGGCATGTTCAATACAGGCGCTGACTGGTGGGTTGTTACATGTCTATGTGTAATTTACTCCAAGAACGGCCAAAGAGATGAGTTACTGCTGTCTTTCCTTCTCTGTGTGGATCTGGATCAGTTTAAATTATCAAGGTCAGATTTTCCTGAAGCTTTCAGAAAAGCTTATGTCTTGAAAGACCTCAGTTCTTCTGTCAGGTTGAAATTGGTCTATGAATTCAAAAGCTCTTAGAGGGGTACTTGCAAACAGAGGGGCAACATGATAACATAATCCATTGTTTTCTTAGAAAAGTTTTAAATTTTTCACATCCAAAAGCTAATTCAGATGAGTTTTTGCTGCTTGTCGTGCATTTGAAAAGGCACCTTCCTTTGAACCAAACAAAACATGTTTCTGTCACTCCTTTCTTTCAGTGTGCTTACACCTGACTTCTGTCTCTTGAATTTCTGGTATTCTTTTTCCTAATCCTTCTCTCTTCAGCCAAGAACCACAACTCCCAGATGTTTGCCTCTGGCTAGATGTGTATCTGCTAATGAAAATCAGTACCACATGTTGGGATGAGGACTTCCCTTGTTGTATATATCTAGACTTCTATAAAACCTGAGGAGAGCATTTATTTAAAAATAATTTCTGCAAATGTAGAGGAGGGAGGTTCAGATGAGAGAATGCAAGCCATTCTGATCTTCAGCGTTGCATAATTAGTGGAACAGCTTATAAAAAGAATTTTATTGCATGATGTACTGAAAATAATCATGTACAATTTATTTCTAGATTATTTTTTATTAATATTCAAGTAATTGAAGTAGAATACATTTCACTATGAGCTCTAAGATTGAGTTAGCCAATTTAATAATGGTTAATGAATGTCATTACAATCAAATAGGCATTAAGAAGTCACCAAGGAATGGATCATCTTTTCAAATTATACCAGGAAGAAATTGGAATTAGTGGGAATAGAGTGCCTCTTGGAGGACTTATTGTACCACCTCTCGTATCCTGGAGGAGTCCTGAGATTTCCTCACAAGTACAGAGGTGGAGATTACTCAATCATAACAGATTGAAATCACCTTTTCTTAATATTAAAAAAATAAATAAAAATATAGAAGCATGTTACTGTTTCTGCTGTTTTTTAGAAACAAAACAAAAAAAACTGAAGAAAGCAATTCATTGTAATCTGTGAAAATACACAGCTTTTCTGCATTAGGGCACAAGTGTAAAAAATATCGGACTGTATTTGTGCCTTAAATGGACGTAAACATTCTGCAGAATCGTGTCAAGTTTCTCTCTTAGACTTTTTGCAGTATTGTGATAATCTTATTTATTGCTCAGGTACCTCTATTAAGATATTTTAATCGCTTACCTTCTCATATTTAGCTGTCTCACTCAACTTTTCAGTATGTAACCAATGTATTTGTACCTTATGAGAAGCTGCAAGTGTAGAATTTGTTATGGTATGTTTCTTCTCACTACTCTTGTGCTATGAACTGCGGGATTTGAATATAGTCAGTGGTAATGTAAACTTCACAGTTTTTCCCTAGTTCTGTCTCTTATTTAAAAAATATAAAAATAAAAAATTGGAAAACCACCTCCATTTAAGAGGTTGACGTTTCTCTGAAATACACATTTTATTCTACAGAATATTCTCCATAGTCTACAGAAATGTTTATTTCCATTTTTGTAGTACTGAGTTGTACCATGTCACACTCATATCTTAATTAGTCAGCAGTTCTGTTTCTGAAGGGATTTCTTGCTGTAGTCTTGAAAGCAACACATGAAGAACTTGTGTAAGCTTCCTATAATTGTATTGTTTTTTCTGCATTGCTTACAATTTCAATACATATTTTATGCAGTGGTACTCATGTGTTTGATCATTTTCTAGATCATTTTTCCTCCCAGATATTTTACAGCAATGCTTGATGATAGAGGCCTTGCAGCCTCTAAGAAATAATTACATTGGGACTGGTATTGTATACCATCTTGTTCAGATTTTTTTTTTCAAAAATGTACTGATTTGAGTTTGTTAGCAATGAATTTCAACTGCAATCCACCTTTGGTGGTGTTCACAATTTATTCAAGTGTTGACTAATAAAAATTAGCCTGTTTTCTGTACATGTTGCATCTGGGCAGCCCTGATCAGGGAAGAAGAAAAAATGTACGTGTGGGTGCCTTCGCAATAGCACAAGCCAGATTGTTTAATCATGACACTTAAGGCCAGATTGTGGTGCACAGTTGATTCTAGTCCCTTCTCTTGCAAAGAAATCAAGAGGCTATCACAGGATGTGTGGGAAAAAAAAAAAAAGTGTAATGAGTAATTTGGAACAATTTAGGAAGTATATTAAAAGTATGAAAAGGAGTAAACAGGCTACAGCTTGCTTGCATAGTTGAAATGGTGGAAGCCATTCCTATAAAACTGTTTCAGATTAAATATCCATGTGGAATATAGCAAGTTGAATTTTTTTTTTATGGTAGGTATTAGTATTATTTTAAAAACAAGATAGGAGTTTTGAAAGAAAATGACAGACCTTCAATAAAATCTCACTAGTTGGTGGATCCAGGTTACTCTATAAACTTCTGGGCTTCTTGCAACATAACTTGGACTGCAACCGATCTATCCTCATGTCATGTTGTTACATTAAATGATACACTGATGTGATCATGTATGCCAGTTCTGATGCTGGCTTTGGTATGATCCATCCCAGTTTAATTATGCCATGAGCACTACTGCCAAGTTGCCTAACTATTGTTTAAATGAATTCCTTTTGTGTTGCTTAAGACAGTTTCTCTTGTGTTTTAAGGTGTCAAGCTATTCATTTTCTCAACTTTTTTCACCTTGTGATATAATGTGAGACTATAGCCACCTTTAGTGATGGTTGTCTCTCATCTTCCTTAAATTCTTCTATCCTAAAGCTCTGTTTTTTTTATTATAAAAATAAAAAGGTTATTTTGAAACCTTTTTTTTTTTTAACTAGAGCTCCTTTTGGATGCTCCTTTTGAATCCTATTCTAGCTCGCAAAAGGACATTGTCTACCAGTTTTGCTTTGTTTTCCTACTGAGCTTTTAATTACCCTACGAAGTTAGCAGTGCATCCTGGTTGCCTCTTTTTGTTCTAGAGAAAATCTGTTTTTTCCCCATCATTAAATCTCTAACTTTTCGATTCTGGTATTTCATCTCTCTCTTTCTTCTTTGTCCATGTTATGCTAGGAGATTCATATTTAAATACCATTATAAAAAAAATTAATTACCTTGGAAGATATGGCATAAATAGTAAAATTTGTCTGATTTCATTAAGAAAATTGTCTGATTGTCTGATTGCATTAAGAAAATTGGCGATGATTTTCTATCTTCACTTTTCTGAGATATGATAGATAACTCCTTGCAATAACAGGAATGTCTTGCAGAGCACGTTTTTGACTTAACCTGTGCATTGCGTTCAAAATAAATGGACTAATGTGCAAATTATTCTAATGATACAACTTTGAGGTAGGAAATGTGAATGCTGTAAATTGTGTTCATGATACTTTCATAAAGGACCCAGTATTCGGTGCCTCCCTGAAGTCTTCATCAAAACTGGTTCTGTCATCTTGGGAGCTAAGGGTGGCCTGAGACTTTCTGAAGCTTTAACACATTAAGTTTGAGCCTTGTTGCATATTTGGCATGGGAAGTCCAGGGACACATCCATTTTGATAGGAAATGAGTCTCATTATTAAGCTGTTTCTTCTTGTCTCCTGTACAGAATCCTGGTCCCGTTTGAAGCCACTGTAGTTTATAATGGGAAAGCACTGGGATCCAACACTGATCCAGTCATGCAAGTTACCGCACAGCATTTGGGAGTTGGACCCGATGATCTCTTGAGGTCCTTTAAAACCCCTACAATTCTGTGATTCTGTGATCTGTCTGTTCACCTGTAATGTTTTCCTCACAAGGGAATTTTGTGGTGAGAGCAATGTGATGATAGTTAAAACACTTTCTGGTGTTTTTTGCAAAGTCCGTATGTAGGAAGCTGAGCTGGTGGATTGCTTCACATAGATTTTTAGCGTAGAGCCTGCACTGGGCAAAATCACTAACAGTATGGTTAGATAATATCAAGTATCTTTCTATTCAGTTACATTTTCAGTCACAAAAATGTGTAGAGACTCCGCTGAATGACTTCCTAAATGATAAATCATTTGTGGAAGGAATTTCATATGTTAGTAGATCACCACTAGTGTTGCACAGAAATGGAAACCCTTTCAAGTAGTACCACCTTTGACCCTTGTTTTTTTTGTTTTCTGCCATTCATTCTTAAAGCCAAAGCCATGAGATATGAATGATAGGGAGAGATTCTGAAGTGGCCAGGCAGTGTGACTCTTGTAGTTCACTATGAGCTTTAGAAATAATAGCAAACGCTTGCTGCAATTCGACGCTAGGAACTATGCCAGAATTCCTGTAACCTAGGCGTCTCATCTCGTTCTTTTGTCTGATTCAACGTGTCTGGCTTTCTACTCTGTAATTGCTGTAAGGTTAGGAAATACCTTCTGGTATGTGTAAGTATCTCCCTGGTTAGTGAACTTCACTGTTATGTCTCTAGTAATTTAAAATTATTAAACTTCATCTTTGCCCTCATCCCTTCCTAGTTATATTGAGTCCACTTTGAATTCTCCAGCACCAATGGCAAGCAGAGTAATAGCTGTATCAGGCCTTTTACATACTCCTTTTTAATTTTAATATTTCTTGCTATTGCTTGTAATGTACAGATATAAAGTCATTAGAAGAATGTACTATGTGATTTTTTTTCCCTGTGTACTGTTTAATGTGTCTTAGTTGGTACTTATCTGTTTATACAGCAATTTCAGAAACCTACAGCTCAAAGCAGTGTTTTCTCAGATTTGTATCCTGCTCCTTGTCCCCATCATCACATTGTGCTTTCATGGTTTGCTACTGGCATGAAAACTCTCCAAAGAAATTCTTGTGTGTCCCAAGTCTGCGTGCATGCATCTAAACTTCTCTGCTATAAAGATATGTATGTGGTTTTTCTTTTGACAAATACTATAGTACTACCTGTACTGTACTATAGTACAGTAATTTGACTTACTGGACTAAATTCATAACAGATGGAAATTTGCGGATCCATAGATTTTTGGGAAAACTGCACACAGTTTACTTAGTAGTTGCAAATAACCATTCATTGATGCCAGAATGTACAGTGCCTGTAATGTGTGCAGGGATGGAAATACATATCCCGACGCACCAGGCTAAGAGGCAACTTGAATAAGGACGTCTGCATAAAAACTTATAAAGTAAGATGATGAAATGTTCACCTTTCAAGTTCATCTCTGCCCTAGTTTAGACCTGTTATGACTGTTGTTTCCAAACTTTTGCCAATTTCTTTTCTTCCTAAACCTTATGAGTAAGAATTCTTTGTCTTCTAGCTTCCTATGTTGCATTCAAAAGTATTATTTTATCTCTTTTTATTCCTTATACTGTACAAGGAAGCTGTTTCTAAAATGCTCCATGGTGCCCAACACTAGCTCTAATTTGTGATAATGTTCTAGGGGAGGTAACTAGTGACATAAAAGGTGAAACTCCAATTCGTTTTGTTGAGAAAAGGTTGAAGTCAATTTGAGTATTAATATGCTATGAGATTTTCTTCTGATACTAAGTAGCATGTATTCTTCATGTAGATTATTGTTCTTACTACAGGCGATATATCTGATAGAAAGGGAATTGTAAAATTGAATATGGAGCAAGTGTTCTTCACAGCAAAGTACTTAGTCCAAAATCTGTGTAGTAAGGATTTTTTTTTAATTTTATAACGTTTTCTATTTAACAGTATATTTTGAATGATCCTGTCATTCACTGCAGTAGTTTTGTAATACTTATGTTATAGTTGTCTTTGCAGGACTCCATTAATTGTTGCTGTAAGAATTTATTACAAGGTGAATATCTTGGAGTTCCACTTGTGCTTAACTGAAAAAGTGGTGCAAGTTTGGGAAGTGAAGACCACATCTTCTCATCCCTTTTTTTTTTTTTTTTTTTTTTTTTTTTTTTTTTTTTTTTTGCTATTTGCCCATAGTATGCTGTCATGAATTTGTGCAAGGAAGCTGGAAGTTCTCAGTTAGTCATTAGATATAGATTGCAGTTGGTTGGTTGGTTTTTCAAGTGATTTCACTGGTGAATATGAAAAGTAAGGTGAAAGGACTCAAGCTTTGTACAAGCACAAACTGGCAGAGCAGAACAAGCAGCAGCTCATACTGCTTACAGGGAGCAAACTTTTCAGTTTCTGAGTTGTTAGATTCTAAATCTATAGGAAGTTCAACAGCATATGGATTCCCAAGTTGCTCTGAAGGTGTCTTAAATTTCCTAAGTCTTTTGGACCGTCTTGGACATTTTGCTCTGTCTTTAGCAATTGCTTCACTACCAGGTGTATTATTTTTTTTATAAATTTCAGTGGAAATCAATAACCAGTCTAAACAAGGATTCTGCAGACACAGGAGTAATAACAAAAGTGTGGTTTTTTTGTTCTGTTTGTTTTTTTGGTTTCTATTTACAGTTTGTGTGAAAATTACACTTTCTTGTGGTTTGATCACATTTTAAGAGGCTGTGGCCTTCATTTTAGCACCTTCTAGACATCAGTTTCACAATTATTTTTAATTTAAGGCTTGTCTGTACAGCTCAGTAAGCTGTGAGCTCATTGTGTAGCCATTTTTTTAAAATTTTTTTTAGAGACCTGAACCCGTAAATTGTGAAATGTATTGTAACAGAGAAGAAACAACATGCTTACAGTAAAGGATATCATTACCAATAACTGAAGAGATTTGTGAAATGATCTCAGTCTGACAATATTATATTCATTATAGGAAACTTCTGATTTTCATAATCTGTTTTCCTTTTTCTTTTCCTGAGGACTGCATGCAGTCATTAAGTATCCCACAGTCTCTAATGGATGCTGAGGTATGGTGTTTCTGGGAGAAAGCAGTAGTTGTAGTAGGCTCGTATGGAACAGTTTTATTCTTTGAGACCCAGCTTTCTCATGACAACGTTCTTCAGGGTACAGAGTTGCACACCAGCCACTTCAAACTCTAACTATCCAGTGGCAAGCTCTGGGTGGGATTCAGGCTGACCTTACCCTTCTCGTGGCTGAAATGTGACGCTGTATTATCCCATCTTCAGCTTCTGCTCCAGGAGGGTACAAGCCTCTATAGGTCCTGTGTCCTGCCTGCCATCACCGTGTGGTTGTCTCACACATCCTAGGACTCCTAAAATCACCTGCATTTAGAGTCATTCCCCAGATTTTTTTTCCAGTGTTAGGAAGGAAATGTCTGTTTAGAACTAAACCATCTGCAAGCAACCAGATGGTGCATCAGTGATTATCAGTCTGTGCTCCCATCAGTTCTCGGCTGTAGCAATGCACTGTCACAATTTGCTCAGGATTTCAGTGGGTTCCTGAAACCTGGCAGGTACTGAGCAAATGTGGCTATCATTTGGTTCATGGTTTTCAACATCTACACCTTTCATATTCATGTCTGTCACAGAAGTTTTATATGGATCACTCAGCTTGCATTGCCTTTTTTTATATAGGTTTTATGCAACAATGTGATAACATCTGATCCAGAAACAGATTAAACTTTCTTCTTAAACCGAGTGAGAGTAAAATAAAGTTTCATCTGTTTCTGGATCAGTTTTTATTTGTTGTGGAGAATTTATATTAAAATACAGACTTTTTTTATTCTCCTAGTAGTTTTGCTTCAAGGATATAGCTATCTGTGCCTACTACTGCTGTATTGGAAGTGACCATAGCAGGGCACACTTTTTTTTTTTAATTTTTTGAAAGGGGTTTCAAAAAGCAGATTACAATTTCTGGATTTCTTTACAGCATATGTTGCCTCTACAGAACAGACTTGTGTGAAAACATGAGCACTTGGGTCCTCACAGCTCCAGTCACATGGGTGTATTCCTAACTTATGCTGGTGTAAGTGGTTACCTCTTTGCCAGTAAATTATTCATGGCCAGCACACAGATTCAGTAGTGTCACACTATGCCCATGTTGTTCAGTCCTAGCTCTCCACTTCGACATGATTCTGGCTCATGTTGACTAGCACTCTCCCAGAGGCTGCAGGACCCAAATGAAATGAAAATGTCCTTCCTCACTTTCTGGGTAGTATAAACAAATATTTAAGTACTATTCAGACTATTGCATAGATATATTTTATTTTTCTTTCCTAATGGAAATCTCATATTTTGTAACTCCTCCTTTTAAAAGTGTTGCCAGAAGCGTGCTTAGACTTTCACATTAGTTTACGTGATTCTAAAAGTACTGTTAGATTTGTTGTTAGTGTTAATTTCTCCATTTTAAACCTGAGGGGGTTAAGAGGATATTCTTCATGATAGAAAAGATAGAAATTGTTTCAAAATCATTTTGCTAACTGCAGAATATGGGGATATAAGGTGTATTGCATTTAAAGCTGTTTTTATTGACTGTATTGGCATCGCTCCTGTTGACTTCATTGCCATTAAAATCTTTCCCAGGAATTCTCTTGCTGTGAGTATCTTACTGGAAACCACTTTGCAACTGTGGTTTAAAGCTGCTGCCAAATCTGTCGACATGGATTCTGTATAACTGTGCTGCACACAGAGTTATGAGCTGGAGCTGCCAGTATGACCTTCGGTTGCAAGAGAGCAAAAGGCAGTATGTTCTAGTAAACTAAATAGACTCAGCACAAGGAAGGTGCATATTATAATCCTGATTGTGCTGTTGGTTTCTGTGAAGCTGATGAAATCCTAGATTTGTCAATCTCAGTGGTAAAATATCTGTTCATTTTGAATTTCATCTATAGCCTCTCTTTCTTGAGTGTCTTTATAACTTGCATTGGTGGATTCCTAGCATTTGTGCCTAGAAAGTACCCTTTCTTTGTTGCAGACTAGTGAGTGACTTTTGATTTGGAATACTGGCAGAATTTTTTTAACAAGCCAAGAAAACTTGGATTAGCATATCACAAAGTACATTCACTCAAAATTTGTAAAGGAATACAAAAATAAAGCTGCTGAATAACTCTGGGCTGCTGCTTAAATTGGCATTTTCACCGCAGAAATGAAGGGTTATAAATAAGATACAAATTTTGAAAAGGTGAGCAAGGAGTTGCAGAGAATGAAGTCCTCCAGGGACTGGAGCTGTGCTTTCACAATTTTTACCAACAGTCTGGGAAAAAAGGGGTGAGGAGAAATAGGTGATAATAGGTGTTGGCAGTACAGAATTTTTCAGGGTAGTGAAAGATAAATTCTGGATAACAACAATCGCAGAAAGTTCTCATAGTAACATTTGATAAAATGGTAGAAAAAATTACATGTCACTAAATAAAAAGCAATACATGAATTGGAAGAGGAAAATGATCCTAAAATGCAAAAATAGCAGTGTGCTCTAAAAGAGGTGTTTATTGCAGCTAAGGAAGGATATACTGTAATCACTAGGGATATTTCTGGAACTGAACTGTTGGAAGAAGGCAGATAGAATGTCAGAGATCTTGACAAAAGCAACAGAAAACAAGCCAAAGCATCATTTCCCAATGTGTAAATTGACACTGTGCCCTCCAGTGTTGTGTGTAATTTTAATTCCCTTACCCTGCATTACAAAAAGGTATTATTGAACTAAGCAGAGTGAAGAGAAAGTTGAGCATTATAATATAGATTATTCATTTTTTTCCTATGCAAGAAGAAAGATTAATCTAGTCTTAAATAGATTAAGATTCTTCAGTTTGAAAAGGACAAGTGGAGAAGCAGAAGTCATTTGAGTAAGGAGAATGACAGCGTAATTTCTCGAACAGAAAAACTGAATAGAGGGCAGTGGTCAGAAAGTAAATTATCAAGTGAAATTTATCAGTTATATAATAAAGAAATATTTTTTTTTAAAGATGAAATCAATTATTGAAATTCACAGTTCATATCCACACTATTTGTGGGTTCAAAAGTGAACAAATTCATAGTTATCCCCTGATGATGCAATTAATTAAATGTGATGACAGAGTCTTAAGTTCATGAAACATCCAAGCCACAAATTGTTGGAAGTTAGGAGAATATACTCAAGAAAGCATCATTCCCTATTTTTGCTTCTAGAATCTTTGCCTTATCTGCTAGGACTGGTACAGGCAGGGCACTAGAAAGCTCCTCTTTTCTACAGATGTTCTTATGGATAGTAGTATAGTTGCAAGTGTACAATTCAGCAGAACACCCAGTGTGTAACTAGTGATCTCTGAATCACTGCAGGCATTTGTAAGAGATGTTGTATTGGACTGTGGTGCCAGCAATAACCCAACTACATCGGCCTTTGCGGTCTAGGTGCTTAAAATTCACTGTCTCTGATTCCACCTCTTTCTTTATGATAACATATAAAAATCTAAGAGTAATGTAATGCAAAATGCCAATTCAGTATTCATCCACTGACCATTTAGGTTGACTTAAGTTGTTGAACATCATGATCAGTCAGTCCTACCTTTACCCCAGTGCCTGGATTTGAAGTTCTGCGTAAAAGCATCCCAATAATCTACTCTCCAGAAGCAGCAAATCCACTTACTTAGGTTATTCCAATGCTTGCACTCTCCTATTTTATTTTATTTTGTTTTGTTTCATTTTATTTTATTTTATTTTCTGGGACTCCATGAATGGATGAAATGCCCTCTGTTTTCCCCACTTTAGTTTTTAGATGAGATGTCACTTTTTCTGAATTTGTTTTCCCAGCCTTGTACTGACCTTGCACTGTTTGAAGACTGTTGGTTTTCATCGTTCATAGACTGTCATGTTTTAGAAAATTTGGGTCACCATTTGACGTCGTGTTCAGTGCTTTATTCCTTTTTATGTGCCATTTACTACTAGCTGTTTGTATTAAGAATAGAAGGTGATGATGGTTGCATCTTTAAATATATATACCATACTGACTGTATAAACCAGGAGCAGCTGAACGCAGAGCATTTTGTTGCAGAAGAGAGTTTCGCAATGCAGGACTCTGATATAAGCCAAAGCTTCTCTGCTCCTTTACAAATAAAATATATAACTGTAAAGTGTATATTAATAAAATTGCTAAACATCATGCTAATTCTCTCTTCTGGACTAAGGTTCATTATCACATCACCACAGCTTGCCAAACTACAACGTCAATGGAATTGCCATAGATGACCATAAGTATGCTCTTAGCCTGTGGCAAACATAAGGTAATGGGGCTTAGCTTAGTCCTTGATGGAATTTTTGTGTCGTAGCGTACACACAGCTCTTGTGGCTTACCTGAAATATGACTTGACCAGGTGTTTAACTCACTCTCATAGAATGTTTTTCATGGTAAATGGGTTGTCCTAAAAGAATAATTAGCTTTAGGTAGAGGTGCCTGTGCAGGATTGCTTCAAAGGTCTCCAGTCACAGGGAGAGAAACAGCTCTGCGTTCCTTCTCCCTCACAGGGTAGTAAGTCTTTCCAAAGTCTGTATGAGTTTCTGTTCACCATCACCCTGGAATTTTTTTCCTTTTTTGGGTTTCTACAAAATCTTTACATTCTACCTTTATTTTGCATTTTTTGGGAAAACACTGTAAATCCAAGATTGGACAGCAAGCTACAATTGAAATCAAAATCTTCTGAAGATAAAGGCAGCTTAATGCAGTATGCTAGGTCTAGCAAGTGCAGTGAATTTATGGTTGTTCTTAATATAATTACTGTATTTCAGCTTGCTGCATTGCATAAATAATCTTTTATTTTGGCTCATCCAACCCACAGGCAGTAATGGATTAATACTATTTCTTCATATGGTTGTAGACTTTGCTTTAGAATATGCTCAAAAATTGTCCTTTTTTAACAGAAGGATTACATTTTTTATTATTTTTTGAATTGGCAAGTTGGACATTACTAGAAATTAACAGGAAAATGCCGTCATATTTTGTGGAAATAAGGGGTTACTTTTATTTCAAAGAACAATCTGATAAACATTCTGAATATAGGTTGGTCTGAAAAGATTGCAGTTGAAAACTTGAGCTTCTTTCACTTGAGAACTGCCGAAGTTTTAGAATATTTTAGAGACAAACTAATTTTGTCCACACATGGTTGTAAATTTCTAGGAGTCAGTCACAATAGCATGATAAATTCCAGCAAACAAAGGGTGCGCATTTGTCCGTGTGTGTTGCCTTTTCTTTTTTGTCGTTTTGTAATACCCTTAGAAGTGTGGAAGAGGTAATTGAAAGTATAATTAAAGGCATTTTTGGAATTGGAACAGAAGTGGAAGGCTGGGATCATTGCTGTTTTGGGTACTTCCTCAGATCTGAAGAACAGTATGGTGAAGGTGCCCTATTTTAGGCAGGATTTCCTGTTTATGGGTTAGCTGCTGTAGCGGGTTACACAAGCCTTCCAGAAGCAGCGTCAGGCCCAGTGTAGGTGAGTTTTCAATGCCGCCCTTCCCTTTTTATAGTTTGGTCTTGCAAGAACAGAGTATTGTGGTTTGCATTTAATCACCTTTGAAATAATTGTCCAATTAAACAATAATATGTTGCCAGTCTTTCATAAGTTTCCAGTGTTTCAAAATAGACAAGGGAGTGGTGCTGAAGACACCTGCAATTGAAGACATTGATGGAGAGGAGAGAAAATGGAATATATTTGCAGTGCTCAGTAGCACCAGCAGTGTTAGAAGCCCTCTCCTTCAAGTACAAATTGCATTATCTGATATGGTGAGAGGTCTAAATGCCTCTCCTGCTTTGTTGTATATTAGAGGAAAAGATTTACTTCAAGGTTTACGGTTTTGGTATAAACTTTGATCAGCTGAAGTGTTATTAATCACAAGTTTCTGTTCTATATTTTCAGAAGAATGGTGTGTCAAATGGAACTCTCTACAAAAAAACATTTATTGAGCACTTTGAACAGGCACCAATGTATGTTGCAGTTCTTACTTTCGTGGGTTTTGGAGTGGGCACAATATTTGGCTACCTGCGGGATTTTATGAGAGCCTGGGGACTAGAAAAACGTAACATTGCTGAAGAGAGAGAACAACAAAAAGTACGTATAAGAAAGTATGTATGTATCCACAGCTGAGTTTTCCACTGCTTGCAAGTTATATAGAATAACCTAACAAAGTAACAAGTAAGACATCTTTCATCTTGGAGAAGAGCACTGTGTTAGGGATGAGAGGAATGAGACACACTGCAGTATCATTAAACACATCTGTATGAATATGTACATATATACAAATATAAAAAATCATATTTTTTTTATCTTGTTCTAAGAGTGTCAGAATACTGTCAGCAGAATAGAATCTCAGTGTCTTAGTTCAATTCACAGAAAAAGAAAACTCAGAAACCCCTTATTGTTAACTATATCATCTCTCTATATCTCTTCAACACCCATCTTTCCTTGTGCTATCTGGTTGTCTTACCTTGTCCTTTCTAGCAATAGACAGAACTAACGTCTTTGTGATTGCTCACTTATGTTTGTCAAACTGCTGGTCACAAAGCACTCAGGAATCATTGTCCCAGCATAGAGTCAATGGCGACTGAATTCTTGTGAGTCCTGACCTAGAAACATTTTCAGTCTGCATAGTCTTATGTAAAATTTGCACCTCAGCAAGTTCAATTGCATTCTAACTTCATCTAGATTTTTTGCTGCTCCACCTCCTCCGTGCTGTTTGAACTGTGACTTACTATAGCACCTGGCATAATAGAGGAAAAAGGTAAATAGTGTTACTGTTCCTCTTACAGATAAAATTCCCAAAATAATGTTTTCTGATTTGGCTTCTCAAAGATGCATGCACTACCAAATGAAATATAATGGTGCAATCCTTATATGAGCATTCTCTTGGAATATCTTTTTCAATTCACTTATTTTGGCCATTCATGCACTATTTTGATTTCAGACATACTAGTTAAATCTTGACACCATCCACCATGTATTTACATGCTCAGTTAATTCTCCAGTCTTCTACATATGTAACTACATGCCATGTTATTTTACCAGTCCATTGTATCTAATGTCTAACACGGCTATATTTCTGTTTCATATAAAACTTTCTGTTGATTCTGTACCTTTCTTTTAGTTTAATTTTCAAGTTAAAATCCATAGACAGAAACTAATCATCAGACAAACTCATCGTCATAACTGTTTGCATGTCCAGCCTAGACCAATAATGCCCAGACCATTTGGACTAATTTTAACCTAACATAGCCAACATTTAGTGAAATACAGTGAGATATTTCTCTGTTTTCAATCTGCTCTGCACATAGCAAAATGTTCAATTTGAAATGTTTGGATTCTCCAAGTGAGAGTATCATGACTTCATTTCGAACATTCCAAATATTGGAGTGGAGAATTAGGCCAACTTGTGGACCATATTAAGTTTGTTGTTTGTTTGTTTTAAAAAAAAATAGTAGTTCAAGGTAATTAAATATATTTGCTGATTGGAGTTGTGACATAGGAACATGTGGTTGTTATAACCCTCTGTTTACTAATGAATCATTTTTTACTTTGTAATGGGAATGACTTGGGTTCCTTAGCAGAGATTTTTTCCTAGCAACATAACCCTGTGCATGTTTTCAAACCAGGATTTTGTGCCACTTTATCAAGATTTTGAGAACTTTTACACCAGAAACCTCTATATGAGAATACGTGATAACTGGAATCGTCCAATTTGCAGTGTCCCAGGGCCGCAGTTTGACCTCATGGAACGTGTTACAGATGATTACAACTGGACATTTAGGTGAGTCAGTTTACACTCTGCAGGTGTCAGCTTCTTAAGAATTAATCCTGATACATCTGCAAAGCACAGAAAGGTGCATCTAGCCCATAATACCTAAATCCTAGATATATCCGTTGGCGCTTTTTTTTTTCAAAATCAACACAGTTCTGACGATCTGTCCCCTTTTTTCTGAATATCGTTTGGCAATGCAATGTGGAAGGCACTGAACTCTATCAGAAGTGAGATTTGTTTGACTATGTCAGCACAAGTAAAACAGCTTATGCTTCATTTATAACAGATCTTTAGTCAGAATATTGCAACTAAGTTTGTTGTATCCCTTGGTTAGGATTTAAATAATAATTTCTTGCATTGCATAAGTGCTCCTTCTAACTTGCATAGTGAGTCTCTGGCAGTGAGTTTTAAGCAGTTTACAACTTGAAGATTTCAGTATATCACAACTGTTATTGAGTTAAATGATATGAAAATTTAACATATAGACAATTTGTAGGTTGGCTACACTAACAATGATTTTTTTGGTTTGGTTGGTTGGGTTTTGGTCCATGAAATTGCCATTTCACCTGGCAAAAAAGGGAAAGGCTGGAAAAACTTGTAGGATGTTAATGATATAAGGATTGTCAATTCCAAATATGAACCTGACAGTGGAACAAAATTTGGGATTTTTTTTCTTTTTGTTTAGTGAGCGTGGGAGGGTTGCAGCATTCTTTAAAATTTGCTTTGATTTATAGGTTCACAGGAAGAACTATCAAGAATGTAATCAATATGGGTTCTTATAACTACCTCGGCTTTGCAGAAACAGAACCTAATGCTTTGAAAACTGTAACCAAAGAGTTACAAAAGTATGGAACAGGAATCTGCAGTACCAGACAAGAAATGGGTGAGTAAACAGCTAAATGGCCATTAAAGTTTCTGTAACTGTATGATTTTTTGTACAGGTATCTTGAAGGAACTGGAAACTTAGAGAATTTTAATCATATCAACAAGTACTTGTTTGACTATTAACAGTGATATTTTATTAATTATCATGTAAGGATTTTTTTTTCAAAGGAGAAAGTATTACTCTTAAATATTACTCTAAAAATATTACTATTTTTTAGAAAAGTAAAAATTTCCAGTGTGCATGTAAGGAAGAGAGTCCGGAAGGTTTCATCTCACTTTTTTGAGTTGATATGTCCTTTAAGAAATAAATGTGTTTTCACTTTTTAGGCTGCATGTGGTGTTATCTTCAATCCTATATTTTTATACAAATCCTTTTACCAAACCATTATTAAATGTGGATATGGTTATGCATTTCTAATAGTGCAATCAGCCTGCATTTCAGAGAAAGCAATTTCCATCCACGAAACTCAGGAGGAGGTTTCCCTTTAGGCTTTAACTTTCTTGGGAGCTGTCAAAAGAGAACGGTAGGCTTCACAGCATGGAGAAGTCCTTTATAGACTTTTTTTTATCCAACAACCTGATTTTTTTTTTGCATTTTGTATCTCTCGATGCAAATTTTTTTCCTTCCAAAATCTCATGAAAAACAAAAACTTTCTCATTTCTTTCTTTTATTTTGTCTCATTTCCAGACAAAAAAAAAAAAAAAAACAAAAAAACAAAAAAAAAAAACTTGTCATTACTTATCTTGTCATCATGGTTTGATTTTCAGTAATAAAATTGTCATTGACAACACACTAGGAGGGTTTAGAGATTGACCCTACTTTCTTTTTGTAGGTGACCCATGTGGTGACTGCAATATATTGTTTAACCTGAATTGCATGCATGCTTGAAAGTTGTCACCACTACTAGTCATCTAAGGTATTCAAGGAACATTTCTCTGTGTCTTTTTGCCTTGAATTCTATTTTGTCTGAGAATGTTTTCGGTTGTTTTCAGTACTTCAAAGAATATGTCTGGTGTTTGTCGTTCTTTATCTTTTGCTTTTGGAATTCTTTGATTTGGAAGACTTGCAATGACTTTTAGCTTATCCTTAAAAAAAAAAAAATCTGTCTTCAAATATTAAGTCATAGAATCATTTCTGTTGAAAAAGACCTTTAAGATCATCAAGCCCAACCATCCACCTAACGCTTCAAGTCCACTGCTAAACTATGTCCCTGTGCACCACACCTATGTGTCTTTTAGATGTTACTGCTTATCTCCATCTAGTCTGTTTCAACAGCCACAGTGTGCAGATTTCTAGGACTTTATCTGAATTCCTGTTCAATAATCCTGAAGTGAATTTTAGGGAGCAGATGCGATGAGAGGATTTATCAAAATAGAGAAGCATTGTGTTAAGACCTGGCTTAAGTCACATGGAGGAGCAGTCATAGCATTTTCTCCCAGGCAGCTAGTAGAGGTCCTGTGCTTCTGTGGTCAGTGGAGAGACCAAAGCTGCTGTGCAGAGCAGTTCTGCACAGTGGTTACTTCAGTGGCCCTGGCTCTGCTGGAACCTATCTCCAATAAATTTATAAAACAACTTAAGGAAAATAGCTGCTTGTTACCAGTGTGGATACCCTCTTTCTTTTCCCCACGTGTGCTGCTTCTCCTTCATATTCAAGCAGATTTGAAAAGTTCTGTCTAAATTTCTTCCTTTGCTTGTTTTATAATATATGCATACTCTTTTAGAAGAAAGGGAAGGGTTTGCTCTCTGAAAGGTTTCTTCTTTAATTACGTGCCATCTTCATCTTAGTAAAATAGAACAGAATGATTTTGTTCTTGGGCAGATAACATTTCAAAACGTTAACTTGGCCACACAAAAATAACTGAAGTGAGGTATGAATACAGTCAGCTGTAGGAGCCTGTAGACTGTAAATTGACTATCCTAATTCAAGGAAGCACTTAAACATATTAGTAATTTCAACCTAATTGGCTTTAAATGTGCTGTTCTGCTTATGTGCATTTAAGGGTCTGGCATGCTCAGGGCTTTACCAAGATCTCTTTCAAAGCAGTGATAGGTTTCTTTTTATAAGAAGGATCATTCTGCTACTTTGAGAAGATTACAGAGAGAGGGGAAAATAAAAAATTAAAAAAAAAAAGAAAAGAAAAGAAACACAATGATTGAGTGATGTTTGAAAGAATACATGATGATAAAACTGTCCTCTGTGGTCTAAACTCCCCCTTTCCTAACTGTGCAGATTGTGGAATGTTGTCACATCAGAATGTTGTTGCAGGCAGTTTGCTCTCAGAATAAGTTAATATGAAAGTTTTAACATATCATTTTTATATTTACAAAACACTATTTTATTAAGGAAATGTAGTGAATGTAAAACAGTTACTGTCTCGGAAAAGTAACTTCAGACTGTGTCTAAACATAGTTCAGAAATTAACTTCAGTGAGAACTGTGAAGCCCTGCTCATGTTTTCTCTAAAATAATTTTCTCTAAAATAATAATCCATACGTCAATTGAACAGACATTCCTGGTTAAGTACAAAAGCATAGGAACCTGATAAAAACAGATCTGACCTTCTAAATTTGCTCTCCATGAGAAGATTCTAGGCTTTTTGCACCATTTTTAATCCTGTGTTCTTTTTTAATTATAATAATAATAAATCACTTTCTTAACATAACAGTGTAATTTAAGACACATTCCTGAGGCTTTTGTGGGACTTGCAATCTGAAAGAAAAATATTTTTTTTTTTTTTTTTAGCCCAAGCAAACTGTCGTCCCTTAGGAACAAGATCTTAGGCTTATAAGTAGTAGTTCTGTGAAAGCATTAGCTGCTTGTTTGGTCAGAAAACAAACAAAATACTAGAAATAATTAAGAAGTGAACAGAAAGTTAACCATAGAATCTCCATATGCTACTATATAAAAGCATAGTTTGCTGTCATCTTAAGTACTTTGCGCAATTTTGGTCAAAAAGATTCAGCAGAACTGGAACGTGCCAGAAAAGGGCAAAAAGTATCATCAAAGGTCTCAAACAGCTTCTGGGTAAAGAACTACTGAGCTAACTGTCTTCAGCTGTCAGAAATGCCAGGCATTAGGCTTGGAAAGAGCCCGGGGGGGAATTACAGAAGTCTTCAAACTGATGTGTGACATGGAAGAGTGGACAGACTTGGCTGTCGATTCTCTTGCACTACAAGACTTACAGGACTTTGTATGAAGTTGGTAGGAGATTTCTATCTAAATACAGGAGGCAGCTCTTCAACCAGGAGTCTTGCAGACCTGAGGAACTCATTGCAAATAAGGTTTTAGATGCCAAAACTAAACACTTCGTTGAATTCCAGGAGACGCAGGCTATGTACAGAGCAGCACCATTGATAGCTACAAAAAATACCAGAACTCTTATCTGATTAAGGATATCCTTTTGCTGAGATTAGTTAGAAGCTGGGATGCTATTTTTATGTATATATGTGTGTATGTATATGCTTTTCCTGCTTTCGTTCTTCACCAGACATTGATACAAGATGACTGTCAGATGAAAAGTAATGGGCTAAGGGGACCTTTCATGTGGCACAGTGCATCTAATACTAGTTGCTTAGCACTATTTTATGTAATTAGTTTAGTATTATTGCTAATGTGCGTATGACTATTGTTGTACAATCATTAACACTGGACCTGTGGACTAGCAAATCATGATACAAATTTGACTTGAATCAGGAATGTGCACATATTCAGATTTCTATAAAGTTAGACATTATGATAAGGGTAGGGTATAAGGAACCAAGGAAACTGTGTTCATAAGGTTAGTAACCCGTCTGTCTTCAGCTTTTCTGAGGACACAAAGGTTAAAAAGAGATTAAGGGAGGAGACTTGAGAAACCAACAAGAAAGTGGGGCACATATACTTGGAGCATGTCTTCTTAGAGCAGTAGCTTGAGTGAATGTGTGAAAGTGGCTATCTGCGGATGGCAAAAGATTCTAGCATCATGGTCTGCTTAGAGGTGAAAGACTTTTTTGTTCTGCATGGCATATGTGATGGAATTAGTCCCTGAAGGATTTTGAGGGTGAAAATCTAAGTATAAGTGGAATTCTTTAGGAATGTTCAGAGGAGGTGGAGATGTAGAATGAGGACCTTCTTGGTCAGAGGGACAGGCTGGGAGGAATGATAAAAGCATTTGTGTACAATGGTAAGAGCGTTCTGAGGGCATCTGGGAATGGCAAGGTTAAACTTACTGAAGCCAGAGGAAAAGATGTTGCATTAACTGTCTGAGGTGTCAAGGGAGGATACAAGAGAGACCTGCACCCACCATACCTGACAAAACTGACCATGGGCGTAATTTAAATTAAAATAGCTTTTTGCCAGCAGCAGTCTCTTACAGGTGCAGAAAAAGTCCATTTTTCATTTGACTAGCTTTTTTAGCATTTGACTAGGGAATCAATTTGGACAGGAAAAAGTAGGAAGTTCTGTTTTCCACTGTTACAGGAGTAAAAATTGGATCTGAGGCAATAATTTTTGAATGCTGAAGGATTTAAGTAACTAAAAACCACCTACTCAAGTAACTGGAGTACTCAGAACATTTAATTTCATGGAAATAATTTCAAGCAAACTAACAAAAAACTGTTTTATTTGTTTTAATCTTCTCAGAAGTGTTATTTTTAGCATAATAAAAACACTAACAAATAGGTATCCAAATAAGTTAGAAATAGCATGTATTCCCTCTATATGGTGAAAAGAATGACAGCTTGAATGTAAAGTCTTTTCCTTCCTTGCAAATCAATGCATTTTAATGGCTAGAGTGGGAGTTGGCCACTGCTGGAGACAGGCTCACAAGCCTTTTGTCTGAGCACATCCTGTCATTCTTATGTTTATGGTCAGACTTTTTGATGGAATGTAACTTCAAATTAAGGGGAAATTATACAAATGTCTGCAAAATGATTATTTAAAGCTGTTTCTCGCTTGCTGATTGCAGATGAGAATAAAATCGGTAATTTAAAACTTTTTTTTTTTTTTAATAAAGCAGATTATTGTGCCTTAACCACTCCCAGGCTTATTGCCAGGGCTGTGACAGGGCTGTCACGTGGGCAGCTAGTAGTTCTAGTGCTCTATTTATCTAACTCACCATGATTCCTTATGGAGATGATATACATGAGTAACAGGAGCAAATGTATCATTAGTGCTATTTAAGCAGCCAAGCAGGATTACTGCCTTTTTGAAATCCTTCTCCTGTGATTAAGTCTTGGACCAAAAGACAAGACGGAGCCTGCACAGAACATTTGCAGGATGATTCATTCTGGAGGGCATGGTTAGGAGCTTACCTTTAAATGCCGACCTTGCACTTGGTTGTATGGCTTTTTGTTTGTTTGACGATTTTTGATATTTGATTATCCAATTTCTAAAAAGCAGATCAGAAAGCCTGTGCCAACATTTAAATTACAAAGGTAGCTTCATCCCCTTCACGTCCTTCCGTTAGGTTTTAAGGCCTAATAGGAATTTCTAGTAGCAAATTCAAGAAGGTATAAATAGTTGTTTTTTCTTTTATACCATTTCATAGCTTTAATAAAAGCAAGGGCCCGTTTTAAACTCAGTACTGAACACACAGAGAAATAAATGGTTCATTTTTCAGTTAGGAGGAAATGATAAGGAACTAAAGTTCCTATAGTTCAGAGTTTCCAGCTAGAAACTTAAGGAAAAAATGCGGTCATATTAAATGAGAATTAGTGTGTATGTATATTTCATAATCTCAGCTTTCTGGTAGGACAGAGTATAGATTAGGAAACAGTTAACAAGGAATTTTCCTTCTTTGTCATCTGCTACCATCATTTTCCTTGTTTTGCCTAGCCTCCCATAAATAACTGATGCAACTTACAATCAAAGGGCCAGGTTTGCTTCTGGTATTTCACCACTGCACAAGAATGCTTTGTAAAGCATGATTAAGCTCCAAACAGTCTGATTTCCAGCAGGTAGAACTGAAGGCATCAGGAGTAAATAAGGGTTGTGTGGTCTGTTTTAAACCTAAAAGATCTCCAATATATAGTGTTATCTATGTATGTACAGATATTTATACAATTAAGGTGCTGCTGTCCATTCTCTGGCACTAGACAGGTCGGACTTCAGCTGCGTTTTTATAAAGGTAGACAAAATCCAAGAAAATGAGAAGATCCAAACTAAACTAGAAGTTTTGTTAAAATCAATCTCTTTTCTGAGAATAAGTAAGTAACACGGGTAAATTATTGGATCTGTGACACCTGTGTTATCTTTTTGGTATGGAAGCCCCATGAGCAAAATTAAGAATATGTGAACACTTTCCTTTATTTCAAATGCTTCCTCAAACCCCACTTCTTTAGGGGCTCTTTCATACACACGCAGTCGTAAATGAGGCATTTGCATAACACTGCTATGTGCTCCTCTGCCTCTCATCACTGCGTATCATCCAACAAGTTTAGGCTTTGCTCCTCTAGTGGGCTCTGTGTGACAGTGATGCCATCTGGATCATCCAGTTTTGTAGAGTTATGTGAAAAAGTAATACACTTACTACATCTTCTTTCTTCATCTTCCAGTAATAACTTATTTAATCTTCCTTTGTAAAAATGTATATGTTTCAGTAATTATTTTTTTTTTTATCTCTGACAAATACCTTACCAGAATGAGTTTGTGACCTGAAGTTTCTAGTGTGGCAGGGACGTTTCGGTGTCTTATTTTGTTCCCCATGCAGCTAAAGGTACCTCTGACAAACCATCATTTTCATAGAGTAATGGTTCTTATTCTCATTGACAAGTCATATCAGGATTCCCAGTTGCTGTTCATATGTGGAATTGACTTTTATGGGAATCTGTTCTTTTTCTTTCAGTGGCTTCCTGTTTTTATCAGTGTACTCAGCTAGCTTTTGTTTATCTTGAAGCAAAAAGACATTTTCCTTTATTCCTTGGGTTTCAGAAATCAAAATGAGAAATTGTATTAAAAGATACTGCTGCCAATATTCGCAGTTTAACCAGTACATGTCATTGGTGTGTAAGAACCTGAAAAACTTTATTGGGCAGAGTGAACAGTGGTATTACCCACCACATTCAAGCTGAAGGAAGTGTCAAAGCTCAATAATAAAATATGTGGACTGGGGGAAGTGAATTTTCAAGCTTTTTGTATCCAGTAGACTGACCGTGACATTCAGTCCAAGAGCGTGGGTAAGACTATGAAAACCTGCCCCAGCAGAGTATGGTTTGTGTTCCCTGTCCCCAAAATGCAGTGGCAAGTTAAGGGAAGGAACTAGGTCACCAGCATTTGAAAAGGAGGGGATTTACTTTGAAAAGGGTGGGAATCTGCAGAGGCAGCTAATATTGTGAAAGTTCCCACTTTTGTTAAGATCTTTGATTTTACTTTCCATAACATCTATATAATCTTGAAACAAAACACCTGCTGTCCTCTGTTGCATATAATTGTTCATGAGGGAGGAATAACTTTCAAAAGAAACTAATTTGTCTCTTAAAGGTGCAGGTAGGTTTCTCTTTTTATTTTTTACCCTAAATCTTTCACAGTAGGATGATGTATATTTAGTTATATCCCATTTCTCGGGTCAAACCAAGCTGTAGTCAATGTAAAAATAAAAAATCAGAGCAAGTAGAGTATGGGGAAAAATTTCTAATGTCTGTATTTATGTATAGGACAAGTATAGAAGGTATCCATTTACACAGTGTACCTGTGTATTAATAACGATATACCTAGTATACCAATTTGCATTCACTAGGTCATGATGCTGGTCTGAATCCAGCACAATAGAAAACGTTTTCATGGTTCTGATACCTGAGTTGGTACTGATAAGGTTGTGTTTAATGAAGACCACTGTAATTACTGTCTTTCTTATGTAGCTTGAGACATAGCAGCTTGTGTCTGTGGGAAGTTCCTTCAAATCAGATTCGCATCAGTCTGGTAGTGCTGCTTGTGCTTTTTGGGGTTGTTTCTGTGACCAACTGGGAGTGCTAGTGGACAAGTCCTGTTCCAATAAAGCACATCTATTCTCTCATTTTTCCCCCAGTGGAAATGGTTGTGATATAATTGTTGCAGTTTACATGGTGCCCAAGGAGTGACCTGTGATGGAGAAATCTTCTGATGTGATTAAATAATTGCATAACTCATTAAATAAATACCCCTTTTACTCTAAAACTGGGAAAATGCACTCTGGTATGCTTTTTCAGATCTGTTCTTCCCAATGTATATGGCTATCACTAACCTGCCTCTGTCAGTATGGGTATTTATCATATTGCTCCTCCAACACCTCACCTTACCCACCTACCACCTACAGTATTCCCATTCTGATTAAAGTAATTCAAACCTAGGGCTGATTTTGCAAATCCTTGTCATTCAGGTTTTGGTGTTGCTAAACCAACCTCTATTGATTCCAATTTGTAGTCCAGGATTTGTAGACAATAGTGATATATGGTATCATCTGTGTTCAATGTGTTAAGGTTAGTAGATAATAAGTAGGAATAGGTCACTTTCAGAATGTCTGATTCTTCCGCATCACGCAATCATTAAAAATGGGTCAAAAGTGTGCTGTTCCTTTCTGGTTCATCTAATAGATGTTTGACTAGAATAATTTGTAGTGAGTCAGGCACTCCTCATTTGTAAAAACAGAAAACATGTTGCAACCCCAAAAAGCAATTTAACTCCACCCCAGTAGTTTCAGATTTACCCCTGGTAGAGTCAGGGACAGTTTTCTCATGCTTTAAAATGACTGCCTTGCAAAGCATGCACTGCTTGTTTCTCATGCTTTCACAAACCTACTTCTGATTCAGTATGTCAACACAGTGTGGTTGGCTCCAAAACTTTCTTTTCAAACCTCATCTTCCCTTCGTCTGTCCATAGCCATCCAGTGACAAAATAGCATCTGCAAGGAGCACTAGTGCAGTTGGAGGGAAAAAATAAAACACAGAGCTAACTAGAAATATACCCTGAGACCTACTGGGCTTACAAGTCAAGGCATAGAGCCTCCCACACACGTGGTTGTGACCTGTCCAGCAGACAGCTCAATTCTGAAACTGTTTTTGTGTTTTGTGGAGCTCAGCTACTAAGCACTGGCTGTTTGCAGGGCTGGCACATATCCATGCACATCCTGGGATCTACAAATACAAAAAGTAGCCATCCTTGAGGAGCTTCATGCACAGTCGAGCTTCATGCACAGTCAGCTCACGTTTACTGGAGGTTCTAGATATTTAATGAGGAAAAACTAACAAAACCACTACTTTTCAGCTGCAACGGCTGAGTTAGTACTGCTGCTGCCATTTTGGTTTTGTTGTTTTTACTGAGCTTCCCTCCATGAGATAAAGGTAAGATCATCTTCCTAACTTGACATTCTTGTCAAGGCACTCAGACAAGCTTCTGCTTTCCTCCATTCTTCTGCCCTTTGGCCATCACAGTAAACACAGATTTCTTATTCTCATTAATTGTAATTCATTTTACCTATATTATTGTGACATTGATTTGTGCATCTCAAGTGAGGTGAGATGTTCACTTCCTCAATATTTTCTTCTGTTCCCTGTTTATTCATAGGAGAAATGCTGTCAGAATCCACAGGCCACTCTTTTCTTTCCCGTGTATCACCCTGTAAGAATTCCTCTTGCCTTGCTACCTGCAATGCACAGCCAGCCAAAGACTAGAGAGTTGGCAAGCTGAGATGATTCATTACTGTTCAAAGTTAGTTGTTATCTTAATCTCTTTAACGCTGCTCCCCTGTTTGTTCCCCTTTGTATTTTGTTGTCCTCCTTTGTGAGCTGGTGGGGAAAGATACTGCTTTTGTTGGACAGCTGGAGCACATTTTTGATTCAGAGCCTCCAGGCAGTAATATTAGATAAGTAACACGCAATAAAGAAGGCTCTCCAGTTGTTGCCTTGGCATTTGTTTGACTGATGAGAGGGAAGAAAGAAGAACGGCTATCACTTATGAAGAGTGGCATGGCTTCTACCTTTCAGAGTACAAAAAGATGGAGAAAGCTTTCATTTGTCTATCCATATAACATCATCATTAAAAATTTTGTATACATACAGGCACACAAGAAAAAAATGGAAGAATTTAGTTGTAATTTTCTGCTTTCTCATCCAAAAAGCACTCAAGCATGTTCAAGTTGTTTGTCCTACGCTTCCTGTAAAAAGGAGGAGGGCTTTTTCCTCACTGAGGGAGGAGTAGGGAGAGGAAGCAGAAAATGACTCTTCAGGATAAACTACATCAAAAGTTGTTGCTGTGGGAAATGGAAGCTTTTTTTTCCCCCAAAGCAACTGCTTTCCTACCTTAACAGCAACAATATTTTTAGCACTAGTAATAGCTTGTTTGCATCCTTGCTTTTTCTTGTTTTATTCCACATGCACCAGATATAAATGGAAAA
Source organism: Anser cygnoides (assembly GCF_040182565.1). Taxonomy (NCBI): domain Eukaryota; kingdom Metazoa; phylum Chordata; class Aves; order Anseriformes; family Anatidae; genus Anser; species Anser cygnoides. The sequence goes on along the minus strand of NC_089875.1, from coordinate 4,211,060 downwards.
ACTTAATTAGAACTAAAAAAAAAAAAAAAAAAGGTTAATGACAGTCTTCTCGACTGTTCTTTTGTATGTTTTATGTCCTTAGAATTAAAAACTTTCAGTCTAATGAGATTTAAGCTTCTTTGTATATTTCTGCAGGTACCTTAGACAAGCATGTAGAACTAGAGAAACTCGTGGCCAAGTTCCTTGGTGTAGATGATGCTATGGTGTTTGGCATGGGATTTGCAACAAATTCAATGAATATTCCAGCCCTTGTTGGGAAGGTGAGTACTTCCTGAAGGAACACATGGAACTGTTGTTTATTGTTTTAACAGCAGTATTCTGGGCAAGCGTTAAGCGGAAAGGCTTGACTGAGGGAAAAAAAGCATGATATTGGGAACCCCTGGGTCATAATACTGATGACTTTGTGGCTTGAAATGTGCTCCTTTGTCATATTTTCTAGCTCTGGGTGTTCCTATCACACACATCTAGCATCTGGTTAGAGACCCACTTTGTTATCCAGATTCTCTTAACCAAGTTACCTCTTCCTAAAAAGTGAGCACGTTGCCTCCCATGTCTCAGGTGTTATTGGATGAACTATTTGGGACTGTTTTTTTTTTTTTTTTTACTTGCACATAAATTGAGCAGGAATAATTGTCCAGATGCCTATGGTGAAAGATGGTGATTAGGATAATTTTTTACAAACCTTTCAGAAAAGACATAGAACAGTGTTCAGCATTCCTGATTAATGGATCTCTGGCCAGCCCCTGCAAAGAAAGCTGGCTGTGAATGCAAGTCAAAAGTTGAGGCAACGTGGCAAAAGTTGGGTTCTTATTTGATGTTGAAGGAACCTCATCTTTAATTTGGAGTACCTAACACAAAGGCATGAAAATTTATCATCCCATCCCTCACAACTCCTGACATAACAAGCTGATATACTGTGCCATTAGCTGGGAAAGTTGGTATCACCTCTTCAGGTCAGACAAATGTGAAACAGTATTTCCTTCTTGGTGGAGATGGAATGAACTCACTGTGTAGTGTATGATCAAGATTTCTTCTAAAGCACCAGACAAGAGGTGAAGTCACTTTTTCACTCGTTATTGAAGAAGAATCCAGCTTTCACAATAGACTTCTAAAACACATATATACAAAGATGGGGCGGGGGGGATGTTTCTGCTGCCCAGGACTTGAACTTCAGTCTGCAATGTTGCTGGAAGAGTTGTCCAGTAATTTCATAGGAAACAGATAAGGACTAATAGAGGTAAACTTATGATATTGTAGACATACATAACAGCATAAAATAACTTTCCATCACTTAGCTCTGAAATGATTTTCCCTCACTTAGCTGGCCTCATGTGGAGACTCAGGACTTTTTTGGAGGTGGGATATTTAGATACAAGTGGCATAAAGATATTGCTATATGTATTATGTAGAATATAAATATAGTATATATTAATATTATATATCATTATGAAGTGTTATGTGTTGCAAGTATTATGTAATTACCATGTGTATGGGAGATTTATTCTTAAATTTCCCCTATAATTAGCCTAGCAGCTAGTATTTTCTTGTCAAGATGCACATACCTAACTCTTACTGCTGATGCTGTATACTAGTATTTAGGCAGATCTGTGTACATATCTCTCATCCAAGGCATAATCTGTGTTTCCAAAACAAGTATTTGCCTAATGTTGTATTGTCTTTTGACTGGGTAATGAAACAAAACAATACAAGATGTACAATAGAAAGGAGAACTAAATTAGGGTTCCAGCTTGAATTTCAGCTGTGAATGCTGACTCTTGTTGATATAACATACAAAGTTACTTCTCCTGCATTTCTTATATTCCAAAAAGAAAACAAGTTTTCATCTGAGTTAATTAATGAAAAATATACTACAGGTGAACTGTATATTCATTTACTAGAGGGAGAGATTCTGCCTGGTGCCTAGGCTCCACTTGTGTCTTAATGGAAGTGGAATTTATGCAGCAGCAATCCAACCTGATCTTATTTCTGTAGCTCAAAGTGTTGATGTCAGTCCAGCCTCAGCATTGCTCCTCCTTACATTAGTGTCATGCAGCAACTTGGGGTGCTTGGCTGTATTTTTCTTGAAACACATCATAGACTTTAGACAGATGATAGAGGAACCTACATCACTTGATTTTCCTATAAAGCAGTTGATCTCTGTTAGGGTTATTCACCACTTTCTAGTTACAGGAAATATTTGGCCCCTTTGCACCTCCTGGGAATTCCTGAGAATCCAGTTTTTTTTTTTCTTTCTGCCTGCCTTTGCAGTGGGTCTTTGCTCACTCATAAAAGTGGCAGAAATTCCAATTCACATATAATACTTACAGTTTAATTGGTGCAGTGCTATATTATAGAGATAAATGTATGCTGAAATACACACACTTGTCAACAGCCTCCCAGTTCATGCAGATGCTGATTGTACTCCTTCTCCACAGGGCTGCCTCATTTTAAGTGATGAGTTGAACCACACTTCCCTTGTTCTTGGTGCGAGGCTTTCAGGTGCTACTATTAGAATCTTCAAGCATAATAGTGAGTATTGAAGTTGGAAATGTTTAGAGACAGAGATGTTCATACCTCAAAGGCAAGAGTGCTTTCTTTCAATGCATGCTCTGCTTTCTGTTCCCAGATAATGCTTTTATCCAGGCACAAGAATTAACTGTTCAAGATTAAATGATTTTCGATGGGGGAGAAAATAACAGTGTAAGATAATAATTGCCATTGTGCATGATCTGGGACATCAGGTTGGATCTTAATTTTTGAAATCTGGAGTCTTAACCTCCTTGTTGTCTTTTTGACATGCTGAGTGACTGTGTGTTGGCATAAAGGTTGTATTGTTATTGTCACTACAGCAAAATAGTGTGAACAAACTTACAGAAACGTACTCTGTGTTTCCTGCCTCTGTTTCTAGCAGGTTCAGTGCAACCAGAGTTACATTAATGTAACATTCCTTTGAAACAGCTACCCTGAATTTCTGGGGGGGGGGGGGGGATTATACCAAAGATGTAGATGGTTACATTAAGAGCATCATCCAAATATTCTTTGAAGTATAATTTTAGTATAGAAATCACACTAACGCAACGCATTAACTTTGCAATCACATAATTATCTTCTAAAATACTCATGCTTTTTAACTTTTATTTAGTTAATGCTGCTGTGGTCACAGTCAGAGACACTGTGACTGGCTTTGATGACAAGAGCTTGTTCTTTTCCCTTAATCCCCATTGCAATTCCCCTTTACATCCCTACTGCTGCCACCAGGCAGTGATTGCAACAGAGGTTGAGAAGCTAGAGGAGTGGTGAGGAATGAGAAAAGAGGTCTGATCACCTTTATTAATAACTAATACGGTCGCTTCTCTTTACTGTGTTGTGTTCAGCCCTGAGGTGAGCAAAAATGAATTATACATATACTGTAAAAGGCCTAAGGATCACTTGGAATGAAAAGCACACTGTAATTATAGTACAAGGTGTTGTTATAATTAATATCTATTCATAATTTGGGTAAGAAGCAATTCCTGAAGATCATATAAGAATTAATGATTGTGTGTATCAGAATGTTTTTACAAAAGTAATTATTCGTGTATTAGCCTATGGCAAGCCCCAACTTGTTCCATTTCCACAAATTTAGATATGCTAGGCATGGTGCTCTACCGGTCTTCTCTCAACTCTTCCTTAGTTTGTTTGGTACCTTATCCCATTCAAACTTAGGTTTGCATTACACTTTGTGGGATGATCTATCACTACCCAAATCCAAATATTCTCAGCTTCTCCACCCATCTAGTGCCGCATGCAGCACAGCTGGCTTGTGCTGCTTCCCACAGCATTTCAAAGAACATTCCAGTTTAAGGAGTGTATTTCTCTCAGCTGCTAGGCAAGCAGTGAAGACATCACTTTGGGCTGTCATTCTCACTTTAAGGAATTCAGTCTTTATCCATCCCTCAATATTTCATTCCTCTCCCAAGAAGCCGTTACCAACCAGCCTTTACTTGAGCTAATGCCAAATGAAAGTTGATGTTCTTTTGTGAATAATGTGTGACCCTAGAAATAATAGTTACTGGTCCAAAAAGCATCAAACCAGCACTGGAAAATTTAGACAGTCCCTTTGAGGGTCTCAGCAAACATCAGTGGAAGCCCAGTCAATGTTGCTTAGGAAAAGCTCATTGTTTTCTAGGTTAGAGATCTGATCTGCCAAAGTCAGTCTTGTATGCTATTTCTGAGTTAACAGCTTAACTTATTTTTCAAAATGAAACTGTGAAAATTTTGCAAATACTCTTTGAAATTTGAGTGACATCTTTTTTCATCACAATTTTGTAGCCCTGGAGTCTTATCCTAAGTGGCACTTAGAGAGCACTTTGTGTGAAGAAGCTTCACACATTCTGGCTTTTTCTGTCAGCCCACTGTGAACCTCTCCATGTTTCCATGGTTAGAAAGTTTCTTACTTTCATTTATTTATTTATTTAATCATACCCATGAGTTATGCATCAAGAAATCATCCTTGTCCAAAACCAAGAAAACTACTTGGGAGCACCTAATGAAAGTGATCGAAGGTAATTTTAAAAGGATTTAAAATGTACTTCTTTAAATAGTAGCTAGTAAACTTACAAAAGTTACTGCTACAGAAGATTGTGGAAATGGACAGGAGCTTCAAAAGGGATTAGAAAAAATCACAACCAGAGATCCATATGTGGATATTAAAAAAAAAAAAATCATCAGGGATGTGTCTTTTAACATCCCTAAAATGTCAGTTGAGATTAATGGAGGAGAATGAGGGGAAATGACCATACAAAGCGCCCAGGCTAAATAGATCTCTGATTGCCACCATCAGAGAACAAATACTGGGCCAGATGGACCTTGGTGTGTGGGATCCCCCTGGCACTTTGTGGAAGAGAAGCAGAACATCCTTCAGATATCCTTGACCACATCTGTAAGAACAAGTCAAGTCATACTATCCATTTCAGGTACAATTGTCACCTGCTATCATCAGCAAAGAAAAAAACATTGTTTTGTATCTTTTAAAATTATATGCAGAAATACATTTATGAGCCTTTTGCTTTGGGGAAAATAGGATGTGTGTTGGGGGAAGAGAGCAGTGGAAATGATAATCTGGCAGGACTGGCTTTGTGTAGGGTGTGCAGTTTCACACAAAATGAAGCAGACAGTATTGTTCTCTATGGATGTGTCAGAGTAGTATAATAAAAGTCAGTAGAGCAAATGAATGTAAGGGGATACGTAGCCTAAACTACCTTCTTATGTTGGGAGGGTTCTTTTCAGTTGAATAGGTACTTGTTTGTTTTGTTACATCAGAGTTGTGTTGCTTGTGCTCCCAGATGATTATTCTCACTCATGGATATACAGGATATATACTGGTGTGCAAACACATGCCCAAAATGTCCAACTATGTTAGTACTGTCATTGTCATGCTTACAAACAGGAATTAAGCCATTATCTGTGTCATACTGCTTGATGAGAAAATAAGGTTCCTTATGCTGAATTGGCCCTGTGGATGAATAGAAAACTTTGTACCTTGAGTTATCACCTGAAGAACTTTGATAAGCATTAATTTCAGCATCAGGTAGTCATGCATTTTGTCTTTTTAAAATCCTCCTCTGCATTCTCATAGAAAAGGTCAATACCCTCCACCTCCTCCTTTCCATGGAGAGGGGTTTGATGTGTGCCTTTTCATATAAAGAAATCAATGATCCTTTAAAGAGCTTGGCTCCTGGCATTAACTGCAGGATGTTACTGTGTCAAAGGCTTGGCTAGGGCCCTTTGTTGAGTGGTTGGAACAATTTTCCAGCAAGGCGCAGAAGAAAAGAGTAAATCTGAATCCTATCCCAAAGAGGATTAGGGCTTAATGTGCTTTTCTTTCTGGCTTGTAAGTACAGAGCCAAGTTGTCCGCTGGCATGAGTTGGCTCATCTGCTTTGGAGCTGTGCCGAGTCCCACTCGCATGCCACTTGACCCAGTATTGCCCTGCGCTACAGACAACAGACGGGATGCCAGGCAGTACCACCGCTGGTGCCTGAGACACGCTTTCTGTGCAAGAGATTAAGCAAACAAAAAAAAAGTTTAAATCAGGCAGCAGGTTTTGAAGTTACCTTTCTACTATTAGAATGCAGCTTGAGTAAGCAGGCTCTTTCCACGCTCCTTGTTGCTTATATCAGCCTCTTTTGAAATGCTATGTAATACCTTTGATAAGGCTGCCTCGAACATATTTACTTTGGCTCTGACTTCCTTAGTTGCATATGTATAGAAGAGACACTGGGAGAAAGGTGAGGTGTGAACGTTTGATGCAGTTATTATAAATGGTTATCAAAACGAGGAGGAATAATTATGTAACAATTTAGCAAAGCAAAGGTATATTTTCTGAACCAGCTGCTTCCTGAATATTGTGCAAAAACATGAACAGGTGTGTGCTGGTAGCCTCCCTTTCTAACAACCCTAACACTGTAAATCTCTCCCCTCCTTTTTTTCCCCTTATAATAGTAAAATTATTTTCAAAGAAATCATAGGAAATCATGTTTTATTACAAAAAATATTTCACAGAAAATAGAGTAAAAACTGCTATTTTAAATCTACTATTGCTACACATTCATCTTTCAAAGGCTGTTATGTAGGTGAGAAGGCTTTCAAACCTTAAGGTGAATAATAGAGCAAAAACGAGATGTGAATCTGTAAATCTATTTTTATTTGGACGTAGGAATGTGCCCTGCATCCTGACTGCAGGTGAACAATCCCTTCCTTGTAAACAGACAGGAATTTACAGGCTTGGATTGAGAGAACTGCACAGGCACATGCCTACAGGTCATCCAGGAGAGAGAAATTTAGGAGAATACCCCAGTCCTATAACTGAGAAGTACTGAACATCCCCTTCCTATGGGCTCTCACTAGCAGTATTTCTAGTCTTCGCCCTGCCAGGGTCACAGCAGTGTGCCACAAGGTATTTGGCCTTTAAAGGATTTCTGCTCCAGGGATCTGTGACGTTTTGTGGATGTTAGCAGCAAAGCTCTGCTCCCTGAAGCCCCTGTTCTGAGGAGTGGGCGTAGCAGTTCTTTTTTAATTACTATTATTTATTCAATTGGATCACAACTGAGATCCTTGGGTTACATGTCCGTGCAGTTGGGCCTGATTTGCACCAGGATCTTTCCCTGTAGGTGGGGACAGCACGGTAGCACAACACTCAGGAAGAGTCCCACAGCCGTGTGAGGCCAGTTGGTGACTCACAGCTTTCCTGTTTCCTGAAGGTAGTCATAGCAAAGACTGAAACCTCCCCTCCACCATCTCCATGGCATTTGGGCAGTAACAAGGCCTTTCTAAAATTTCTGCTCTACATCAGCCAGCCTTTTTCCAGTCTCACTGAGTATCACTTAGGTTGTGCTGCCAGTGGAATGAGCTGAGGTACAGAGGCAATCTTGGGGTCACCTGCCACATCACTAGGATGTTTGTTGCTTAAAAATAAACACTCTTTTCTCCATTTTCTTTTCCTTTCTATTTATTCCCAACATTCTTCTGTAGAAATAATACTTTTAGAACATTTTTTTTAACCCAGTAGCAGGAGCTTTAAATCTGACTAGGTTTAAGATGGAATTGATTGGGTTAATAGATAGGAGTTATAGGTTGCATTTCCAGACAGATTGACTAAGAAGGTTAGTATCAGGCCTTGTTTCCTGGGCAGTGATTTGTTTAGAAAGCTAGAAAAGAGCTGCATTTCCATCCTTGAAGTGAAACTGTGCAATGAGCACGGCCCAATGGCCAGTGTGCAGTGGGAGGAGGGCAGGAGACAAAGACATCTCCCCACCTCTGCGGCTGTAGTGGCCTGGCTTTGGTTAGGTGTGTGCCAGCAGGATGTTATCCCTACCACACCTGTGCTCTGGAGAGCCTCTCCCACCCTCCCCAAGTGACCCATGTGGATGTCCCTTCAACTATGTGGGGTTACACTCGTGGGTGCTTTTGTTTTCTAGTCCTGGGAAAGATTGACTTACCGCCTGTTGTTTTTGTATTTCTAAGACAATCTTTTATTTATATCATAAGTTTTAAAGCACTTTTTCAGAACCTGTGACCTTTTTCTTGGATAAATATTTGCCAAAATCTCTTAACCTTTCCAATAAAACTTGAAAACCAAAACCAAGCAGCTAACCATTAATCAGTTTGCGATTTTTATCAAGGGTTTTCTGTCGCAGCAATTCTGGGCCATATACTAGCGTCAGGTGAGAGCGTATCTTTGTTCATTCAGTGAACAGATGAGGGTGTTCCTGACTAACTACATCCAGGTGAATTCTGTTCATATTAGCTTGTATGAGGACATGCTGTACGAGACTTAGGATTTGTTTGTTCTTTCTTGTTCTACTGCATTTTTGCCTTATAGCATCAAGCAGCTAAATTGCAGTCACATTTTCAGGGTTAGATTTGCAATTGCTTGAGCAACCTGTGAGAATGTCGTGACTACTCGCAGAAATCAGGCCACAGGGGAAAAGAAAATTCCAGTTCTCTTCATTGCAAAGGCACTTCAATGTGCAATCAGAGTAAGTGATACTATGAGGAAGGAAGGCAATTGCGAGGCACAGCCGAGCACCCTGGGTAGATGAAAATCTAACCTCAAATCTGGTGCTTGAATCCACATCTGAAAAGTGAGGATCACGGTGGTACATTCCTACCTCCTCCTCATGGACATTGCAGGAGTGTTGTGAAAACAGTGAGGGTTTTTGGGGGTTCTCACGGCTCAGGTGTTTGATGACAGGTATGTGTCATGCAGGCATGAGCTGTTCAGGTTTCCATACAAAATCGTTCCTGCTTGGACTACAAGTGAATTTGTTATTCCAGATCTGGCATTTCTTGGTCCACTCAGTCAAACTAAAGCTTTGGAGTTTGGATGTGTGTGCCACAAGGATGCCTTAGAGAAAGCACAGCTGTCTGGAGTTGTAGTTAACACTGAAAGGGTAGCAGAAGGCCCTAATGTTCCAGTGCAAATATATTCTCTAGCTAAAAATTTAAAAAAAAAGAGGGGGGGAGAATACAGTTACATGCCTTTAAGCAAGTAAACAAATAAAGTGGAGGGGAAACAACAGGGAGAAATTAATAAGTAAAAATTAGTCAAAAATCTGTATTAGTAAAAAAAAAAAAAATTTGCAGTGGCTTCATATGAGACAGGTCCTTTTGTGTTTTTTTTTTTTTCTTTGGAGGTGTAATTGGTCCTTGAATTTCAGAAGGGAGGGCTCTGTTCTAGCTATTACAGAGCAGGATGAAAGGCACATTAACCACTAAGGTTTTGTCCTGTTTGAAGCCTCTGGCCACTATCAGAGACAAGATTATTGCGCTAGATAGATCGACCGCAGCCTAATCCAGTTTGACATGTATTTCCCTGTGACACATACAGACGCTGCCACAGAGAGAAGACTGGTATATCCTGCTCCTAGTGTGCTGTGTCTGCTTTTGCCCTCTCTGGCTTGAAAAAGCCATTTCTGACTTGCCACGTGTGAGCAGGATTTTTTCCTGAGCAAGTGCTATTTGCTTACACCCAGCTGTGTATTTCTTGGGGTTAAGGAGGGGAGTCTAAGACTGTTGCTGTGGCTGCGGTATCTACCACCTCCCTATACCACCCACAACCATTCCAAACAAAAATAATCCAAGCCGTGATTTCAGGCAAATGACTCCAAGGACACTCTTTCTGTTCAGAGCTGTGCCAGCAGTCAGAGACTTTTCAAAGTCTAGTTTTCACTAGAATGAAAATTGAAAACTTCACTTTTACAGTCCCACAGGTGACGTTTAGATCACTGAAAACCTTGCAGTGGTTTCTCTTTGCTCTAGGGATTTGGAAGGAGGGGCAGCATCAGAGCTAGGCACTCGGGTCACCAATGAGAGGACAGTGACCAGGAAAGGTATCAGTGGGGGGAGAGCAAGAGAGGAGAGGCAGAAGCTGCAGCAGTGGGGAGCTGGTTGCGTGGGAGACTGGGAAGGGGCAGGTAGCCACAGTGTCTGCATGAACAACTTGCACAAGAGTGCAAAATGTGAGAAACTGACAATGAGAGTGGCAAGTGCAATAGGAAGGAAAGGAGAATGCGATAAGGGTAGTGGGAGCCTTTTTATTCTAATTAAAAAGGATTCGGCTGACATCACGCAGGAGGTTTTCAGCCCACGCAGAGGAATGGTGATGATGTCCCCAGCACTGTAATGTGGGGCTGAGGGGTGGAGACACCGTGTCTACCTGTGAGGAGGAGGCACATCGTGCCTGGGAGAAGGCAGGGGCCCTTGCAGGAGCCTGGAGTCCCACCTGCACTGGAGGCAGCATGACACACAGCCCGCCCAGGTCCAGGCTCGCCTTGACCCACTGGCAGTGTGTGGTGTTATTTCTGCTGAAGTAACTCTGAAGGATCCCAAACAAGGGTTGTGCAAGTCTCTATTAAATTCTAAAAACTGCGGTGATCCACAGTCCCTGCTTAGGAAACCTTATCCTCTAAATCCAAACAATATTTCAAAGGGATAAGGTGGAAACTGAGGCAAGGATAAGTTTGGTTGTGCTTTGAGTAATTAACCAAGTGAAATTCCTACCACCACCTCCTGGGCCTGGTGAACGGTCATTAGCCTCTACCACTGAAAAGTCTGGGCTAGTGATGGTCAAATGAGGAAGGACAGTTATTTTCCCCATAACTGGTTATTCAAGATGGACTTGTGCAACATCTCCCTCCCCCAGTCTAACCATATTTAATGGCCAAATAATTTGGTAGAAGAAAGTCATCTGGGGTTGCACTATTTCCTGAAACTGAATACATCCCACTGTTTGGAAAGTCCATGCGCACAGAAAGCATATTTACTTTTTCTGAATAACAGAAGCTGTCTTCTGGAGGGCAGATTAAAGACAATCGATTTTCTTCTCCTTTCAATTCCCCCTTTTCAAATGAAATACTACAAGTACAGAGTAAAAGGTTCAGAAAAATTCATTTGCACCTAAGCAAATTATGTGTTGGCTGTTACAGGCTTAAGAAAGTCACCCATATGTGTTTTTCAGAACGAGACATTAAAAGCAGAGTGAGATAGTCCTGATCCTGCAAGCAGGCATGTCCTTAACTTCAGCAGAACTGTCGTGGGTAAAGTCAGGCAAGCTCCTGCCTTGGAGAGGTTCTTCTACATCTGCAGTCCTGCATTCTACACTCATTGGGACAGAGGATTTATTCACATCCATGTACTTTTTCAAATAGCTTTTTTTTAAAAAAAAAAAAAAAAGTGATATATGTTTCATAACTCTCTACCCTCTCCTCTTTCTTTTGGTGGACTTACGTGAAAACAACTGAATTTTCAAGCTGTGATTTCAGCTTAGAGGTTTGGTAAGCTGACTTTTCCAAAATCTGGACTGACAAGTAGACAGAATACTGAATTGAAGCACCCTGCATGATTCAGAGGGGAGTTTCAAAAGTCCCAAAGGAATTTAGATGACAAAGACAATTACATTCAGGGGAGAAAAGGAGGTGCCTAAATTTGAGTTCAAGACTGAATATCTTACCTCGTTTTTGTAAACCATGAACTTTGTCATTCTACGGAGTCCTTTAATTCTCAGAACCGAAAAGGATTTCTGAATATTATCTACCCAGAAGAGAAGGTGAGCAGCTCTCTTTCACGAAACATGCTCAGTGGGGTTATAAATTCCCTTTTTAAAGCACCAAAGAACTTTTATTTCCTTTATTGCCATCTAGTGGAAACTGTGCTGTCTGCATTGCGTTATCCATAAAAGCATTTCCATCTGGGAACCCATCCAGTTGTGCAGGTGATTGCACAGTTGAAATAAGGGCTTATCATTTATGTGCTGTGCTGTGTAAGTTATAGCAAAGTCTTGCTAGGTCAAGAGATTACACTGTAAGGTGCAGAGTGGCACAGATTGTTCTGAGAAATGCACCTTTCACTGAGACCAGGACCTCAGCAAACATCAAGGTACCAAAGTGTAAGGGTTCAGGTCATATCCTGGCCATCTCTCAGCTCACAGGTTATTCGTGATGGACAGGTACTGTGCAAACCACCTGGTTCCAGTCAGGTGGAAACCAGGCTGTAGGTCAACTTTAATATAACTAAGGTTTATTTGCTTCAGCTGGAAGAATTATATTTTAAAGATTAGTTTTTTGCGATTTTAGGTAACAGTAACTAGGTTAAAGATGTGTTGCTGAAAAGGTGGGGTTATATCAGGAAAAAATGCCGTTCATTTTCCCAACCAAAACTTTGAGCTGATCTCCAGCATTCCATGGGGTAGTGTGAGCCTCTGTAAGATGTTCTTTGAAAATGTTTTGAAATGTCAGTTCAGATTCCTGAAAAGTACCGTTGTAATTCATTCTGAAGAGAGTTCATCCACGTGCAGACACCAGAACACTGATTTCAGCTCTGCACTGAGTCACATTTTGATCTGACTCTTGTTCCTGTGATTTTTTTCTTCTATGTTTTTGAAAACTCCAGTGGCTTTCTTTTCAGCATTTTATTAGATTATCTGCACTTAGACCTTGAGAAAGCAGGTAAATTTCTAACATTGCTCCAGGCCTCCTTATATCAAGGTCTTGCCAGTTCCAAGTATTTTGGCATCTAATTAGCATATCCATGCTGCGTACTTGTACCCACTTGTCTCTCCCTTTCTCATCAACAGTCTTTTGCTGGCTTTTCTTCCTGAGAAGGACATGATTTTTCTTGCTGCTATCCTGATGTGCTTCATGCAGCCTGATTCAAGCTTTTGCTGAAGCAGTGCATGTGATTCATGAGCCTTTGGTGATGCTGGAAAGCAACTGAATATTCCCTATTCCTATTCAAAAGCCTTGCGATATGATGAGTATCAGCAACCCCTACAGAGAATTGCTGCAATTAGTCTCAGTACTTAAGCAAAGTGGTTAAATTTTGTCTTTAAATAAAAATGTGTGCCAAGAATTTTTAGAAATTTCCCAGAAGGGGTGCATAACTGAAAGCATTTTCTAACTCTACTTATCACAAGATTGCATTCAGGCAAATAAAATCAATTATTGGTTCTTGCCTGCCAGCAAAGGAATTTTATCTTCAGAATACCTTTTTTAATGTGATCTTTTTCTGTAGGAAAAAGTAGTAACCGGTAGAAAAACAAAAATTTAATTTGAAAAATCTTTGTTAATATTTTCCTTTTTCCTTTTACTTATTTTTAAATAAAGATATGCAGAGTCTCGAGAAGCTACTAAGAGATGCAATAATATATGGCCAGCCTCGAAGCCGCAGAGCATGGAGAAAAATTATCATCCTTGTGGAAGGCATTTACAGGTATGTGTGTTTAGGAACACCAGTACTCTATCATTTCTGAGGACAGAATGATATATTGATCATCAACTTAGGTATCTGAAAGAAATCTGAAATGAATGGAGTTTACAAGAACATCCTCAGTGATCTTATAAAGCTGGTACTTTTCATTGAGTTAGTACCCTGTGGCATTACTCACTTCAGTTAGGTCCTGCGTGTTGTTCTGAATGTTGATTTAGTAAAATCACTGTGGAGCAGGATATGTACTGTGAGAGCAAGATAGATCATCAGCTGGTGTATGTTGTCACAGATGTGATAAAATTCATGGAGCTGTAGTGGGTGAGGAGTTTTGCAAAGCTGAGTTTTCCAGAGTTATGTGTTATGCACTAGCAGATTAAAAGACAACTGTGTCATTCCTAGTTAAGTTTTTTCTGCGTGCCCAGTTCTTACCCAGCTGTTGGAAATTAAAACCTCAAACTAAACACAGGCCAAGTGATACCAGCACCTTTCCAGTTATCAGTGCTGGATATAATGGACTCAAACCTTAACAGGAAAAACAATAACAAGACTGACTTTCAAAGAATTACATAGTGGTATTTCATTTCAACCTCAGTCCCTGAAGGAATTTGAATGAAAGGAGGTGTCTCTGAGAATCATCAGGTAACATCATTATCAGTGTAATTAACGAGCTTCCTAGTCAGATTGTTCCAGTTCACTAGTGGTGCATCTTACACCCAGCCAGAGGGAGAAACCATCGCCAGAGTTGGACAGCAGAGCAGAGGCGCCAGCCAGGCTCACCACCTTGGGCTTCGTCCTGGCAACTGCTCAAGTCAGAAGTAGGTTGCTGGGGAGGTGGCCATGGGGCCAATGGACAGCACGGAGGGGGAGCCACTGGAGTCTTCAGAGGTTGGGCAAGGAGCTGGCCAGCAGGAGCACAGGGAGAGCTAGAGATTTTGAAGGGGAGGGAAGGGCTGAAGAAGCAGGGATCTAGGCAAGGCTACAGTGCAGGTGATGAGAGAGGGTGAGTAGGAGAAGGATAGGTTTAGGAGTAGCAACTCTAGCACTAGAGAGAAGGGAGGCAGGACCAATCGTTCACAGGACGTGACATGGTTTATGAAAAGAACCTTAAACTTTATATGCAGAGATTATTTCATGTGTTACTGAAATATAGTCGCTGCAGATGGACAGTCACACCATTTTATTGAGAAGTGGTAGTGCAGTTTAGCAGATCAGTCTTTTTCAGAAGATCTCTTATACAATTTCATGTCATCACAACTTCATAGTAATCAGCACTTTCTTTTTACCTAACATTTTCCATCTGCAAAGAGAACAAATCAGTCCTTATCTAAACACCTGTCACTCAGAGCTGAAACAGGTCAGCTGATCCAAAGCAGGCTGAACGTCCCCTTTCAACCAGAATAAACAGAGCAAAACTGCAAATAAACATAGCTTGGCACTACTAAAAGAAAGCTCAGATTTAAGGACTTTGATCATACAGAAATTAAGTGGACCACCAACATTTTACTGACAAATACTCCCATCAGTTACATGGCCTGCAGAAAATGCTCCAGCTGCTGAGCTTTTTTCACTTTTAAATCCTTTGCTCTGGATATTGACCACTAGGGAGAGAGACAGTAGATTGGTGACCACAGAGGCATAGATCCATTTAAGCAGTGGGACAAACCCACTGTCAGATAGTTGCAATACTCGCAGCTGTATTTCCAGATGTATATTTGGTATAGGGCATTGTATTGCTTTAGTTTTTGCTATTGATTTTCAAAGAAGATTTCATTCTCAAAAGTTTGCAGATCCATCTGTTAGGATGTGAAATACAAACATGTTAAACCTTAGATAACCACACCAAAAAGGAACTTTTTAGAGAGGAATTGGTGGTGGTACATAACAGTTCATAAGTCACCACTTTTCAATGGGATTTGACAATCAAATTATATTTTATTTCTTTAGAGTCTCAGCCCTAGTATGTTGCTTCCTTCTGATTGCTAGAGAAATATCAGGCACACAGAATCAGATATTATGCTTCTTTGTTTCTACTTCATTTATATCACACTCACCTCTAAAGAGCTGAACAGTTTTAAGACCACTCATGTCCTGAATGTCAATATTTGTGAAAGGCATAAAGTAAATAAATAAATAAACCCACAAAGTTCAGCTCTCTAATGTCACTGGAACAAGCTCCAGCAGTAGCTAGGTTGGTTGGTTAGCTGTTTTCTTAGTCTAAGCAGATCAGAAATTGAAGATTGTGGTTTGGTTGCAAAGCAAATCTGCTCTGACTTGAGGGAGAATGCCTCCACACCCCACCGTGCCATATCCCTGCCATCGCTGCCAACCCAAGACACAGGCAGCTGGTCTGTCCTTACAGAGCGGCTGGGAACAGATTCACCAGCCATGTAGTCTAAGTAGCTAGTAACATTTCAAATGCAAAAGAAAAAGCTGGAGAAAGACATATTAGAAGTGCTCTTACTTTTTTTGTGCACATGTTCTTTCCTTTCTTGGCCCCTGATTTTAGAAGGACTAAAATTTTCCAACCCCAATATTGGCTAATGTTAATTCTCTTGCAGATTTGCCAGATGCCAAATCAACATTCATCTAGAGGAGTTAAGAGGAGGCAGACTTTTGTTAACGTATTCTTCTTAAAACAGTTAATATTGCCTTTTTTTTCTTTTTTTTTTTTTTTTTTCCCTCCCCAGGACTTAAAGAAGTTTTGCTCTGGGGACAACTAATACAGAATTTAAATAACTTGGTCAGAGCCATTCTCCAAGTTAAAATATCTTGACTTGCAAGTTTGGCTTGGCAAGTGTTTATAGAAATGCCTTTTCCAGAGATGCAAAAGAAATGCTAAGCTTTCCTATTTTAAATAAATATTGTTAAATGGGACACAATCGTTGTAATACGGTGAAGTCGATGATATGGAAAAAATTTTGCCTTCTGTTTGCATTAGGGGTATGTTAAAGTGTTTACTCTGCTCATATGCCTGGAGTTACCAGCTGGCAAAATTTGAAAAGGGTCGTTGTTAGCCAACATGAGCATTTCTGGAAATCAGACTTGCGTTTGAAACCATAAGCCACAGATTTTGCTCGGTTACAACCAAAGGCAGAATTGGCCCCTTGACTTGGGAAGCACCCAAGCTACATGTCAAATAAATAGCGATAAGTGTATGATTGTTTGCTTTTTAATGTCTCTAGCATCTTAAAAAGAAAAAATATCATCAGAAGTAAATGTAACTACTAGTGAAAGCTAGTTCTTAAATTGGACTAGCCTAGGAGCAAATATATTTAATTTTCATTCCAAACAGAGAGACCATCCAGCCATCAATCTTCAGTACAAAAAGCATGAACAAGTTTTGGCAGTGTCCAGGGCATAAATTAAAGTGACTTGCGAAATCATATTTCTATTATTTAAATATCCAGCTAATGTTTTTCTTGGCTTCTACCATTTCCAGTTCAGGATTAATCAGTTACTGTGTTCTTACACGGTTTGTGGTAGACTTCTGCTCTCTTGCACACATATTTACCTAGGAGTCAGATAGGCTAAGGACGAGGGCAGGAGTTATGGGGCACCAGAAACTGATCGAAACAGATTTTTTTTCCCCTGCTTTTAATTTAATTTGGGTATATTTCCTTCCAGCTCAGAAAATAGCTCTCTGATCAATTGGATATTATCCAGTGCCTTTTCATGTGCACTAGAAGTGCCTGGGGATTCAGTGCCAATACCATAAGAAATTTATCAGGGTTATTTTTTATTTCCTGGGATTAGATGACAGGACTTCAGAAAAGAATGGGGTAACATTTAATGTCTTTGGCCAGGGACCAGCATTAAAGGTTAACATTTCTATCATTTCAGTGTATGGGGTTGTATTTGAGGGCAGCGTTAGAGGGTTTCCCTAAACTATTGCTCTAAACTACAAAACGGAGATTGTAGCATGAATGTCCAAGGTTTATATGAGAAAAAAATCCCTAAAGTAAATATTAAAATGCAGTGCATGTATTTTGGGAGCAATAGGTCAGGAAAGAAAGAGATTTTCCCAAATGCAAACTAGCCTGATAGTAAACAGACAAGTTGTCAAATGTTGAAAGGACAGTGATACTATAAGGCAAGTTTAGGGAAGTTGAGTGATGCAATTATGAAGATGATAGGTTGAATATTGGTAAATCACTTTTTCTGACAGAAAAAAAAAAAAACTTTCAAATTACTGTAACATAGTAGGTTGTAGAAAGCTCTTTTCCTGAGAAGTTTCAAAAAAAAAAAAAAAGGAAAAAAAC
The DNA here is from genome assembly GCF_040182565.1 of Anser cygnoides. Classification (NCBI taxonomy): domain Eukaryota; kingdom Metazoa; phylum Chordata; class Aves; order Anseriformes; family Anatidae; genus Anser; species Anser cygnoides. Next base: position 4,193,557 of record NC_089875.1, on the reverse strand, counting down.
TGCCAGTATAGCAAGTCTGTATTCCAGGAGAGGTGACCAGCACAAATACACACCTCCTGTGTCTCAACGCACCTGCGTCTAGAATTCATCAGCTGCATCAGGAAGGATCTCAGGTTTGTTGGGATTGAACCAAGCCTCAAAATTAATTGATTCCCCAAATTTTGGGTTAGCTCCTCATGTCTGGAAGCAGATTCAAAATGAATGCATACTTAAGCTCTTCTGCCACTCTCTGAGCAAGGGAGGTGAGGGTCAGCTGCAATCTAGAAGCTGTATATCCCTGCAGCCAAGCTAATAATTTCTACTGTGAGACAGGATGTAATACCACATAATGCTTATGTCTGGCCTGGGCAAAGCCAGCTTACGTTCATCTGCATACAGCTCTTTAGACGTGCACTGTGTGCTTGAGCAGATCTGGAAACAGATCAATAGCTTTGTAGAAGTGACGCAGCCAGACTGAGACAGAGAGATTACAGTTCACTTCTGGTTCTCTGGTTTAAACTCAGTTGACAGCAATATTTACTGAAGGATTCAGTAAACTTTCCATTTGGGCTACCCAAGGGGATATACGAAGCAAGTTTTATCTTGCAGCAATTCTAAACAGAGGGATGTTCATATCACAAGCCATCTCCCAGGGTCAAATGACCAAGAATCAAAGAACTGGGTAGGCACAGAAACAGCTTTCATCTCTGCCATCAGGAGGATGGAGGCCAGTTCAAATGGCAGCACAGAAAATGTACCTGAAGCCATCAGGGCTTTACCTATTCCAAGGATGTTTCAAAGCCATGTTAGGATCTCTGTCAATTATTGCAACATTTGTGTCAGCAGGCATCTTTAAAAAGCACTAACTCATCACTGAAAATGGCAAATATGCAGTGTTTGCATAAGCTCTGTATTTTTAATTTACCATTTTTGCTCTTTTTGAAGTTAAATGCTTTATCTCCCACCTGAATCTCCATAAGCCAGTGTGCTGTGATGCCTATGTAAATGTGGAAAAACTGTAATTCTCCTTCTCTGTCTAGCTGGTCTCCCCAGCTGTTGCTGGAAGGCGCAGGGTGGGATGCCTGTTCGTTTCCTACAGAGGAGCTCCTCGGCCCCACACTTGCTCTCTGACCACTCAGCCAGCCTACAAGCTGACCAGGTGGCCAAAAGCTGCCCTCCCTAGCATGTAGGATGCTGCATGCCCCAGCACAGCCAGTGGCTCGGTATAATTTTTAGCTGACTAATAGTTTGACTCTGGGTTATGTGAGGACTGCGGGCTCTGTCCTTGTACTCATTAGGAAAATAGCTGTGGTGGTTCAAGTTCCTTCTCCCTGAGCTGTCAAGTGCCACTTGGCTGCTGGAGCGGCTCTGTCCCCAGCACAGGGTGACAGGAGGGAAAGCTCAGTCCTCGGAGCTTGCAGCACAAGCCTGTCCACCCTTTGCTGCAAGCAACAGTGATGTTGATACACACACCCATAGCTGCCTCTTTTAGGGCTAGGCAAGATTTGCCAGCAGTCACCTGATGGCCAAAAATGTGCATCCAGGTGCACGCAGCCAGGCTCTCTGAGCCTGAACAGCCCAGGCAACCTGTGTCCCTGGCTGCTCCCCAGCGCTGGTCTTTCAAACTCATGCAGGCTTGCCGATGGGCAGGGAACAAATATCTCCTTCAAAACCAGGCTATTTCCGAGCTTACTCAGGAGACCAAAGGATGAAAAGGAGGGCAAAAACTGTCAGTATTGTCCCAAGTGTCCAAAGCCCCTCCTGCCCCTTTCTTGCTGCATAGTGCAGCTTGAGTGTAAGGAAAAGAATCTGTGAAAGTCACCGGTCCAGGATCAAAAAACTGCTGAGAAATTATGCTGATGACACTGCTCTTTTTTCACTTGCCATTTGGGAACAAACTTGACATTTCTGCCTATCTGAAGCTCTTGTAGCACATGCAGTTGAATACGCTTTAGGTAGTAGCCACAGAGCACTGCTTTTCCTGGCACATGGCGCATTCACTTTGCGTTTGATAGGAAGTACTTAGCATTTAAAGACCTGCTCACTAGAGCTAGTGAAGAGAACATGTTTAACTCATTATGAAATGAATGCTGAGTGCAGCAGAGCGTATCCAAGCGTAGCCTTAGTCATCTCACAAAGGTTTTCAAGACATAATAGTCTTCACAGCAATTCTATTGATACTTCATTTTTATAGGATTAGAGTGCATTTCTTATGTCTCCCAGGGCTTTCATTTTGCTATACAGCTCCTCTGTGCCTTCTAACTTACTGATGTGATTGCCAACAGTACAAAAGATTTATCATCTTTTCTTATTTCTAGAACTCTCTACACGCCATTAGTACACGTTTAGAATATTTCCATCCTGCATGGCTGTAAGAACATAAATAGAAAAAGAATGGAAACTTGTTTTTCCTTTTGAGTGCTAGGCAGCAGGCTGCATTTCCTGGAGGAAAAAAAAAAAAAAAAAACAGGAGCAGCAATTGTAAAGAGTAGATTTGAGCTACCTTTTCTAATCCCTGATTCTCTCCACTCTAAAGACTGGGGTGCTTTGAGTTATCGCACTGTCCATGCATTTCGTGTGGGCCATCTGATATATGTTAGACCCAACTCCTCTGCACTGGGGTAATTTTTCTCTAAAGCTGTTACCCCCAGATATCACCACAGTAGCAGAAGATGGATGAAGTAAGAAAGGACCAGACTGTGAATTATAGCAGTTCCTTATAATTCATTACAGTATTATTTTTTTTGTAGTGAAATGTAGTATGTTGCTTTGGATGGATATCTCCCCCTTACTTTATACCTTTCCTTCTCTTTTCTGTTAGCAATTTGCAAATATACAAGAACTTTTTAACTATTCTTCATTGCTGGAATTATAAAACTGGTTGACTGTTTTATATTCACCTGCAGTTGTGAGAAGTTTGCAATATTTCTTTGTAAATATAAAGTGAGTTTGCAGAAGATCTTCCATGGAGGAAATTCTGCTATGCAATTAATGTCTGTTTTCTGGCCGTATTTTAAGGAGAGAGGGTGGTGCCATGTTTGTTGTTTATCCATAATTCTCTTCCTCCACAGCATGGAAGGGTCCATTGTGCGCCTGCCAGAGATAGTCTCCTTGAAGAAGAAATACAAAGCCTACCTCTACTTGGACGAAGCTCACAGCATCGGTGCAGTGGGAGCAACAGGACGAGGAGTTGTGGAGTACTTCGGTATGAGTCCTGATGATGTTGACGTACTAATGGGAACGTTCACAAAGAGCTTTGGTGCAGCTGGAGGATACATAGCTGGCAAAAAGGTAAAAGAAAACACACATTTAACATCAAGGGGAGGAAAAGTACCTTCTTATTGTGTGATATATTTTATTATCTTTTCATATAGACTGCTTTACAGAAGCACAATTCTAAAGATAGTACCACTTTTGTCTGGATCCCAAATGCACATCAAACAGTCAGACTTTCTTATTTTTGTCTCATGTTCGTATTATGTAATTTGCTTGGGCAGGGTATTTCCGTGCCACCCCGATGATTGTTGTTTGTCTTGGAAATGTTTAGACACTTTGTGGTTGGCTAAATATACTTCACTACATTAATTTGCATGCAGACTGCTTGTTACTTTATTTCACATTTGTAAACAGCATGTGGAGCAATATTGAGAGATTAAAGCCACAGTTTCATCCACTGATAATAAAATTCCTGAACAGTTGTGGATTGTCATAGTTGCATTTTTTTAGGAGGATGGTGAAAGAGGGTTTACTGTGGGCCTTTTGCAATAGTAAAATCTGTGTCCTCAATTGCTCTGTTTACATTAACAAAATAACAAAACAATTTTCTTGTCAACAACAGATGTCAACGAAAAGTAGAGCTGAGCTTGTTTTAACTAGGAGTGTAGGAGAAGAGAAAGTATAATCAGTGCCATTGTGAAATGTCATCATTTTTGTTGCTTAGCAGAGATATGAAGTGGTTGTTGATTGTTTACTCTCTTCATACTCCATGAATGTATTTCTTAAGTAGATTGCTAAATGAGTAGGAAGCCTTTTTAGACAGTCCATATGGATGCTGTCAGGATAGTAATAATAAGGGTAGCACTTGAGTAGGACAAAATGGATATAAGAAAATACATAGTGTATATTTTTCACCATCTTCAGGGGGGAGTTCATCTTAACACAGACTATCATAAAACATAAGGAATCGACTTTGTTTTGTTTGCTTCCTGAATTTGTATCTGAAAATTCAGCTTTTATGAAGGACAATATGGCTAACATAGCTAGAAATGAGGGGAAGCCAAGACCTGTGAAAAAAAAGGTCTTATTGTATAACCCTAGGAAGTTTTCTTAAATGAAAGTGGTCGCTCTTCTCATGCCTGTGTTTATCACTAAGCTTTGCCTCAGGCTTCTGGGCCTTGGTGGCAGCTTCTCACCTGCATTCATTTCTGCCACCAGAATCTCACTGTGGCATTTTTTGCTGTGTCAGTAAGAGCACAGATGCCTTCTCAGCTATTTGGTTAAACCTTTAGGATTACAATTGCAATGGAGCAATGCATAATGTATATGAAGTTAGCTAAATCTTTTTCCCTAGCACTGGAGTTACAGCATAGACTCATACATGGTGTTTTTTGTTTGGATGGTTGGTTTTTGGTAATAATTTGTACCATTGTCTTTTTTTTTTCCTTTTTTTAATCAAAGGCCATTTCCAAGCAGGCATCACCCCTTTCTCACTAAAATGCATTTAGCTTTTAGTGTTGTGACAGTTTCTCTGCAATTTGCACTATGAAATAGGAGTTGTCATAGCAATGATAGTCCTAAGCAAGTTCTGAATTCCTCCCCTATCCCTGCATTCAGGAGAGTTGCTGGTGCTTTAGATATGCCTACAGTACAGCAATGCTTTTGCTGAGACCACAGATTGTGCTCTTGCTTATACAAGGAAATGTTAAAGCGCCTATACTGACTATAACGTGACAGAACCTGCCACACTGATGGAAAGCTTCAGTTCTAAGAAATGTATATGCTAATAGACAAATATAGATCCCAGTAAGGTTGCTTTTCCTGAGTTAGGTCTTGGGGCAGAGCATCTCTGCTGTTGTCATGTAGGTTTTACTTCATTCCCGCTCAGAGATGGACTGAGAGGTATTTTAAATGCAGCTGGTTGTTTGTTGGTCTTTAAATGATTTTGGCTCCTTTATAATAAGTTTCAGCACATAAACAGTGTTCTGTTCCAGAGCTTTGTTTCAGCTGTAATTGCCCCACTTAAATTGTAAAGTACTTGCACCTGCCTGATATTTCTTCAGGCTGCGTATTAACAGTAGCAGCCAAGAAAGTAAACCAATAACTGGTGAAACCTCTTTCTTTTGCATGTTCTCACTCTGCAGTAGTTAAGAGGGAGATCTGCTATTTGGGCACCTCAAAGCTCATTCATACTTTGTTTTGCTTGTGTAAGGACCTTGTGGACTTTTTACGAACTCATTCTCACAGTGCTGTGTACGCCACATCTATGTGTCCACCTGTGGCAGAGCAAATCATCAGGGCAATGAAATGTCTCATGGGACTAGACGGAACAACACAAGGTAAGCCACCCTCTTTAACTTGCATGTATTTCAATTACAACCAGTGCATCTGCTGTGTACAGGTGCACACAAAAGGTCATCCAACAGCAAACTGGTACAGTAATGTAATCCAAAGGGAATCATTCTACTGTACAATTAATACCCAGATCATCACATTTCCAAGTGCTATCAACTGTACTTTTTCTACACTCATTCACGTGCAGCAGAGGTGGAAATATTCCTGAATTCTGACACCAAGCTACCACCCATAGTCACCAGTCCCCTCTGATTTGCAGCAGCAACTTGGAAAAGTACATAAATTGCCCTTTGAATAGATTGTCTGACATTGAAGGAGGTGTTTAGAAGGACTTACGTTCATGAATGGGCAAGGTGCTGCCTGTTCAGCTTCTTTCTAGGTGTGAACCTTCAAAACTGCAAGCATCCCAAGCTTGGCACAGAATTTTAACATGGGTATTGTACATTAAATACCGGTATGAGAAGATGATTATGATAGTTCTCACTTTATTCAGGCATTAGGTATAGTGTCCTGAAACTAGTTTTGAAGACTGTTTTGTCCCTCACCCAAAAAAATGGGTTAAGTCCTACCTCACAGAAAAGCTGTTGTTTTTGTTGTTTTGTTTTTGTTTTTTTTTTGAATTTATATAGTTTTTGTTAGGCATGCCTGTGGGTCACTTCATTGCGTAACATATAGATGAAGACACAGATTTTGCTCTGAATTGTAGTCTCTTTTATACTGGTCCAGCAGCACTGTGTTGTTTTTTCTTACCTTGCGTAGGACTAACAGAGTCATTCTGTGTTAGACCTCCTGATATGTTCTGCTGGGAGTAAGGTGGGAATGAAAAGGAAAAAGGATGCGTAAGAGGGTGTAAGACCACGTGATGCTGCTCTGCACTATTCTCTTGCAGTGGCCTAGAGTGGTTTTAAGCCATGATAGACACAAGACTATTGAGATGTTTATCACAGCCTTACACTGAGGCCAGAATTTCTGAGACTTCCGTGTAGAAAAGGAGGGATAGAGAATCCAGTCCCAGTGCCAAATTCTGCTGAGTCCAGCAACAAAGTGCAGCCAAACTCCAGTGCAATATGTAGACAACGAGGAAATGATGCTTTTGTCATTTCGACAGAGAAGTCAAGTTGGAAACTGTTGTTACACTCTGCGGGTTGAAAGGTCAAGGTTATGTATGCTGATGTCTACATCCTGTTGGTTCTAAGAGACCATGTCTGACGTTTCTTCTACCTTGGGGATTGTGTGTGCAGCCTGTCTTGCTGTGCTACTCCCTGCACTTGCTATAGGAAATGCTTGCCGTCAGAGGGCAGCCTTACACTGAGCCTTCCCATCAGCTACATGCTTAGGGCTGTCTTAGACGCCGCGTGTAAAATATTAAACATGCAGAGCATTACCAAACCTTCAAAGCCTCTTACAAATGACCTTCAGCTAGCGTGATTCTGCATGCAGTTCAGTGCAGGCTAATAGAAGAACTTGGTTCAATACAGCCTTTTAAGCCGTGCGTGTCTGACTCTCTCAGGGCTAAAGAGGTCGCAGTGTTTTCTCTTTTAGAAACAGTATTCTTTAATAACATAATGTTTTTATTTGTGCACAAACAAAGTCTCCTACAAATGCTTTATTAAATAAATTAGTGTTCTATCAGTTCTTTAAAATTTGTCTGGTAATATGAAATGCAAATGAATAGAAGAACAAATTAATAAATCATATATCACAACTTAGAGTATTACACAAAGGCTAGCAAACTGACTATGATGTCTGAAAATGCTTCTTGTCCTTCTGAGCCAGACTCATTATTTTAGACTATTGGTTTTTCTTTCATGTGGGCCTTCCTTCATTAGGCTGTCTTGCTGACTAAAAAAAAAAAAAAAAAAAAAAAGCAACACCAAAACACAGGAAAAAAATGTTGTGCTGGACCACACTACAATGCTGCTTTGGCATACAGAAAGATGAAGACAAAGAGAGGAAGAGAAGAGAGAAAGCTATCTTCTTAGATAGTTTTGTTTCCAAGGACAATGGTGGTCTTGACTGAGTTCTTCTGGTCTGCTGTTATGGAAAATGGTGAATTCTGTGTGTGAGTTGTCCTCGTAAGAGCATGAGCCATGTAGCACAGACACCTGGTAGTGAAGTTTCAAGTGAACCAGAATTACCACAGGGTGATAATGAATCCTCTGTGGAAATGATCGGTAAAGGGAGTTTATTTTGCAATTTATTTCAGATGGCATTCTCTCCCAAAGGACAATTGGCGGAATCCTTCATAAGGACATCTGCCCTGATGGCCTGTCCTCCACAGGTCATTCCTGTAGGGGAGGGAGTCTTGCAGAAAATACGGACAAAGTTTTGGAAAAGAATGAAAATACAGTTTGCTAAAAAGTTACGTGTTATCTAGAGGGTGCTTCTTGAAAAGAGTTTGAAGTAAAAGGATGAAAAATATGTTAACCCAGCTTGTTCTTGTATGTGAACTTCATGACTGGCTCCTTCATAGGTAAATAGAAAATCAAGGGAAGGAAGATTGATTTGGTCTTTTAAGTTGCTGTTCTGAAAAGTCTTTATTCTGTATTTTCTATTATTTCACACAGTCTTCTCTTATTTTCCCAGATATCATGCTTTTACATTCTCTTGCATTTTCTGACAGTTATTCTCCACAGATCTGTTAAGCAGCTGATTTATGAAAGAGTAGGGTAGTTGAAATTATATAGTGGATAATGCCAGAGGCCAGAAATGCAGAGATAATGTTTGTGCTTTATCCCGGTGTGTATCCGAATGATTGCTCTCCCGTGTTTTCTTCCTTTATTTTCAATTATTAAGAATATGGTTGTTTGGAAAGTCAATCATGGCATACATTTCCAAGACAGGATCAGCATATTGGATGCATGACTACAGAATATGAATAGACATATATGTACACAAGGGATACAGCTTAATTACAAAGATGGTATGGTTTAACACTTAAAAAAAAAAAAAACATCAAACCTAAACTGTTTAGCTGGAAATTATCCACAACGAGTATGTTTCAGGCTGTACTTTTCTCGCAGAAATAAAAAAAAGACTGTCATTCCTCAGAACAAGTCTATATATACGTATGGGCTTTTGATGACGATAAAAAAAATAATAATAAAAAAATCACTTCTTTCCCTGACGAGCTTTGGTTTCTTCAGGCTTTGGGATGAAGATTTGGATTATGATCGCCAAGATTAGTATTTTCACCATGTTTTTGAAATACCTTCTGAGTCTTGTGATGTTATGAGTGTATATATTTATATATATATATATATATATGCTTGAAATGAACAGTGAAAAACTTGAAGATCCACCAAGTGAAGGAGTATCTTGCAGCTCACTGCCAGAAGGCCTGAACTACACATCCCCCATCTGGGACCTGGGCAGGAGACTGGGGCCCTGAGCACCTGCATCCATCCTGCACTGTCAAGCATTTAGGGAGGTGAGGCAGAAAGATTAAAGAGAAAAGAGACTCTGGCAAGCAATGGAGACACCACAAGGAATAGAAAACAAGTGGTTAGGAAGGATGGAGACGGACCAAAATGAGATGCTGAGAAGATGAGCTACAGAGGCTGCGAGCAAAATGGGCCTGGTGTGGAGAAGGAGAGGAAGAGGGTCTGCAAATGGGTCTGCAAGCAACTACAGCAAGCACACCACTCTCCAAACTAGTTGAGACAGATACTCCTCCATCTTCTCTGGTCAGCAAACTGCTGTGGAAGTATGCTAGCAAAATGTGTGCTTACCTTCCTTTGCAGCAGGAGATTCCAGTTTATCTGGGGAAGGTCTCATTTTAAAGCTTTGTACTGACATAACTAAAAAGGTAAAGAGAAGACCTGGTATTTCCCAAAGCAATCATCTGTAAATGTAGAATATGTCCCACATCAGTATTCGTGATGACAGTGAAACATTAATGTCATGGTAATGTGATCTGTATCTCTTACCATTTAGTCATCTTAAATTCAGTAAAAGAGATTGGGAGGTTGCTGCAGAGACCATAACCAGGTATTACCATTTCATTATTTTCCTGTTTTCTGCTGTGCCTTGAGAAAATGAAGTGCAAGAAATGTTGAATCAGGAGAAGGCAGTAGTTCCCTTAAAACTGATAGGAACAGTTGTTCCTGCCTGGCAGGTGGATTGGGGCCAGTATGACTAAGTCCTTTGTTTCTTGAGTGACTTTTAGCAGAAGAGTCAGAGAACAACAACAAAAATTGGAAATATATTTCCATTTTCATGTAAAATCATATTTTTAGTAGAGTACAAGTACTGGCATTTTTCAATGTCATGTTTTACAGGACTCTCTGATAATCAGCAACTGGTAGAACAAGACATTTATTCTTGGTAGTGTAATGTCATAGCTATTATCATAGCTGCTACAATAGAGTTGTTCAAAAGTGTATGAACTCCTGGCAGCTGTGTTTCCTTTAGTAATGTCATAAGGCAGCAAGTTCCACAGCTCAGTTCATGCAGTCTATAAAAAAAAAAAAAATCCCTCTTAAAGCTTTGTGGCCTTTTCATCTCAAATGTGTCTCTCCTCATTTATTAGGAGATATGGGAAGCAGAAGTTCCCATGGCAGTTACTCTTTATAATTCATAATATAGATACTCTCTATATGTTCTCCTTGTGGCTTCTTGTTACACCACTGGAGATACCTCAGGAAGCTCAGCAGCTGCCTTAGTGGTTTTATCCCCACAATGAGACTGTGGTTGACTCAGAGAGCTTGGACCCTGTGCAAATGTTCATGTGCACTTACTTGCATGCAACACAGCCTCTCCAGCTGTGACCTGGGACCCTTTTTTTCCCCCTTCTGCCTGAGAATACCAAAAGCATATTTTTACACTTAAATTTGATAGGTAAAAAATAGAACCACTAAGCAGACAGAGTTAAAACTGGTAGGAAATGTAAAGCAAATTTCTTGATGGGTAATAATAAATTATAGTGACATAAAAAGCAAATTATAGCATTTCTGAAGGCTTTTTTTTTTCTATTTAATGCATAGCAAACAATAATTCACCAAAAGCCATAGGCAGTTTCATATGTTTTTTATGGGACACTGCAAAATTTAAAGCCATATCCTCAGGTATCTGCTGTCCTCGTTGTGTTAAAAGCTAATTCCTGAGTTTGTTTAGACAGAAAGCGTTCCTTTAACATGTTAAAGTGCTTTGCCATTTGTGCTGATTGGTTTATCTTCTTGTAGCTACTAGTTTTCATTTTTGTTTGTAGCAGCCTGTGAGTTCTCACTTTTGAGCACATTCAGATTGCAAGAAGCTGCAGAATGCTGTTTTCTGTTTTGGCTTGGCATTAAAAGGATCTGCTTTTAAAAGGTTCCTTTTTAAAACATTTCCGTCTGCCTTAGATTTTTGTATAACTGGAGGACCAGCTTCTTAAAATGCTCAGTTTTCAACATTTTCCACTGCTATCGGTGCTTAGCAATCTTTTGAAAACATTACCGTTGCATCTCGGGGTCCTCTGTAAACTCAAAAACCTTAGTTTAACCATCACTGTAGTCTGGCACAAGCCAGCGCTGCTACTGAGAAGGGCAGTCTTGGCTTTTCTCCCCCTGCCTTGCCCCTTATTAGTGCCCCTTTTCCATACTAGCATTAGTGTTCGTGCAGCCATGCGATGAACTGAATCAGGGAACTGATCTAGCTGAAAAATAACTGAAGTCCCCACGAATGGTGAGCCTACAGCCAAACCATTTCCCCGAGCCAGTTGACCATATGGCTGGATGAATCCTAGTGCCAGGACTTGAACAGCTTGGAGTCAAGGGGAACGATCCCTTTCTCAGCAAATTAAATTTGTGCCAGACTCAACTGATCATGAAACTATAGCAGTAAGCTTTAATGCTGCAGGCTACCTAGCGACAGACCCCTTGAACCTGCTCAAAACAGCTTGCAGAATCAGTCCCTCTAAAGTGTGGCTTTTGACTGTTCCCTCTCAAATTCTCCTTCTGCTGCTTCATTCTAAGATGATTGCTTCTCTGGGGTCTTCATCAAGCAGAATGCTTGAACCATGGCTTAATTTTAAGTAAGTTAATATTCCCAATAAGCATGTGCCTACATTTAGAGCATTTAAGAAGCTTTATTCCCTGCTTGCTCAGCGCTGGCTCCATGGCTAAGGCTCCCAGTCATTATGACGGTGAAGATGCTAATGATGATAATATGTTGTCGTGATTGTTACTTGTCTGAGCTGAACATCACAGATGTTCTCCCAGCAGTGAATGATGAAACAGAGTTAAATTCTGCCACCTTTACTTGAAATGAGTGAGACGTGCTATTCCAGAGGAGCTACCTGCCATGTGAACCACCTCCTAAAGGAAGCCAGATTTATCTGTGGAGGGTCAGTTGATCTGCACAAGCAGGGGCTTTGGAGTAATAGTGTCTGCAGTGGGATTTGCAAGAGCTCTGAGGATTGACTGAATCCTGCCTCATTTGAAGTCACTTTTTCCATAGTCAAAGTTAAACCAGTGCCGAGTCCTTTAGCAGATCCTGTCTGTGGATAAGTCTCCCTGTGTTCATAAATAAGCTTTAACTGCAGGCAGAGCAAGGATGTGACCAGACTGCGAGCTTTTCTGCACACCCTGCCATGCAATCTATCTGATGACTAGCAGCCTATCCCCCAGTAAAGAAAGCCACACCATCCCCAGGGGCAGCAACACACCAGTCTCCTTTTAAGAGTGTCTTTGCTGCTGAGCATGAGAATCCCTCCCATTCCTGATGCTGCTTGCCACTGCCTGAGGACTCCAGCATTGTTATCAGCCTGAGGAGCACGAAGGAGAGAAGTGCCTTTTCTAACAGCATTCAGGTCATTGGCATTTCAGAAACACCTAATGTGATACAGATGGAGCACGTTGTGCACTGGCTGGCTTTCAGTGGAGGGACTGATGTGCTTTGTGATTAATCACCTCTGCTGGGAGTAAATAAGGCTCAGCCAAGGCTGGCTGCTCTGTCCCTGCTTTTGTGCAGGACACCAAGTGCTGACACTGTATATCTGAATACAGATAAGGTGCTGGGTAGGCACGGTTGACTCATTTGAGAAATAAGGCAAAAATGACAGTATATGTACAATTTCTCCCTTTTCTGCTTCAGTTGAAATTGCCACTTTTTCTTCCTGTAGTCTGATCTGGAAAGTGTTTTGCAGCAGTTCACAGTTAAAATTGGACTGACTAAATAAGTCCTTAAGGGCTTATTTAGCAGTTGAATTAAGTTGAAATTACTAGGTTTATAGTTGGCATTAGACTGGAGAAGAAAATGTCTTCACTACTCCCCATTTCATAGCAAAGTTATTTTTTTATAAAGATTTTTTTTATCTGAGAACATATTTCCTTTAGGCACCCCAGTTTTATAGCATTCTATTTGTGATTTAATGCACATGGAGGTACATGTGTGTTACTCTTATAATGGAACTGGGGGGGGGCATAGGGGGGAGGAAGAAAAAAATCTGTCCATCTGCAACAGTTTAGTGGGGAAGAGCTATTGTTTTCCAAATTTATTTTTTTTTCAGCCTATGAAAGTTTGCTTTTTACTATCTAGTTTTTAGTCAAGGAGGGCAGGGAGCAGAGTTCTGCATCCAAGGAACACAGATTGAAGAGACGCTCTGACACCGGTATGTAGAAGTTTGATTGTGTAACTAATTATCTAGAAAGGCCCAATGAAACAACAGCTGGAGATGATTAAAGCAGGTGGATTTGTATCTTGAAGAGTCCACCATGTGCCAAGGAAAAGCGTGGTGTGGGATTATCTTTCCTGGAATGAGTTCAGGAAAAACAGCTCTCCTTCAATTAAAATACACCTGAGATCTTGATATGAAAGGCTACAGGTTGCTTATTCCTGTTTTCAATATACTGAGTCAGAATTTCCAAAGTTAGAAGCCTACAGGAAGAGTTCAAAGGTAGAGTGTTTGTGCAAGAACTGAACGCAGCCAGCTTCTCCGCTTATTAAAATCTTGCAGGAGCGAAAAGCAGACGTCTCTGGAAGAGGAAAACAAACTTTTGTTTCAGAGAGCTGATAGCTTTACTACCTCTTTTGCTGCCAGGATAAGGTCCTCGGCTGGCATAAATAGCAAAGCTCTGTTGAAGCGCGTGGAGCTGTGCCAGGTAACACCCGCCTGCAATCAGGCCCTCGGGCTTGTAGTCAGGATGCCTTCCTGCTGTCAGACTTTAGAGCAGCTCCTCACTGACAGCAGGTCTGTAGCCATCGCCCGGCGTGTGACCAAGCATCCACCGAGCCTGCTACTCCAAGTGGCTCTCTTAAAACATCTGCTGCTTCAAACAAATTATGAGCAAGCCATCTATCTTTTATCATTTCTTTCTCTCTTGCCATCTCTTTGTGTTTTTTCCCTTAAACTAAACCATATTAATTGTGAGCTGTAAAGCCTTCTAAAAGCTTGCAGAAATTAATGAGCTAGAACTGACAATATGCAATAATGTGTGTCAAATAAAAATATAATCAGTGTTTTTCCCAGAATTGCCAACACCTTAGAACTTTGCAATAAAACAAATATTTTTAAAGCAGTGGAACAAATGTAGTTTCTGAACTTGTCAGCACAGTTGCACTGTCCAGGTAAATAGTCCTGCATTTCAGTACAATCCCAATAAACTGGCTATGTTATCACTGTATGTTCCAAGTAGCACGAAGGTAACTTGTGAAGTTAGGAGTCCTTTATACTTCAGTTTTCCCTATTCATGTCCCTCTTTAATTCAGCTAATAAGAAGATGTAGAGCTCTTAATAAGGTTGTGCTCAACCTCAGCTGTGAAATCTGAAGCATTAGTGGTCTTCATTTTAGTTAGCTAAGGGACAGTTTTCCCTGCCCAGGCTTCCTATTTTCTTTGAACATATACTCTGTAGTGGTTCAGTTGTTATAGGGAATATAACTACCTGGCCATCCTACATGCTGTGCTATATGCTATTTGCATAGACTGTGGAGTCTGAAAATCCTGAAGAATTTTGCAAACTAAGAAGTTTTGAACAAATATATTTACTATCTAAGGCTCTGATCCTGTAATTAGTGCTGCACAGGCAAATTCTTGCCCTAAAATAGATGCAGTTATATTGTTTTAGCTCTGACACTGCGAATTTTTGCTCATAAAAGGAGGAGGTTAGCAAGAAGACTATAAGACTCAAGATCACAGCCTCAAGAATCAAAGAAAATAGCTTTTAAATACAATGCCTGTGATTAAACATACCACAGTGAAATTTGGACTAAGATCTGATTCTAAACTGAATTCCATCACTCTTACGCTGATTTAATCTGCAGTGTGGGGGAAAAATTGGGCCAATGAGACCAAAATAAACATTTTGCTCAGATCTGCCTTCTTATCTGACATTGGAGGGTCCCATAAAGGAAAGAAAAAAGCATTGGGGTACAGTTACAAACTTTCAGGTTTTTATTGCTCTTATCGGGACAGCCTAGAAGATGGCTGTGTATATGGTGTGTGTATGTGGTCTTTGACCACAAAACTTAACATGAGAAAGGAAAGTGTTGACACTTGGTAAAGAAGTAGGTTCCTCCCAGCCACCCACCCACAAGTACAGTGTGTGTAGCAATAGTCTCCTAATGTGCTTTTTCTCCCTCCAGATATATGTGAATGCTCTGATCTTTTATTTGGCTCTTTAATGCATCTCTGCAAGTGACATTACTATTTTGGGCTGTTTCTGAAACATTGAAGTGGCTCTTTTGCATCAAAGTTGGCTTTCTTCGAATGAATTCCATGGGGGTTTTCAAAGGGGAATCCGTCCCATCACAAACTGGTTAAGGTTACGGATTCAGCAGGGTAGAATTGGAAAAGGAGGGAGGTGTTCGACACTTGGGGGGGTTGCCTGAAATTCCTCTTTCAGCTCTAATGTTTCTTTTGCTTTGGAATCTAAGTTCCTGGTACCTAAAATAAGGAGAGACAAAACGACCAACTGTAGGCCGTGCGCAAATGGTTTGATAAATACCGAACCGCCTGGAATCTTGCATGGCTGACACTTTGTTTCCAGCTTTGTGGTAAACAGCTGAATAGAAAGGAGAAGGCGGCAAGTATTAAACTGCATCCGCCAAGAACATCTGCATTTATGAAAACTTTCCCTAATTGAAAATCTAGTAGTTTCAAATGCTGGAGGCTGGGAGTTTGGAAACTAGCTTAGGGGCTGCTAAGATAGCAAGAAGCAGCGGTGATTTCGAGCCCCCAGTCGAGGTCACTCCTGCACCCACCTCCCTGTAATTTGGGCACTCAGGAGGTGCTAATAAAGTCTTTATGAAAACTCTCTCTCCTCAGACACGTTATTCTGTAGTTCTTCTCTAACCCCTTTACTTAGCCATTCTCCCCTACCCCCATCTCTTCTCCTCCTCCTTAATATTTCCTCCTGGTTCTTTGAGATCTACTACACCAAAAATATTTTTGGAAATACCACAGACTATTGTTTTTATTAGTGACTGGAAAGCTTTGTAGTAGGATGCTTTTGTGTTTCATTTGTTTTCCTTGCTCTGGCGCAGCTGTTTTTGTTTTAGCAGCATTAGAGAGATGGTTAAACTATTTGTGGCCTTTTCTAACCCAGCGGATCTCTTCCACTGAAAGTTTTAAGCTGAATGACTGAAACTGTAACTAACAGGTTGTCTGTGTGGGCAGTTCGTGCATAAAGTTACAAATGCACCAGTTTTATGAGATCTTTTAATTTGTTCAGCAAAACACTGATCACTGTGAAGCAAGTCCCAGTTTCCCTATAAATTTCCCAGCCAGAACATCGACAGAACCTTGACTCGGGAAGATACAGAACAGATGAAGCAGTAGATCTTGTTGAAACCTACATGCACTCAGAAATGATTAGTGGAGAAGAAGTTTCTGTAGGTGTGGTGACTTCTACCTGTGCCAAGAGGGAATAGGAAGAAAAGCCACGGCAGTAGCTCTGGCAGAATGTGGTCGGAGGACGGATCTGCCAAAGATGGTACATTGCAGACGTAAATGCCTAACTGGCTGTTGTGATTATAAAGAGGAAGATGGGACATCAGCAAATAGGCACACAGTCAGAGAATGATGACAGCAGAAAGTAGTAAATGAAGAATGAAGTGAACAAAAAGCAAAGGAAAAAGGAAATGGACAGTGAAAACAAAGTACGTCTGCACAAAGGCAACTTAAAAGCAAAGGGAAAAAGAGGAAATAAGTTGTACTGGGGACTTCAGTGCTCATGTCTGGTGACATGATCAAAGTGATAGTGAAAGGATGGGCTGATGAACAGGAGAAACAAAATACAAGGATGTAGCTGAGATGTTGTCCCACTAAATCCCACTCCTACCATGCGTTCTCACCACCTCTGCTGGGCAGGTACAAGGACCTACACAGTGATAACGCTTAGAGAATTAATCTGCTTGACAGCGGTGTGGTTCCTTCTGGTCGGGTCAGGCACGTGAAGGACCTGGCTTGATTCATTGTGTATGAATCAACAAGTCTGGCATGAACCCAGGACTGGTGCTGGGGGGGCACTGGGATGCAGCAGCGTGTGGGTACCGAGTAGGTGGCACCATCCAGGTAGGTGGTAGGTACAGCATTAGAAATGCAGTGCCATCAGCCAGCTGATGAAATATGCAGGTAGAGTAAGGAAAGGGCATGCTCTAGCCCCTGTCTGCAGTAATGATGAGTGTGGCTCTTCTCTTTTGTATGCAATGGGTAGGGAGGTAACTGTCCTTGTCAGAAATCACCTCCTTAGTGACACTGCAAAAGAAACGGCTGAGCTGACTTTTCAAGCGCACTTTTCTCTGCTGGTTTTGGCCTTATTTTTTCTTCACTAAAAATACTAGTTTTCAGCTCTCCTGTTGGTTTTGCTGGGAGATACATCTCTGGATTAGTGACTGAGTGAGGCCAGGAACAATGCAGGGTACAAAATTTGTGTCTGAAAGACTTGAATGACTTAAGTTTGTTGTCAGATTGTGATACTGAGGAAGTAACAGTAAAATAAGAGGACACAGGAACTGAACAGCTGATTTTTAGACTCTGTGTCCTTTTAAGAACTAACAAGAAAACTCGTACAAGAAATGTTAAGGTACTCTGTAACTTAAGTTTGTGTCTGGGTAGGTTCTCTTGTTCCCCTTCTTTTTCATTCCCAGTTTTCCAGCCTACAATTGCACTAGCTGCTTAAAAGGAGGAAGGTAAGGCTTAGTGCTCTGTTTAAAAACACATACATAAATAAACAAGTGTGAAAACATCTTAGAAACTAGAGACCTGTTGTATGTTTTTCTAATGCATTTGTGCAAATAAAGGCCAAAATACAATGTTTCTTTTTCAGGTCATATTTAACTCTTTTCTACGCTTTGCCTGTCTTTTCCTATTTTTTTTTTCTTCTCCCCAGTTGAGGGTCCTCCTTGACATAGCAATACGTACAGTCATAACTGCATAGAATTCCACAACTTACCTAATCCGTAAATGCTTGCATGTAGCCAAAAGTAGTCCTATGGATGTAAGTGGATGAGTTATTTGATGTAAGTGACAAAATGTATAGGAGGAATATTCAGTGTGCACCTCTAGGATATGGAGAAAGGAGTAGGAAGCATCACATGGGATTGCCACACTTTCCATCTCAGCATTCCTCATTTACTTTGGAAAAGAAAATGAGAAAAAATTGTCCTTGAGCTTACTGTAGGAAGTCATTCAGAATGAAAAATTAGGAGAACTAAGCAAGGGATTACACATGTAGATGCATGTTATTATAACTGGAGTTATGCTGAATATTGACAACACACTATAGAATATCAGGCTTTGTGTAATAAGAGTTTATTGAATGCTTTTCATCTGCCTGAAAAACTGAGGGAAAAGGAAGTATCAGTTTGAGCTGATCCAAAACTCAGTGTTTTCTACTTTTAGTTTTATTAAGTTTATTTTTTTATATTTATTTATTTATTTTATTATTATTTATTTTTATTTATTTATTTAAGTTTTATTATGGCAAAAAAAAGAAGTGTGTGCACAGAACTGGCTAAGGTATAAGAGTAACCCTGCAGAATGTCATTAATGAGAAAATATATAGATATAGTGACATATGTATCAAGGTCTCTGTAGGCATACGTTGTTTTCCCTTGTAGTGAATTGTGTTGGGAAAGTACATACTCTGTCTATATGTCCTGCATCCCTAGAGACATGTAACTGCTTCTCTATGGGTGTGTGTCATTCAGCAGGCTTTATTCAGTGCAATACAATAAAGGGAATTGTTCACAAATACATCTCCAGAAGACATGAAACAAGACTTCCTGCCAGTGGAAAGGCATCTCACAAGTATGGAAGTGTCAGCTGTCTGTCCTACAATGCCATAATAATCAATATAATTGCACTTTGTTCATTCTGTGTTTTTCTTCTGAATCAAATGGTAATATATATATTTCAGCTGAACTTTTTGAACTGTTATGGCCCTGTTTCCAGGCTGTTACTAGATTCCAGTTATGATGTTTGCACTGACTGTTCTCCTGACTGACACATTTCAGGGCTCCAAAGAGTGCGCCAGCTAGGGAAAAACACAAGATACTTCAGAAGACGACTGCACGAAATGGGCTTCATCATTTATGGCAATGATGATTCTCCTGTTGTCCCCTTACTCCTTTATATGCCTGGTAAGATAGGGTAAGTACTGAAAACACCTTGTAAGCAAAACCAACACCATTCAAATTTATTTCAAAGTTTATTTCATATGAACTGTGAAAAATGTAGTTATGTTTGGTAGATGCTTCACAAAACAAACATACTCTGTTAGGTGATTTCATCTTTAGTTACGTTCTATTTTAAATTTACCCCTAGACATAATTTTGAGTTGTTCCAGTATGCATCATCTTAAAAACTTCCTGTAACCCTCTTTATCTTGCTCTGGAGTAACACTCCTGATTACATTTTGAACTTGGATTTTTTTTTTTAACTATTAATCCTTAAAAGAGACATATTGCCTTTGAAGTATGAATTGTTTTTGATGGGTGCTCTTTATCTCCATCTGATACTTGAACACTTTGCACAGAGAAGTTGTTTTACCGTTCAGTACCCATCAAGCAGCACTTATGGACTGACTGAGAAATGTGTAATGTAACAGCCAAACTGTAGAGAGCCTTTGCAGGTAATTTAGGGTGGTTATGTGCTTTAGGTGTAGTACACACTATGCAAAACGTTCCTAATCAGGCAGAGTAATTGTGAGAGGAAGGAAACCATCACACAGATTAAGTCCTGTTGATGTGCTGGAACACAGCTCTCACACCTTCCAGAGGCCCAGCTTCTTCAGTGCTTAGGGACTGCTAGTGCCCACAGGTTTTGATTTGCACTCAAAACCTTTGACATAAATGAATTGGATCTCTTCTACAGTACGCTTTCTGCCATCATACTGCCAGTATTTGACACCCACTTGGCTTCATGAGCTGTTAAACAGCAAAGAATCTCAATCCCACTGGTAAAATTCTGGCTCCTATTGAATTCAATGAGACTATTACCATCCACTTCAATTGAAGACAGGATTTTACCCATTGTTTTATTATACTTGAATGTTTTCTCTTTGTGGTCAGTTTATTAGCGATAATTTACTCTTGTTTTTTTCTTCTTCTTCTTAGGGCCTTTGCAAGACGCATGTTAGAAAAAAATATCGGGGTGGTTGTGGTTGGGTTTCCAGCTACTCCTATCACAGAATCCAGGGCTCGGTTTTGTGTGTCAGCTGCACATACACGGGAGATGTTAGACACGGTAAGAACAGCAGATGTCCTGCTGAAATTAACTTCAGATGCAAAGGGGGTTGGGAGAAGCTGTGTGTCTGTTACTTTGAATCTCAATAATTCATTTTTACTTCTGTTTTTCTGGTCTTGTCACTTGATCTTTAAAGGCATTTTAGCCTTATATATTTTATTTTTAAAAACAGATTATGGGACAGTTACCTTGTTATGTTCTTCTATTTCTAATAGTGACCAAGCCTGCCACAACTAGTAAAGACCTACATGAAAAGCACAGCAAGACAAAAGTTAACTGCTAGGTCAAAACTGTCAGAGTAGGAAACCTGAAACGATATGGAAATAATTGCAAATCAGTTTTTCCATACCATTTTTCACTCTGCAATTCAAGAAACACGTGGAAATGTAAAAGTGCATGGGACAGCCTTGGGGGTACAGGTAGCAATTGCAAACAGTATTTGGAATGGTTTGAACCTAATGAGGTTTAATTGGTGCTGTCTGGCCTCTCTCAGCTCTGTATCTTTCTCTGACACCAGAAATACTGTTAAGATTATGTAGAGACTTCCAAATTAACCCTCCATTCCAACACACTCCGAAATGTGTTTAAAATAAACTCTTTGAAATTTTCCATCTCCCCTTCTTGCCAAAGAGGTTTTTGGCCTAACTTGATATACGTTCTTTCATTCTCAGAGTAAGCCGACTTAGAGGCAGGCAACACAAAGGGTTAGCAGTAAATTTCAAGCATTCTTTTTCTTCTCTTTGCACAAGTATGATACTCAAATAAAAAAAAAAAAAATCACACCTGTGAATACAGAAGGCATTTGAGTAGAAGATGGCACTTCTTTATGCAGACAAGCATCTGTGTCTGCAGAGAGCCCCTGGCTCCCATTTGCATCCTGAGATTCATATGGAACTTGATGGGGGAGCCCTGCCTGGCTGACCAGCTCCCATGCCAGTGTAGACCCCTCTCAAACAACATTGAAAAATCTGCTTTGCATGTGTGCAGTGCAAAATTCCTGCTGCTCTTAAAGGTGCAGTAGTTATTAGCAGGGCATAATACCATAAAGATAAAATTGCATAGAGCAGGGCAGAGCTATGTCCGTGTGTTGGTCATTGTCGTCTTTTACTGTTTGACAGTGTGGATTTTGGCTTATGTAACTGGTAACAGGCAATGAGGTTGATCTGAAGGTTAATCTCTTGAGGTTGCTGCTTCGCTTTGCTTCCTCACCCTCCACCCTCAACTGTCAAGTCCATTACTTTTGTAAGCTGTCACTGCATGTTCTCTTCTGCTACCGGCACATCGCTGCTTCCTGGTACGAGTGAAGGTCTGAAACACTCCCCAGCTATCATTCTTAAATGTGCTGTGCTTGTGCCTTTACTATACTAACTGTGGCATTCTTTAAATGTCCTTATACTATGGGAGAATGGAAATGCCCTGAGTTTAATTACATGCAGACGGAAAGGTTTTTTTAGGGCAAACACTTTGTGAACATTCCTAAATCCAGTGTAACAACAGGTAACAAGCACAATGAAAACTTCCCTTTGGCAAAATTTGTTTTGAATCTTGGCTTGGAACTAAGAAAAAGAAAGATCCATTTAAAGGGCAAGCTCCCAAGAATAACTTCCTTAATGACTTTGAAACTATCTCTCTGCATTAACCATTACTAAAATACTCCTTTCCGCTCACAATCAAAATTGCTGTTTTCCTTTTCAATGACAAAAGGTTGGCAGCTCTTGAGCATGGTTCAGATGCTGCAAGACACTGAGCTGCTTCTCTGTGGTCTAAAGTTCCCTGGCTACTTTTTGAATCTGTTGAGAGCTGAGGACACTGCTCAGCAAATTGCATTACAGTCCTAATGCATTATTAATTATGCCTGTGATATTAATACAAGAAAACAATGGAATGCACTAGAAATACCTGAAACTGTACAGGGTATTTTTGATGACTGTGATCAGCACTGTGTGCTGAGTCCCGTCCAAGAAAACATAGTGGCAACTGCAATCTTCAGGATCCATATGGAAGTGTTGAAGTATTACCTTACATATGCCTTTTTTGCAAGTAACGATAATTTTTTGTCTGGATTATTATCTCACCATGCTTCTAGAAAGTTGTTTGGTTTTTTTTAATCTGTGTTCAATTCATGTACTGACTGATAAACCATAACCTTCTGAAGGAGTAAATTCTGTTCTCACGGATGCTATTGTGCATCTATGACTGCATGAACATTTGCTATGGGAGAGTAAAAGCAAAATTTGCCCTTTCAGCTTTCTTTAACTGACGTTTTTATGAACTTGTTTTTCCTCTATAAAGTAGAAGTTAGTAGAACTTCATATCTTTTCCAGGAGAATTGACACAGTGTGGTGGTCTTACAGGTTTTGAATGCTCTGGATGAATTGGGTGATTTTCTACAACTGAAATATTCCCGGTATTCCAAGTCATCTCATCCTGAACTGTATGAAGAAACTAGGTTTGAACTTGAAGACTGAGTTTTCCACCCATGAAGAGAACATTATGATGCTATGAAAAGGGGGGAAAACCCTGAAACTAAAAAATACAAATGCATTTCTTCCCTTCTAAGGACAATTTTTGTTTCTCAGTTAATTGAAAAGAGGGGAAGCTTTGTCGTTGCATTTTATTGTATCAAATTTCTGTATTCAAGAGACTGAACTATTGATACAGATTTGCCTCCCCAGGAGATCTGTCCTTCTTGCGGTATTTTTGATGCAGAATGAATGCATCCGTTGATCAAGTTGCTAGTGTACAGCTTTTGTTATGGCCCCTTTTTATGAAGAGGCTTCAGATAGTCGTAATTGTGACTGAAATAATAAAGTTTAAAAACTGAATGGATTCCAGTGTAGTATGATGATGTAACTGAACTTCTTCAGTGAAATTGAATTCTGTCTGTTGAAGAGCATAAATCAAGCCATCGCTGTGGATTGCTACAGAGGAAAGAGCAGAAAGTGACCTCTTAACTAATCTGTCCTATCATGCCTTTCTCCGAGGACAGAAAATGTTAGAAGAAGGCAAACGCTGAGAACAAGAAAAGTAGTTTCATCAGTTGTTTCTGACAGCAGATTATGGGAAAGGGAAATGTCTCCTTCCTTCCACAGACCCTTTCTCTGCCGCTTAAATACACTGTAAGCTTCATAATGTACAAAATTTGGGGCTTAGAAATAAACAGAAATGCTTTTCTTCTAACGCATTTGACCTACAGCCTTCCACATCTTATCACAATGAAAGTTCTTCAGCAGGCCTACTCCCTTTTCATGTAGCAGTAGTAAATAATTTTAATAACCATTTAACTTTCCCGTAAAAACCTTGATCAAAACAGTCAGATACTTGCAGTTCACAAACTGCAGATGACATTTAAGGCCCCATTCTTAAGTTTCTTGAACTACTTACGGGCTTAATAAATTCACTAGCAAGTACATAATGCTGAAGCTGGTAGTTACACAAAATGTGAAGTTCAGGATGCCATAAGCAGTTCTGTCACCTGTTAAACTGAGAACTCCACCATTTCTAAATGTGCTAAGGTCATCCACTTAATAACATTTCTTGAAATATTCTTGTCTGGTTTATGCATGTCGGGTTGTTTTACTTGTCTGGTTGCAGACTTTTTGAATGGTTTATTTTTCAAATAATTGATTATGTCATCTGAAGGGAAGATGTCCTTGTTCTCTTTTCCACTGCTCGAGTGACAAATGCTCAAAGACACTTGAAGGAAATGTTACAGCCTGCAGTTTCCCTGCAATGCCTGCAGCAGCATAATCATAAGCCTTATGTGGGCTGAGTAGTTTGAAGGAGATTGGAGGCTTTTTCCCTTTTTTTGCTGTGTTGAAAAGCAGCTCTACAGCTTTAAGAATAAACTCCAAACCATTCCACGCTATCAAATGTCATTGTAAACACATCAGATGAGAGATGTTTAGCTTTCTGTTGCACAGATGTACCACACTTTCATGTTCTCTTGAAAGCTATGGTGTAAACTTAACCCACAGCTGCAATATTAGATTTAAGAACAGAACAATTAAATTGCGGAGTACCAATTACACTATATTACTCCCTGCTTGTTAAAGCTGCTTTCAGGATATAACAAGGCTGATTGGTTATGAGGGCCCATTTTTTGTTGGATTTTTGTTGTTGTTGTGCAAGTTAATAAAAAGCCAGTGGTGCTATAACTTTAAGAATTGATTACAACACATTCCATAATATCAAATGTCGGCTTTAGGAAACATATATCAAGGTCTGGGGGAGGACTAAGTGGTGTCATATGATTCTTCACTCTGGTAGACGGACTTGAAAAACATTGCAGAGGTTCAAGGGAGCAGTGTTTGTGGATAAGAGCAAATTCGCTGTATAAATATTAGAATACTGAGACACAGGACAGAGAGAAATTAGGAAAGGTGAACTTTGTCTTTGAATAACCTGGCAATTTGTGATTTACAGCTTTGTTACATGCAGGGTGAGTGCACTGACTGTGAAGGAGATGGGTTGAGATATTTCTGCAACCTGTTCCTCGAGGAAAAGCACTGAACGTGATATATTGCGTTTTGATCTCTGTTGCTGAACATCTGTGGCCAGATCCTCAGTTGACTTCTGACCTTCCATCTTGGGGTATATGGCCATAGTTTATATTTCAGCAAACGTTATTACACATGCTGTTGCAGGCAACATGTTATTTTCCTCAAAGAGAGGTCTGAGATTGATTAAGCTACAGAGTGATCACTTTTTGTCCCCCTATAGGGGAATGTTTTCTGTCTAAAGCCGAATTCCTCCTGCCCTCAGAACATTACTCTCTCTCATATTAAGGAGACAGGACAGCTATTTTTCAGAGTCTGTCAGTTGATTTATTATATGCTCTTTTCTGATTTCTTCCATCCTTTACACATTAGAGAAAGTACAGGCTGACTATCCCTGACTATCCCTGAGCGTGGGCAACATCTGGGGAGAAATCCCTGCTCCACTGGTACAATAATAAAACTCCCAGGAACTCCAGACTCTTAGATTTTCCCCATGAGGCTTAGCTATGGCCTGGCACTGGCTTTTCCACCAGTGCAATTTCAGTGGAGTTTTTCCAGGTTTACATCAATTTTAATAGATTTAGAGATCAGCACTTGGAGACCCAATTTTAGCTAGCTTAGGAAAAAAACTGGTGGAGTATTTATTAGGGAATTAGCACGTGTAGCATAAGGATCACATTTCCTAGAATATACTCCCTCTTCAAGCAAGCATGTTCTTATGAGATGTAGTTCTCTATAACTGTTTTAGGTGGTTTTGAAAAAGAACTGCCCTCAATAAATAAAACTTGCTCAAGTTGTCACATTTTAATCCAGTGGAAACGTAAGTATGCACATGCTAATTTTTTGTTGGCAAGCTGCAATTCCAGCATCTTGTTATCCTACCTAAAATCGTGATTGACCTTCATGCTAGGAGAAGACTCAAGTTGTCTTTTTGACAGAGTAAGTGAATTGTTTGCTTTTTCCTGTACTTTTATCCCACCTCATCTTTTAGAAAGCCTTCATTTCCTGAGCTTATCTTGCTTGTCAAGGTTGTTCCCTCATCCATTTCTCCTCCCTCTTTGCAATGTTCTTCCTATTCTGCTAGTTCGCATCCTCTGGGTCTCAGGGAAAGCACACTGGCAGCTGCAGAGGACCTGAAGTGTGAGTATCACTTGGCTGTGTAGGCACTGCCTCACTCTGCCTGTTTTTCCTGGTATCCTCATCAGCTCCTGCAGACTTTAATCTTTCATTTTCAAATAAAAGTTTCTTACTGATGGTGCTAAGTTTCTAAGCTGAACCACATCTGCTCTGAATAAGCTGTTGAACCAAGACTGAGTTTGATCTTCCACTGTAGATCAGGTTAAATCTTGCTTTGAAGTCAATGCCATTGGTTTAAAACTGGTGAAACCATGAGAGGGACCTGTCAGTATGAGGTGAGCTGCCTGCCTTTGTTTCAAAGGGATTTGAACACTGACATCTCCAGACTATTTCACAGTGGCTGCTCTTCGCAAGGGACCGTGATATGGGATTGGATTTATTTAAGGTAGGATTTGAATTTTCTTTTATTTATTTATTACCAAAGCGTGTTTGGTTGAAGTTGCATTGCATATCTCCCAGTCCTGCTGAGACAGGGAAAAATAATGATGTAAGTAAAGTAATTTACACTACAGGTGTTTACTTAATTGTGCATTTTCTAGCCTGCTTGGAAATCCAATAGAGAATCTTTAATATTTGATCTGCTTTTTATTTGTGCATAAAGTTTAATTGTTCTTCAAATTAAAATACAGATTGGGACCAAATTTTAAAGAAACCACACCACCAGCTGAGAAATGGCAGATGTCATTCCAATATTGGCAGCTGAACTTTCAAGCCTCCAGATGCCTTCTAAGGAGCTCAGAAAAAAGCATCTAGGTGTTTTCTTTGTTTACTCACACATCTAATGTTGTTTGTGCTCACTGCAGATCAGTCACAAGATAATGAGATTCTCACTCTGTCCCTTAGTGGGAAATTGTGGGTCTCTCAAACAATTTAGGAGGAAATTCTTGTCTTTAACGCCAGAATGGCAACTGTGAACTGGGGAAAGAGAGATGCTACACATTGTGTGATGCCAGTTTGTATATGAAGGGAAGGCAGCATAGATAGGGTGCAATAGCAGATGACCCTGACACTTTGTACTCTTTTATGTTTTATAGATAATCATTTCTGTCAGATGCTGTACAAAGGCCAACAGCTATTAATTGTTCTCAATAGACCCGAGTTCAACAGCTTGTGCTACCAGGGTAACCAAGTTTGCAGTAGTTTTTGAGCCACCTTTTGTAACGAATACTTTTGATGCCAAAAATGGTTCAGAGGTTGTTTTAGTAATAGTAATGCACAGCTTTATTGATGGTTGTGATGCCCTCACTGGGCATCCTTGCTGGGATGCCAATGCTGCAGGTATGGTGACAACTGCCTGTGCTACCCTGCCAGGTGTAACTGTGATGTGGCTCCAGGACAGGCATGACAGTGCCAACTTATTTGCAGGTACAGAAGGACATGGCCTGTAGGTCACTCCAGCAGATGAGTCTCTTTCTGGCAAAGCAGCTCAACCAGAAGATGTACCCATGAAACCAGGACATTGTAGGAAGTCTAAAAGCTTGATTCTCAAAGGTAAGTCATGTGGTAACAGATGGAGGAAATGTTCTGTGTGTCACATGGAACAGCGGTGCCAGATGTGACAGGTGAAGCTTACGTTTCTACCATCCCCACTGAAATTGCCTCAAAGAATTCTCTGTGAACATGAGCTAACCCTAGTATTGTGTGGTGGGCTAAAGTATCCTCCAGTTCCTGGAACACCAAACTGATTTCTCATGTCATGGCAAAGCATTAAGTACCATCACATTTGTTGCATTTAATCTGCTCTGGCTCTATTTCCACTTCCAGCACGGCAGGCAGCAGGTCTATTTTGTCTGTTCAGAGCACAGCATGAAGTGGACAGCTAGGCCTACTGGCATCCAGTGTGCCCTCCACCACGGTCCATGGCACAGCACTGAGTGAATGCTTCTTGGCACAGGCTGGCTTTTTCTGTGCTGCAGATAGCCTCTAGTCTGAACTGGGATCCTCATCTATTGACGTCTCCAGCAGCTGCTCGGGAATAGCACAGAAGTGATGAAATCAATGGGGACATTACCAAAGCTTCGCTTCCCCTGTGTGTTTTCTGGAGCTTGCTCTGACACAAATATCCTGTGTGTGTCCTACTCTCCCCTTGTTACCACACAAACCTCGTGATGACTTGGCTCTGTGTGCAGTGCAGAAACTGTTATGCTCATTGCTGGGGATACTACTTTCATGTGGGAGCCGCTTTTCAAAACTCCCTAATACCGAGGATGCAGCTACTTGCAGCCAGGATGATGCATGATATTTTTCATAATTCATGGGCCACGTATGCATACTTTTGACGTTTCCTTAAGTGCAGAAGATCCTGGTCTGAACTCTCTGACTCCCATTGCACACTCCAGTACCCATATTTTAAAAATTCCTCTTCTTGGCAAATCAATGTAACCTATGGACCAGAGCTCTAAGCTGGATTCA
Organism: Anser cygnoides; assembly: GCF_040182565.1. Taxonomy (NCBI): domain Eukaryota; kingdom Metazoa; phylum Chordata; class Aves; order Anseriformes; family Anatidae; genus Anser; species Anser cygnoides. The sequence goes on along the minus strand of NC_089875.1, from coordinate 4,165,292 downwards.
AGAAAACCAATTCTGTTCTGTCTCTTCTCTACTAAGTAATTGCAGATGAGACACATTAATGTTCTTTGCCTCACTTTTTTTCCTCTGTAAAACTATGATAGTGTTCCCAATTTATTTGTAAAACACTAAGCTGAACAGACAAGAAGAGCTATCAAAGAGCTAAGCATTGTTATTATCTGAGCAATCTTTTCATTTCTACATCTCAGGACTTCTCCGTTAATCCTGTAAAAGTCATGAGTACTCTGTTTACCAGACCTAATGTACAAGACAGTGCAATAGTGAGGACTAATTATAAATTATAGAAAAAAAAATCTGGAAAACAAATTCTTTCAACATTTCCATTCTGCACAGGCTTTGTCAATGTCTTGCTCCAATGATGCCATTTGGATTAGGAAGCTTTTTAAAATGTGAATTTATCTTTTCAAAGATTTGTAGCCAAGCCTTTCGAGTTTGTTAAAATGTAATTAGTGTCTGCTTGTTAATATGTTGTTCATTGATTTTTAAAGTACACAGACTTCAAAGCTAAAAATAAATAAATAAAAAGAGAGATAATTCAAACCAGAGTGGAACAGCTCGGACAGTTTTACTCTTTTGCCAGGATCCCAAAGCTGTTGTGTTCAAACAATGCCACAGTTTGAGTGGAAATGTGAAGATTAAATCCAAACCCTGCATGTCAGCTTTTTTGCAAATGACTATCCAGGATTTCACGAAAATGTCCAACCACAACAGATCAAGTTGCAGGGATTTTTATTGCTTAACAGTTCGTGATAGTCTCCTTTTTCTGTTGTGTATAACAGACCTATGCACCTAGCACCTAGTAAATATCAGTGGAAGTTTGGTACCTAACTCTGATAGGCACTTTGGAAGAAGTATTTGAAATGGTCAGAAGAAGAAAGGGTTCACAAACATGATGGACAGTTGCAGAAACTCCCAGTTGCACATCAATATGTTGTGGTATGTAATATGTAGGTGCAAAACATGATTTGATCACAGCAATAGAGGAAACAATGCAAGAGCTAAAGAGGCACATGGAGGTAACTTCAAATTCAGGAAGGAATTCAAAGATGTGATTGAGGAATGTCCTGAGAAGACTAGACAAAAACACTAGAGCACAAAACCTTCTGAAGAAGAAGGCCTGGAGAACAAACAGGTGAGAATTATCCATGGGAGAACCCTACACAAGCACGAGAGGGAGGACGGAATTTGCTAGTGCAGGAGAGATGAAGCTGAGCAACACATTTGTTTTACTGGAGAAGAAAAAAAGAAGCAGTAGCAAAGAGAAAATAAGGGAAACTATCCCCCAAAGACAAAATGACATGACAGTGAAGACAGCCAGGACTGAGACTCCACAGGGCAGAATGAGGGAGAAAATAAGACAGACTGATTTTCAGACAAGCAAGAGAGAAGAGGAGATCCTACCACACCAGTATGACATGGGTGTCTGTGACTGTAGACAGGTCCCTTAATTGTTTAGAACAAGGGAGGAACAATATCGAGCCAAAAGTCAGAGATGCCTTGTCTTCCATAACTAGGAATGTTAGATGTGAACCAGTGGCAAAGCAAGTAAGAAAAGCTGATGGTAACAGGAATTGTCTTTCTTTCAGGACAAGTGATACTGTGGAAACACATCGAGGATGACTCTGCCAAAGAGAGGGCAGTGCTTTAAGGTAGAGATGCCCCCATAGTTTTTCCAATGAATTCTTCCAGTCCTAATGGAAAATTATAAGATAATGAAAATTGATATAGGTCCTCATAAATAGTTCTGTGAAGGAAATTTGGGGATGCTTGATCACTGAGAAGTGAACATCTAAACCAGATACTTCTCTGAGGGTGGTCTCCACTTCGCCACTTGCGATACTAGCTTTCCAGGACCAAAATGGACAACAGAAAGTAAAGTCAAGTGTAAAATAGCAAGAAGCAGGCACAAGAGCTTTGATTTTCTTGCTGGGTTTTAACAGGCACGAAAAGAAAAATATGGATAGTAAATATAGTGGGGGACAATGGACCTCAAAAGAATAAAGGCATGCTGAAAGCAAAGAATTAATTGCTGGTCCCAATATAAGAAGATATTTTTCTCTAACAAGTTTGAAAATGCCATTCACTTTGTTACTGCAGATTTACTGTGGGATGCCATCCATGGTGAGCACCAAAGAAGGTCAGCTGTGCGATAACAATTGTAAGCCTTGGTTTCTGTATTGTATACGATGTAAGTGTCCTGGTCTCTTCCTGTTCTTTGAAAACTGAGGGGCCACCTAAGATTTTAAACTGCTTCATAGTTATCCCAGACAGTCCTGACAGGAGATGTATTTAGTGAGAACACTTTTCCAAGTGGTAAAAAAGAAAGTGGAAAAGGGTGGAGAGAAATCACTGCGATCATGATTACCCAGTTTCTTTAGAAATTGCTGTTTGTAATAGTCTCCCTATCTGAGTGATCACGTGAGGCTGCAGGCGTGGTTGGATTTAAACAGTCTCAGTAGTAAGTCTTTGTTACCTCGGTTCTCTTTGACTCAACCAAGAGCATAGATAGAAACATCTCTGTAAGACAGAATATAGAAGATCAAAAATAGAAGCATGGTTTAGTTATAGTAGCTTTCAGAATAGGGGTGATGATGATGACCACGAGGGAGCAGCAACTGCTTTCTTTGATCTTCCTAAAGCCAGCATGGTTATATGTCTATGGATTTGTCCATGTTGCAGCACACCAAATGTCACACCACTTAACTCATCCACGTAAATTTAAATCAACAGGAGCCAAAATTAAGTCAGTAAAGAACTCAGAATCTTTGAATGCGGAGTCAGTTCAGATATTCTCTAAGTCAAATTTGATTTTAAAAATTATCTTAGTGATTTGCATCTCAGAGGCATAGCTGCTGGGAGCCCTGGGAAAGAGGAGTTAGTAAGAAGAATGCTCTCAACCCAAATGGTTAAGTAATCCTCTCAACCAGGGTGAGAGAAGTAAGCTCAAATTTTGTGGGTACAGGACAAGTGGCAGATCAGCAAAGAAAAGCCATACTGTAGTAAGAAAGCAGAGGAATAAAGTGAGAACTGCCAAATGGTGCAAACCAGAGAAATGGTGCAAAGGTAATGAAAGCAAATTGTAATAAGTCTGTTAGCCGTAAAAAGGGAAGCAAAGAATTGAGTCATGATGTAGTGGGGTTGGTGAATTTACTGCATATGGCAGCAGCCAAAAAAGGCAGAACTGGCTATGAGTGTGGGATGCAGCACTTACTGGCCTACCCTTGAACTAGGACCTGCAGCACTGAGATGTACAAAGCAAATGAGTAAGGAAGTAAGAAAAGCAAAAGTCAATGCTGAAGAGATCTAAAATAATTTAGGGAACAGGACATAGTATGGATCCAAACACCCTGAAAAACATCAATATGGGGAACTGAAGACTTTTAAGACTGATCAAGAGCTTGCTTAGGCAAAACATGATGAAAACTTGCCAGTGGAAGAGAAGTTGTAAGGTGGGTCACAGTCAGTCAGCAAAGGATTAGATAATACACTCAGGGGAATAACACAGGGATAGAGTGATGCAAGGTGTAGGGGATTGGATTTGAGGACCCACGATGCCCTGTCCAGCTTAATCATCTACAATTCCATGGAGACAGCAGTGAAAGACCTGCATTGTCTCCCTGAGAACTAATTTTGTTAGGTATGGGCTTAGGTCACGTATTACAAATAGGTCTCTCTTATGTAGGATTCTAGTTTGGAGTTTGCAGTGATTGATGGATTCATTAAAATGTCATCGCTGAAACAGACAAGAATTTTCTATTTAAAAATAAATAAATGACGACAGAAACAGAAAAGAAAAAAAAAAAGCCTTCTGCTTTACTTGTTGATTCTCTCTGCAGCTTAATATGGTTCAGGAGACTGCTTGATGAGGGGGAGAGAGAGAGAGAAGAGAGAAGACAGGATAAGCAAGGATTAGCAAGGGATATCAGCATTTCATTCAGATCTTTGGCTACCTGATTCCTTTTAAAATCTACCTCCCAGTATCCTTCTCTTTGTTTGTCTGAACGTCACATTAACATCATTCCGGTGCTGAATAATATTTATACTGTGATCTCCCATTTGGTCTGGAAAAGGCACTTGGCCAGGTTCTCAGGTAGTTATACCAGAGCTTTATCATACAGATGTAAGCAGAGTTGCACTTGAAGATCCAGCCCACCGGATTACTGCTTGTACAGCTGTGCTGTCTTTTTAATGCCAAATTAGTCAGTATAGAAAGATTTTCTGCACAGAATTTGGCTGTCATCCCCGTGACAGTATGTTATATCTTCAAGTAGATCCCATGGGCCAAATTAATTCTAGTATTCTACTGATGTCACTGATGTTACCCTGAGTGTGAATTTGGCCCCATTGTTCTAAGGCTAATAGAGATTTTTTATAATGAAAGTGGATCATAAAATATTCTCAGATTTTCATCTGGTTTTGCTTATAGTAATTATCCTTTCCTGGAGCTGAGTAGTAAAGAAAATATTCATATTCTCCAGTGTCTGGTATAAATTGCAGTGCTTGTTTGCCGCAGCCCAGGACACAAGTTACAGGCAGAAATTGATGCATTTACCCATGTGCATATGGCCAGAGTTAGTCACTTTCTGCCCATGAGAAAAAGCACAGCAAAGGCTTTTGAAGGTGTCTAGTATCAGTGCTATATCAATGAAACGCATTGGCTTTCTGTGGCTTTTTATACTTCAGAAGGAAACTGTTCTGGCAACCAATGAACCAAGATAACATTTAATTCCTACTTTTATTATTAATGGAGATAAAAGATGTTGTTCTTCATGGGTTTCCATATTTTTGAAATAATATAAGTAAGGCCTGCAGAATGAATACTGAAAGAGGGAGCCAGCATATTTTTGTTGTCAGCTTACACCCAGCTAGGCCAGAAAAGACTGGGATGCGTTTACAGTAATATCAGAAGAACAGAGGAGTTATTACCGATGGTTCTTTCTCCTGACTTGAAATATCACTGTAGGTGTGTGCAGCTGTGACTTCACTGCTATGGTTTTGGAGAGAGATGCTGGCTGTCTCTGCCTGGCTACTCTTGGATTGCATTTGCTGTGTATTACAGCTAATGCTCTCAGATTTGTCTTGCTTGATGTCTGCAAAAACATCAGGAATCAGAGGAGCTTGCTTGAACTAAAGTGCCACTGTTCAGCACAATCTTACTGTTACAAATTAGAGGAGCATCAATGGAAAATCCTAAATGGATATAGGACATGTCCTGAAACGCCATGTAAGGAGTAGAAGGAACTTTATGTGGCATAAGTTGCTTCAGAACAAATCTTAAGGCTCAGAGTCTGTAGCTGGAGCCCTCCATCTCTCTCTAAACCAGTGTGACTCCTCATATATTCTTGTTAAACAAATCTTTTGGTCAATTTTAAATTGTCATGGAATATTCACTGAAAAGGATTGCTTGTGATTTACAAAAAGACACCAAATATTTCAGGACTTTGACCTCCTCAACAAATGTTTAAATAAATAAATGTGAAACTGATGGTTATGGAGCTGGTACTGCCTCTTTAGCTTAGGAAATCTGTCTCTCTAAATGCATTTGAAGCTTCACCTAGGGAAACCAGCCTTCAGAGTCCACAAGAACTGTAAGAAACCATGGGGTGGACTGAGTTCTATCTATCTGAGCTCAGTGGCCTCTACCCTACTGCACTTCAGCAGGGAATTTGGCCCTCTGGATATTTAATGAAGAATAAAGACCAGTTCTACCTCTGTGGTGTTGAAAGTGGGAGTTATTCTTGAAACAGAAATGCTGATATTGGATCAGCTCTAAAAGTAGTGGTGAAGGCTATTCTGTTATTATGCAATTTTCTTTTCTTTCTGTTGAGAGTAGGGGTGGAAGAAAATGCAGAGATTGACCCTGCGCCCATATAAATAGCCTATCTGTGAAAACCATACTTCTTGATGAAAGGAAAACCATGTCCTAAGCAAACAGATATGATGTACGCTAATAACAGAAAGAAAGAAAGGAAGGAAGGAAGGAAGGAAGAAAAAAGATGGATCTCTAACTACGTCTTTGTTCACAAGCATGAGGGAAAGCAGTTGAATTTACTGTATGTTTTCTGGAAATCTCTGGGAGTCTCTTAAAGACAGGTGATTAACTAAAGAGCTCTCTCCTGCTGGCTTTCTCCTAATATAATATCAGCGTTTAAGTATCCTTTTTCCTCTAGAGTTAAGGATCTGATTTCAGATGGCTTTAGTGTTAAAAGACAGGCAGACGTTTCAGTGGAATAAGTTCCCCTTCAGTGTTTGTGGGAGAAATGTCAACTAGACATAGGTGCGGGTACTTCAGGGCACACTTCATGCTTTTCCTCAGAGCTGTATCTACTGATAAGGTATCTAGCAACTCCCTTTCTTTGCCATCTGTTTACCTGTCAGGCCTTCTGAGAGCACTCTGTGACTTCAGTGCAACTCTGCTGTCCCATAAAAATGGCTCCACGTATTCACAGCCTGAAAATACAGAAGCGTGGAGGAGATAATTCCTTTAATGGTAGGAAAAAGGCTAAGACTCTCTCTCTGAGCTTTCAAAATTAGATTGAGGGAGGAAAAAAATAAAAAAAATCTGCTTTCGAAGACAGTCTCCCAGTGATGTCTCCATGTAGTGATGTTCTGCTGAAGGATGAGCAGTTTGTCTCCATTTTTAACAGGTGTGGTGATGCCCCATTACCCTTAAAAATGGTTGAAGCAAAGCTTTCCTAATGAAACTCGAAACCAGGAGAAACTGCCTACTTCAGGAGATCTAATAAAAACCTGCAATTCAGGCACGTTGTGCTGATATTTGCAAGCTGGGGCCAGCTTTAGTGCGAACACAGGAAATTTACTGTAACAGGTGGAAACCAGGTAGTGCTTGGTAATGCCACATCATGCTGCTGCTGGAGTCAGTGCAACTCAGTAATTTGACATTGGAGATTTTAGATGGATGTAAATTGCAGAAATTTAATGTAGTTCTAAGGAAGCCGAATACATCAGAATCAAAACCAGGACTGATTGCTAATCCACAGGAACAAATGCTATCCATTTCCATGCTGATCTGGTTGAAACCAAGAGTTACAAAATTGTTTCCAAGCCTCAAGGCCAAGATTTTTTCTCTTGCTTATAGCAGTCTGTACTTTATATCAACATCTCTTTTTGAGACTCTTGCTTCGTAAGGTACTAGGGAAATTCCAGAAACCTTGAAGTGAACAAATGTTTCATTATTTTAAAAGGATGATGGAGCTGACCCCTTTTTCCCAGACTCCTCACGTAAATATAGGCTAGTTAACCTGACATCAGTTCCAAAACAACTGCAAGAAAATCAGATGAGCAAAATAGTCACAATCTAGTTAAAGAGATGGTGACATAAATGACACCAGTCAGTATAGTTTTGATATTTGCAGTTTGTATTTGTACAAAACAGTTCTAAAACATTGCTACCTATGATGTAGCACTTATTAAATAACTAAACTGATGGATCAGAATGGAAAGGTGTCAGGAGGGTATTTTTATCAAGGCTCTGCAATGATTCTTTCATGTCCCTGGGCTATTCATTATCGATATCAAGGATTTGAAAGAAAAATAAATAACTAAATTAGCTGCTGGAAAAGTTGCAGATACATCATAGTGGTAAATAAACAAGATGGGTCAAGTCTGCAAGGCAAACTGCATCACTTGGTAAACTAGTCTCCTCTGAACATGTGTTTTAAAACAGCAAAATGCAAGGTCATATATTTGAGAACAAAGGCTACAAATGACAGTTTACATCCTGGAAGCAGTGACTGTGAAAGCCTTGGCCCAGATACAGGCTGTGGGCTTTGTCCGTGCATACATGCAGACATACATAAATCCTGCCCCAGCCATTCTAAAATCTGTTTGTGTTAAATTTATATAATCGGTCGTTCTTGTTAGCCAGACCGTTCAGTTCTCAGCCACTGTGCAGACTTCAGTGAAAGTTTGGCTCCTTGGGACAATTTTTGCATTTTCCCAATAGCTGGGAACAGGCAGGAAGTATCCAATTTTGAATTGGAAACTTAGTTGGTGCTTTTTGATCTGAAATGCCTTATCTGCAGCAAAGATCCTGCGATTGTGAACATTGCCACTTATCACATCAATTACCTGATGAGGGGTCTAGTTTCAGGGCTGTTCTGCCAATTGTAAACGAAGAAACAAGGCTGTGTAGCAGACAAAATGTTCAAAATATCACTAAAGATCTGTTGGATAAATGGTGGTCTTGGATTGGAAAGATCATTGTTCTCTTGAAGCTCGTAAACCCTTCAGGACTGAGCAGCTCATGTTGTTCTTCCTTTTATATACCAAAGAATTTGTCAGGTATTCAGATGGTAAGAAATGTCAGAGTTAAGGTTATCTGTGCAACCTAAAGTCATTTCCCTTGTGAGACGGGATTAAGCCTCTCATTGCATGACCCCTGCTGATTTTTCCACAGGTCCTCTTAATGATTTTCCCTTTGCCTTTTTTTTTTTTTTTTTTTTAATGCAGGCTCCTAAATTCTGCCTGACTTTTGAAAGTGCAACATAAGCTGTAAATCACCAGGGTACTCTCGGAAAATATAATCCTGTTGGGTCATCACCAAGCAGGTAAGCTGCTAAAAGTAAGCATCAGCCAGCCCCACAGATGGGGATATACCACAGGTAGGGATCCAGAAGGGATTTCCTTACCCTCTTGGACCTCCCACCCTCCCCCATATAACACCAGGAAGATATTTCGAAATCTGAGTAGGCTGGAGTGGAGAGGGCTGATACTGGTGGTGAGAAGAGCTTCTTGGCTCTGCTGCAGGGTGGGAATAGGACAAGCTATGATGCGGGGTTCTGTTGGTTTTGGTTTTCAGTCCATAAGCAGAGTGCTAAGCAAAAGCAGCCTGGATGTTACAGTGCCCTTTGTGAATGGTTTCTGTTAACTATAGGAGAAGCTGCAGTCTGCACTGAAGACTGTTGTGTCATTTCTATGGAGGTGCTAACTTGTAACCCATAAACTGGATACAAATATTGGAAAAAATATATTCTTAAGCTCTAGAAAGCATCTTGGTTTTCTCAAGCAAGTAGATGTGACAATTTAACGAAGTATGGGCATGACAGCCCGCACCCATGCAGACCGTTTTCCTATACTATCTTCCGAGCTGCTTTGCCCTGCTCTAGCACTTGTGTTGCAGAGGCAGGAAGGCTCCTGGATTTCCTGTCTTTACCCAGTGAACACCACTTAGCATCCAGCCAGAAGTCTTGATCAGTATGAAAACAATATTGAATTTTGCGGGTCTCATTTATTTAAGAGAGTAAAACGCCTTTCTTTTCGAAGTGCTTCTCTTTAGCTTTCATTTCCTGTGCACAGAGTAGCTTTGTCTTGAGTACAATAATTAAGTTGTTGACCTTCCTTAGAGGTCAAACGTAGCTTCCCTTTAGAGACAGATAAAAACAAGCAATAATAGATACTTTAACTGGTCTAAGATACTTGCTCTGCATATCTGTGATGTTTCTGTAATTTTTGTGGATATTTTTTCCCAAGATAATTCAGGACAAGATGCTGTCGATCCATTTATTTTGGTGGTGGATATGTGGTATTTATTCAAGTAGTCTTTTCCCCATTCTTTTTGAGGTGAAAAAATGTTTCATTGTAACTACAATGAAGAGCATGATCATGTATGCTCTAATGATAATGTTTCATGTGATTTTTAGCATGGCTTTTTACTCTTTTTAATTACTCTTTTTTTTTTTTCCACTAATTGTCCCAGACTGTTTTGTGTAGCTGCTAGTGTTCCTAGCAGCCCAAGTTGTTCTACATTGTATATAAGATCATGCCAGCAATTCAGCTCACAGTAGCTGGGACTCTATGAGTAAGCAAGACATTTGGATTATCTGCTTAATCTCAATAAGTTTTATTAGTGAGCTTAACTTCTTTTATATAGAAGTTAGAGATCTTGCCCATGGTATGGAAGCTGGGGGTGGAGGGTGGGGGAACCACGTTATCCTTTACAAAATGGGCAAGCAGTAGAAATCCTCACACGTGGAAGAAACCCATTCATTCCAGTGATCTGGGGCTTTATTGCTGGTCTGTGCTAATGGCCATAGATGCTGGGACTGAACAGCATGGCAGAGGAAGGAAAAGCTAATATAGGCATTCCACCACCTGTACTGGAGCAGGCTGGGCCAGCCTTAATACTTTTGAATTCTTAAACCTTGTGTTCTAAGCCCTCATATTCCCTATAACCTTCTCTTTCCTTCCAGAAGCCTCCTTCGGGCCTTTACAGCTCCTTCTTTCTCATGCAGACAGTAAAATTAAGTCTGAAA